>NW_027287095.1:25880354-26480354 GCF_022747635.1 Hetaerina americana | reverse complement strand
ACCATCTTTTCTCTGCTGTCTTCAAAGGCTTCATTAATCCTCGTATCTAAGAATGTCTCTCTAGATATCGCATGAGCATGTATAGTGCCAAGCATGTTTCAAAGTGAATTTCAAAGGGCAATCATTTCCTGCTAATTTCCGTCTTACCCGGAAGGAAAACATCCTACCTAAACTGATCGAACGACGTACGTCTAGGCAACGAGAGGTATTGGTATCTTCATAATTCGTAATGTATCTGACATCAAGATCTCACCCCTTGCAACTTGGCCTAGTATTGGATTCCGAATTCCGTGGCACAATTCTCGTAGCGTTTAGCTGCGTAAGATATTCATTTGTTTGCCGTTTATTGACTTGCTTAAATGGCCACAGGCGGGAGAGAGAAGAATAGACAATTAATGCGGGGAGCGGAAAACGAATTAGGGCGGCAACCTCCTTCAAAGACGGAATTGCATTCTAGAGCAGAGCTGGTCATATTTTTAGTTTCAGTGGATGATTAGTTTTAGACGACTAAAGATAATTTCCAGATAGAAAAATGAAAAACGCTGTCAGTACGTTTTCTTAATATCAGATGGATTCTTAATTTCCAAAAACCTGATAAAAGGGTGGTTTTCGATTTCACTTTTCAGTTCCTATCAAACCGGAGGAGTAGGAGGCTTTATCAAGAATTTCAGGGTGTTGTGGTAGTCTTGAGCCCAAAAAGGTTTATGGTGAGTGTTATTATGTTGACTTCTATTTAAATTTTTCATAATAATATGTGTTTTCTGTGCCAACAGCAATGCTATTAGCACATTCGACCCTATTTTGATGTTATTGACTGTACGCCAATCATCTTTGCACTGTATGCTAACTATTGCTGGAGGATCGTCATCGCATGAGTTGATTATTATTTTACCTCGTCTAATGGTGACACTTATGGGTTGAATAATCACTTTCAACCGTCATAAAATTAAGCTGTTGATTTTTTTAATATACGAGGGTCATCCGGAAAGTAGTACCCGTTCGTGCCGCATGAAGTGCTGACGACGCGAGTAGCCGCTGGACGAGGTCAGATAGCTTCAGTGGCTTGTCTGCCTTCTCTGAGCCAAGTTGCGTGACGCTAGCATTGCCTGTGTTGTTTCTGTGATTGTTTACAATGTTTAAAAAAATTGAGAACGCCGCCAGTTGTGAAGTGAGGGCAGTGATTAAATTCCTCAATGCAAGAAACGTTCGCCCATGTGATATTCATCGCCAATTAAAGGAGGTGTATGAAGACAATGTAATGGACGAGTCGTCTGTTCGGCGGTGGTGTCGCAACTTCAACATGGGGAGGGGGAACACACACGACGATGAGCGTTCGGAGAGACCGTCTGTCATTACAGACCAACTGGTGAGCTCAGTTGACGAATTCGTGAGGAACGATCGGCGCGTCACAATTGATGACATCTGTGAGCATTTTCCCAATGTTTCTCGAACAATTGTTCATGAAATTGTTAAACACCATCTGCATTATGCAAAAATTTGTGCAAGATGGGTCCCTCGCGTATCTCAATGAGCTGGCGGCGAAGGACTATGCAGCAGGAATACAGAAACTTGTCACACGTTATGACAAATGCCTTAATTTGCTTGGAGATTATGTTGAGAAGTAGTTTAAAGTATCCTCTTTCAAATAAAATTTTTTATGTTTGTTAATATTTACTTTTGTGTCTTTATTTCACGAACGGGTACTACTTTCCGGATGACCCTCGTATGAAGGTGGAGATTGCCTCGTGATGGTAGTTTACGCCGTGTACTCACCATATTAGGTTTGAGGGCTTAGTTCCTTTTCTTAGTGATTATTATTGCCAAGAACGCCACCCTAATTGGCAGGAGTTCTTTTCCGGTCAATAACCAAAGGCTTAAAATCTCAGTGTTTAGTTCATTATTCATGGTAAAGAGAAATACGTGAGCACTTAATATTTCCAAAATGAATTCATTTTCGCTTTCTAGTGGTTGTAAAATTTTGTAATATGTCGGAAAACATGATTGATTATTATTGTAAGATAAAGAAGAAAACCTGTTGGTATAAATTATGTTATAGTATGGGGTAATTTTTATTTGGTGAACGCGCAACCTTATTTATGTTTGAACTTTCTAAATTGTGAAGCTTTGGATGATTTATTAGCTAAATTGCTTGAAAAATTTGGTGGTAACTACTGATTGGCAAATCATATAATTCTTAAAACTCGGGATTTTCCTATCATGGATCTTGGATAGTGTTTGGCGGATGTTTTTACTCGGTATATAGTGATTTAATTTCAATTTAAAACGTCTTCATACAAACTAGAGTCGTTTTTTGATAATGGAATTTTGAATTGAAAAGTTAGGCATTGATTCCTATTCCTTCAAGTTGTACTCAAGGAGTGGTTTGATAAAATCTGATAAACAGCTATCACGTGTGCAGTTATAGTTTTAGTGATGACAAAGCCTATATATGTACGAGATATAATAGTTGCAAACGGTACAATTTGTAATCTATACACTAATCATAAACCTTTCATAGTGTGAAGAAAAAAAGTATACTAAACTTTTCATATTATAATTATTACAGTGGACTGATGTACGCTTTTATCTTTCGACAAATTAATACTTTTAATTATGTCTTTAGATGACCTTGATATCGATCTTTATTTGGAAATTTATAAGAAAAACCAAATTAACTCCCTCTTATGAGAATAGCTAGGAAAACATGGTTTTGATATAATTTTCATGTGCATTATTGTTTATGTATTGACATTTGAGGCATTGTGGTGATAAATGTTTAACCTGAGAGTATTCAAAAATATCCTCGTGCAATAGAGGATGGGAGTCAAGAAACTAGGATATCCTAGCGCAACCAAATTAAGCAACTCGCAGCGAATTTTCACTGCATCCGATGCGTTTGCGAGCTAATGGATTCGCATGGCGTGATGAGCAAAAAGGAGAGAGAGAGCCCCAACCGTCGGTGCGACGACATCGCTTCGGCGCACGGAGAGGCATTGGCAAGCACGAAAACAAAGGAAGCGAGCGTTATGACGTTTTCGCGAGTAGGTACGTACATCGGTGCCATCGGAGACCTGCTGGGAGATAGAGTGAGGCACTCGTTCGCGCGTCCCTTTTGGCCCATTAAATAGAGCAGGGAAAGAGGGTAAGCCATGCAGGGGGCGGCGTTGAAAGAAGCGGGAGAAACAGCCAGGGATGTATTTTCCGGAAGGGTTTACTCTCTGATAGCAGTCAAAATGGAAGAAGAAAATTAACGCAGACGTGACGAACGGAAGAGGATATGTACTTCATTCCCTCCAGTTAAAATTCAACATCGCATAATTTTTATATCTGCTTTTGTTTAGTTCGTCAAGCTGGATATAGCAACGAATAAAAGTCTCCCTCAACCCAAATAAAAGTCCACCTCTATGCCCTAAACTCTTACGTGGATGATTGTTTCTGGCAAATGGCAGAATAAATTTAGTTAAATTCGTTCGAAATGTTTAGTATTTTTTAATTCGTACGATTCATTTTTAGAAATTCTCTATTATATGATTAAGAAAATTAAAAGAGAAGAATGAGAGGGTCGGTAAGAAATATTTCTCCTCATAAACATTATTAGCAATGTCCTGAGAAGTATGATGGATGGGGAAAAATGTTGACTATATTACCTAGTTTTGTTTGTTACATTCAGAAGATGTGCAATAGTTTGGCAGTGTGTGAATGACGATTCCAGTATAAGAAAGGCGTGATTGACAAGAGTTATGAGAACCACTACTGTGCCAGTGGGAACCTTTTAGGCTAATGATATTCAATCCACCTCTAAAAACGATGGAATTTCAGTGAAATTAATAATATCTGAAACAAATGAAAGAAATAGGAATGTATTTGTTTAAAATAAATCCTAGTCTTCCGGAACCAAGCGTTCAAAACCAACGCAGCCTGTCACTCGTGAGTGAGAAAGGCGTAAAGGCATATTTTAAATTGCCGCTTGATATTAAGCAAGACGAAGATAGATTAAGCTAAATTAATTCCAAACATGTATAAACAGAGTGGTGTTTCAAAAAGGATCAAAGTTGAACGCACGCGTGGTTGAATTAATAATCTTCATGGAAAGAAACCCGCGGTAGAAAATGAACTCCTCAAGCGAGTATCGGTAAAAATCCTTAAAATAGGCGGGGAAGTATGAAATGCAACGTACGTATTAAGTATCAGAAAATAAAATGGGAGGAAATAAATTAAAAAACACAGCGCACGTTTTGCCTATGTGAGATAAGATTACTCTAGCACGCTTCATTGTTTATGATTGGCGTTGTCACGTGAGAGGGAATACTGGGTGCCCTCAAAAGAATTGAATAGGAAGGTGAAGACAAAAAGCAATGTGGTACGTAATGGAGAAAAATCAGTTTGAGGACGGAGCGAAAGAGCATCAGCGGTGAGAGGTGTGTAACGGGGATAGATAAGATAGGCGGTAATGCGGTAGGTATGAGCTAGACTGAAAATGCGGAAAGTGGAGTGAGAGGGAGTGAGAGAGAGAGACAAGAGAGTTGGGAAAGAGGGCATGACGTGAGGAGAAGAGGAAGAGGTGGGTTACGGCCGGAGTGATGAGATATGCACCATTGTGCGGCGTTGTATGTGCGACGCTCTCCTGGGATGGCGGGGAGCGAAGGCACGGAGGACACGGATATAGAATGCGGGAGCGGAGGGTTCGTGGTATATACCTCCCCTATGTGTATATCCACATATATGTGTTTGTGTGTGTGTGTGAGATAGAGAGAGAATGGAGTGGGGTGGCGTATAATGTGTGGGAAGGTGGGCGAGGAGGACAGGACGATGGGGGAAGGGAATCCGTTGAAGGGGGAGGGAAAGAGATGGAGGAACGAGTGGAGGGTGGGGGTGCAGGGTAAAGTACGTCTGAAAAAGCAGGGATGAGTGTGTGGAGAGAAGAATTGGAGTTTGGAGACGCAAAAGGGAAGATCGATAATTCGTATCGAAATCTAGAACAAATGTTCTAGTTCTATAGGTCTCGGTCTCTTTGGCGAACATCTCAAGGGTTAAACTACTTTTTCTGCAGTTACTTAATTAGTGAATGTTTACTTGCAACATGTGTTACTTAGTGTGTAGCAACCTTTTAAAAAAGTCTTATTCATATACTAATTGGAATTTTGTTATGTATTTGGGAGGTTAAAGATTTAGGTCACTACTGTAAGTACGTCTGATTACCGTATCAAAATTGAAGAGCCGATAAGTTCTCAATTTAGAAAATTACGGGTTCCAAATGGTGTTGGAAAAATGTCGAGTATATAGATATAGCCGCATTAATATATTTTATTGGTATACGTAGTACAGGCAACGATTGTGCCAAGTGAACTTTCAATACGAAACTTGATTATCTCCAAGAGTTGGAGAGATTATGTGTGAACACATATGCTACGACGGAATCAAAAATGATAGCAACACACCTTCCGCAAGTTGTATTCAAGCAGCAATGATGAGAATGAGCTTGCTAACCGTAACTCTGGTTGAAGATATGTTTATGAAATTATGACGCGATATTCTGGGGAACTAATATCTTGAACCAATTCCGAAGAAAAATTCAAGACCTCATTAATAGACGGTGCTTCTATGCCAATTAAATTATAAACTAATGGAGTAATTCAATTATTTTGGCATGTATCCAAAGTCCAAACTTTTTTTACAATTTCAGAATCGCATTTTTGAAGAATTTTGAAGGATTACGCTTCGCAAATCATCTTTTGTAGATAAATTACTTGAAAAATACTCTGAATTTCTCTATACGTGGTAGAAACAAATTGATTTTATTCATGAAAACATATCTTGACTATTATTAAGAAATTCACTTTTGGCGTTCCCCTTGTATCGTTTTTTCCTTCTTCCTTTTATGACTAGCTGTGCGTAGGCAGTTTTGTATTATTGAAAATGCACTTACTAAAAAAAATAAGGAATAATCAATGATTGACTAATTTTATCCAATATTTTCATAAGACTTACTTCGTCCGACATATGTGAATTATGGTTTGAAAGAAATAAAATTCTCCACAAAATTGTTGTAGTTTCACAACCTGGAAATTTAAGGATATTTTGATAATTCACATATAAAGTCGTCTTATACACACACACACACACATACATATATATATGTGTATATATATATATATATATATATATATATATATATGTGTGTGTGTGTGTGTGTGTGTGTGTGTGTACATATATGTGTGTGTGTATATATATGTATGTGCATAAATATACATGTATATATATATATATATATTTTTTTTTTTCATAGGGTACGGCGATTAAATCCGGACAATTGAAACTGAAAATTTATTTTAAAAATGCAAATGAAAATGAAAATCCTTTTACATACAAGTAGTGGTATGTGTCAAGAGTAACATTATTCGATGTAACCCCCTTCAGCTGCAATGACCGCCTCCAATCCTGTCCTGAATCGATCGTATCCACTCTTTAAAATAGCGCTGTCCATATTCGCGAATGCTGCTACGATTGCGGTGCGTAGAGATGCGAAATTAGAGTGCCTCGTCTTATTGATAACTCTTTCGACTACGCTGCAAGCGTAATAGTCGATGGGGTTCAAGTCCCGGCTATGCAGGGGCCAGAACTCCTTTGACCAGAACATTTCAATGTTATCTGAGAGAAAATTTTGGACTAAATGATTCGTATGAGCTGGTTCACCGTCCTGTTGAAAGACATTGTAGTCTCCCCTAGGCCACAGTTATCATCCACGGTTTCACATTTTTCAAAATTTGCAGATAGACTTCCTTTGTCATAGTTTGTCCTTTTTCAAAGAAATGTTGCGGAATAATATCACCCTCATTAGACAAAAAACTTAGGATGTGAACACTAGCCGAAAATGTTTTTGGAGCAACAATCGGGACGTCCTCGAGGTCGTGGGCGAGCCAGCGATCATTTCTCCGATCGATCTTCGCGTCAACGGTGAACATTTTTTCATCAGAAAAGAATCTCATTCACCCCGCAGCTTCATTTTTTAGAGAAACACAAATGCGGGTTGCAGCGAGCAACCCGCTTTGTTCTGGCAGGCTCATACAGCATCTATCCCCCCTATATTGTGTACGACTTGTATCGTAGGTCCTCCTCTGCCATCCCACGAATTGTTTGCTCACTAACATTCAATTCTTACACCAATTTCCTCAGCGATAGCACTGGGTCATCTGAAATCAGAGCCTGAGCCTTCTCGACGACTGCCGCAGTTCGTGAAACGCGTTTCCTCGTATGAGGTTTCCTCGCCGGGTTAGCGAAAACTTCCCCAGACTTCTCCGAGGCATTATACTTAGCCACAGTATCGTAAACAGTTGATCTGGGATACCCGATGAATTCAGATTCTGAATACGATAGCCGAGCTGTCGAAACGTCAAATAACAAATTGTGAGTGTCCTTTCTTTGTGTCTCTATATTCTAAAAATCTACATCTGTGTTTTTATACATTTGTGCGTCGCCGAAGAGCGTTCCATTTCGAAGATATATATATATATATAGAAACAGATATAAGGAAAAGGGATAGGAACACATATAAAGGACGAACACAATAAAGGTGGGGAAGGCGGAATCGAACGGATCACAAGAGTAAAAATATTTCCTTGACCGGGGCTCGAACCTCGGATCTCTCCACTTGCCAGGCGAATGCTCTTAACCACTTGAGCTATGGTTCAATTTAGTTTTATTCGGTCTAGTATGTTACACTGCTAGTGTTTACATTGTACACATTGTCAGCTTACAGATTATGGTTACAGAGTATTTTTTTTTCTTACTATGGTTACACACTTACATAGACATAAATTCATATACATTGCATGAAACAATTGTGACCATGAACAATACTGTGGAGGAAATAATAAAGGCAGGGTTCACAAAATATAAAAGGAAATATTTGGATTAGCAGCGGAACATTAGATTTGGTTGGGATTATTGATAGCTTTGAAGCACAGTTATTCAGAAAAACAACTTTTTAACCACGGACGAAGTGTGTCCGGTACCGGGGGCAGCCACATCCGTTCCACCAATGCTTGCATGCCTTTAGCGGAATGTTTATTCGCGGTTCTCATCTGTGTGAATTCCACGATTAGGGTGGTCATTATGAAGGATTTAAAGCTCGGAAAGAGCCGAAAGTTCAAGGTGATCAGATTCATGTCGGTAATGGCACCACCACCGAACACGTCCCAGGTTTTATAGATCTTTTTTAGAGCTTCCCATTCTCTGATTTTATCGTTGCATCCAAGGATGAGATGCGCGACGTTGTCTATTCGACCGCATGACGGACAAAGGGGCGAATCGGCTAGCCGAAGGTGGTGCTTCACTTCCCTCGTCATGACTGTGTTCGCGATTAGATTAAACATTCCACTACGTGCCTCATCGTTCGCCCTGCTGGTCGCCCAGTTTTTCCAAGAAATCGTTCTTTTGGATGTATTTTGTTGCTGCTCGGTAAGCGCTCTGACATACAGGGTCTTCACTCGAATTGCTTCTCCATCTCGCTGGAGAGAAGCGACTTTTTTCGTTTCATCAAATGCCCTCCGGTGGCATGCGTCGCGCGCGAGTTCCTGCCACGCGTCCTTGAGGAGTGCCTTGCGCCACGCGTCGTCACCGCCGAGGATGCGCAGGCAAAGCTTCGCATAGACCACCTTCGCCTTTAGAGCTGTATCGGTTAAATTGAGACCACCCTGCTCAAACGGGCCATAGAGCTGGTTTCGGGACACTTTCTTTACGTAGCCATTCCAGATCATTTGGTTGGACACTCTAATAAAGTATGCGTTGTATTTAGTGGGTAAGGGCCAAAGATGGGCCACATACCATATCCTTGGAAAGACAATCTGGTTGAGGAGGCGGACGCGGGTCACGATCGGGAGGGAAGGGAGTGAAAGCTTTCCAACACTCCATTTTACATGATGGTCAATAATTCCCCAGTTTCGCTCAATCGTGGGAGCCAACTCCCTCTCCCACCAGAACCCCAAGATTTTGAGCGAGGGCGCTTCTGACCAACCGATGGAGGTCGAGGGCCGGTCGCCCTTCAGCAGCAAAAACCCGGATTTCCGGTTATTGAGGAAGATACCACCCTGCTCATATGACGTTAATATGTCGTGGGCTAGGGCCATGTGGGACGGGTCGTCTACGAAGAGCGTTATGTCGTCAGCGTATGCGACGCCCAGGCAGACGGCGCCGTGACGACGTACCCCGATTTCACTGCTCTGTAGTCGTCTGAGTATGGGGTCTAAGGCAAGGGCGAACAGCAGCATTGACAGTGGGCAGCCCTGCCGAACGGAGTTACTGACGGGGATGGGCGGCGATGTGGCATTGTTTATCCTAATTATAGAGTATGTTCCGTTATACATCGTTGATACGGCACGAATGAAGTACTCGGGGAAGGCCATCTTCTTGAGCACGGTGAGAATCCATTCGATCCGGACCAGGTCAAATGCTTTCTCAAGATCGATAGCCACCAGTGATAAAAAACGATCGCCATACAGGGGGGCGGAAAAAATGATGTCGCGAATTAAAAGTGCTGCATCGAAAATGTTTCGCGTTTTCGACGCAGCGTACTGGGATGGAGAGAGGACGATGTCGGCAGCAGCCGTCATTCTACATCGTAGGACGTGCGCCAATATTTTATAGTCTGCGTTTAAAAGGGCGATTGGCCTGAAGTCGTTGAACGACTTTGGCCGCGTCTTCTTTGGTATAAGCGTTATCACGGCGGTCCTCTGACTTGCAGTCAGAGAGCCGCTAGCTAAAATGGAGTTAAAAAGGCGGGTTAAAATAGGTTTTAAAACATCCCAGTACGCTAGATAAAATTCAAAGGGTAGGCCGTCCAAGCCGGGTGCTTTGCCCTTCGGGAACATGGAGGAGACGCAGTCCAGTTCGTCTGAACTTATGTCTCGACAAAAAACGTCTTTTTGATCTGTGGGAAGCGTATGAGAGGGGGGAGAGGGGGTGCGTCTCCCTCCTTCCATGGAGGATACCTGTTAAAGGTGTTTTGAAAGTGCCGGCCCGCTTCCTTAAGGAGGTTGGTGTCACCGGCGGCAGATTCTCTGACAGGGATTCTGTCTATATCGGAGCCAGAGTTGGATTTTATCCAGCGCCGAAGCTCAGATAGCGTTAGGGGGCCCCCTTTATCCGTGTCCAGTTCTTTTTGCCACTGTTGGGGAGCGTATTTTTGGAGCTCGTGGCCAAGGATAATTTTTTTTAGGGACGACACTTGGGCGTGGAAACCCTCCGGCGCCACATCCTTACGCAGGAGCTCTTCCAGCGCTCGGCGGTAGAAGGAGATGGTGTAGTTCTTTTCCCTACGCCACTCGAAAGTTTGCCTTTTGATGTGGGTGACAATGCGGGGTTTGAAAACCTCGTCCCACCATAGAGCGAGGTTTGCACCGGGGCGGAGTGCCGCGATCAGTGCACACACCCGGGTGCGGATAGAATCACGACGAGTCGCGTCTTCCAACACGCGGAGGTCCATGCGCCACACGGAGCCGCAGCGGTGGACGTGCGCGCCCGGGGTTGTGTCCGGGCACGTAACTCTCATGATCACTGCGCAGTGATCAGAGAAGGACACCGGGAGGGTGTCCACTGTCTGGACATCATTCTTAAGGGATGTCGAGACGAAGAGGTAGTCAATCCGCGTCCGAGAGTTAGGCCCTGATCGCGTGAAGGGGGCGGGACCGGCGCAATAAGAACGCACTGCGTCAATCGCTCCAATGGAGTCGAGCATCAGTGAGAGCGCCCGGCTTGGATAGTATGTCACGTTATCCCTGTTCGAGGCACTATCCTCTCGGCGGTAGATAGTGTTAAAATCTCCGCCCAATATGGTCTTCCCCGAGAAGGAATACAGGTAGGGGAGGAGAAGTTCATTGAAATATGTTTCGCGCTCTGCCCTCGCGCGCTCACCGGAGGGAGCGTAAAGGTTTGTGATATGGATACCATTCACGATAACGGACGTTATTCGGCCCGAGGGGTGGCGGCGAACATGAGAGAACGGAATGCCATTTCGGACTAGGGTGGTGGTGCCAGAATGACTTTCGGCGAAATTGCCGATAGCCTGAAAGATGTTCGCATCCCAGACTATGTCCTCCTTTACCTCTTGAAGGAGGATTACATCAGCCCTAAGGTCGCGGAAAAAACGTTGGAGGACTGCAATTTTTAAAGCGCTATAAACGCCAGCAATATTAAGCGAAATAATATTCATTGGTGGAATGAGAGGACAGCTATGGGCACCGGACATCACTTACCAGAGTCCTGGTCATGGCTTACGTCGCTTCGGTCGCGGCTCGAACCCGGGCGACGAGTGCTTCGCCGCTTCCCGGGACGCTTCGTCCGACGGGTCGACGATCGAGGTCTCGAGTTGTCCCCGCATACCTCCCTTCCGACCTCGTCCGAAGAGGAAGACCCAGCCGTGGTCTCTACGAAGAGCGGGTTACTCGGCGGCATTCCACGGGGGGCCCTGTTCGAGCGAGCAGAGCTGTGGGCCGTCCCAGCCCAGGAGGTGGCCTCAGGGGGGGGGGGCGGGGTGGCGGACTGGTGGTCTTCTGCCGAAGGGGCCCCATCGGGAGAAATTAGAGGAGACCGGTCGAATTGGTCCGCCTCTAGAGGAGCCCTGGGAAGATCGTCGACACCTTGGCTGTCCTCAAAGGAGAATGAGGATGGAATGTCTGGGATTGTTGACGTCGACAAGGTTTTGCTCGTACATGTGTCAACTTCCGCGGCCGGTGATACTTTCTTGATTTTCCGTGACACCGTAATCGAGGGGCCCGCCGTTGAGGAAGGGGGACAGTCGTAATCGGATACATCCTCCCCCGCTGTCACCCGTGATTCTCGGGGAGTTGGAAGCCCGTGAAGCAAGGATTGCGGGAAGAACGCATCGTTGGCGTGGCCAGAGAAAGGAAGGACGCAGGATGATCTGTCCTCTTTTGACGGGGTCACGGAGATGGGGGCTGGTGGTCGTGAGTGTGTATCCGAGCTGGTAGGGACCGCAGCTTGATCAATGCTCGAAATCAGCAGTGCAATGTCGTCCGTCCTCTTCTTCTTCGGATCCCTTTCTTCCGTTGACGACTTTCGTTCCCTCTGAAGTTTCCCTCCGAGTGGAGGGGGATGCGGGGGTTCGGCGGGAACAGCTGGGGGCGCACCCTCGATAAGTATCAGGGACTGCGCCCTCTCCTCCACAGCCATCTCGGGCTCATCTATCTCTTCGGCGGTGTTCGGATTGGAGGCCAAAAACATTGCCCCCGCATAGCTCTTCCCTCCCTGGTTCCGAGGGCAGGTCTTGCGCTCGTGGCCTTCTTGGTTGCAACGGGCGCAGGTGCGGCGCTGACCCTCGTAGATGATGATGGCCCGGTTGCCGCCGATGTGGAGGTACGAGGGGATATTTCTTTCGACCGTCATCCGCACCACTCTCGTACCTGTCAACACGCGTGCCAATTTGTCGCCCTCCCACCTGTTCTCCCACGAGCGATGGATTTTTCCAAAACGTTGAAGCTCGCCTGTTATATCTTCCAATGGGGTCTCCACGGGGAGACATAGAACCCTGACATTACAAGGGCTACCGGAGGTCTCGTCAATGGTAATCGTCGTCCTCGGATCAATTTTGGATGGAAACGGTAGTTTTCGTGGGATATTATCTAGAATCCTCTTCATAGTAGCTTCAGTTGCCAACTTCAGGAATACCAAATGGCGGTTATATCCAAATTGGATCGCCACAATCTCTTCGGGTGTGAGGCCCAGCGACTCTAGTGTAAAGAGGTGGACCTCCAACGGAGTAGGGGGTTTCGCCTTCTCATCAACTTGCAAGGCGAGCGTGTTTACGCGACGTACGACCATTTTGAAAGAAATCAAATGGAGCACGCCAGCGCCAAGAAAAGAAGAAGAGCGCACTGAAAGCACTCCAAGAAGGAAAGAAAGAAAAAAAAACACTCACGAACGCTCCCTCCCCGCCACACGCACCCGGCGGTAGCAAATAAAAAGGAGCCTAAGCTCTACACCAGGAGTCAAGGTCAGTCTTGATCCAGTAAACAAAACAAAAGTACGGCCTTCCCGGCGGAAGAAGTCGAGAGTCAAACTGCACGCTTCTTGATGAAGTAGGCGGTCAACCGCCGCTCGAAACAAAACACGATCAGAACCTCGATTTCCGAGAGACTCCGGCAGTGCCGCTCTCCAAACCCCGGCGGCCTAAGCCTCGGACGCCGGCGAATTTTAGACACTCGGTGAACACAGGCACGTCCTGCTATCGAGGCAGCTATCGAGGAAACGTAATTTACTCTGAGATCCGTGGGTCTAATATGTCGCCAAGCGCCCCGATTCTTTAGCCAAGAGATGGCGTCAGGGGACTGTTTCACCCACCAAAGGAGAAATAGACAATACACAAGAGGAAAGGACAGTGGTTTAGAATTCATACAACATCATACAGGAAAGGAACAGTGCGTTTCGTGGCACGCATAGTCAGAAGAAAGAGATGAGCCACATTGGCCAAATACACATTCAAACACGAAATCCCGCCAAACGGCGAATAAATACTCATATATACATAAACAGATATAAGGAAAAGTGATCCGTTCGATTCCGCCTTCCCCACCTTTATTGTGTTCGTGCTTTATTTGTGTTCCTATCCCTTTTCCTTATATCTGTTTCTGTATATATGAGTATTTATTCGCCGTTTGGCGGGATTTCGTGTTTGAATGTGTGTATATGTATATATATATATATATATATATATATATATATATATATATATATATATATATATATATTTATATATTTGATCGCGGTAGTCCAAGAGTAGAGCGTTCGACTGCTGCCCGGAGGGCCCGGGTTCAATTCTCGGGAAAGCCTCTGGGCACCATCATGATCACGCCTTTTAGAAAGAGGAGATTGTCTAAGACTTAAGAAACTGAATGTTAATTTCATAACGCCCCGCAGGTGAGATATAATGCCATTCCTTATATCTTATTACACAATGTATAGCGATTCAGATATTTGAAGAGGTGAATCAATTAGGAGGATATTTAAAATAAAACAGTTTCTGGCGTCACTTGGTGGAAATTATTCATATTGAACTTAAAATTAAACCACTTTGCTTTTCCACATAGAAAACATATGTATTTTCCATATATTATTAATTTTCCGCATGTATCATTTCTATGTGGAAAAGCCAAGTGGTTTAATTTTAAGTTCATTAGGAGGATATTGTCATCAACAATAAAAAGGAATTAAGTGTTGGTAAATGCAAATTTTCGGACCATCAAGTAAAAAGTAACTCACTGAGTAGAAAATAGTTTGCAAACTGTAACTTTTCATTTAGAGTTAAGTGGAGCTAGTTTCAAAAGAGTGATTTACGAGTAATATATGTTTCGCCAGATTCGTTTGTTACTTTTGAGTCATACTGAAGTATACTATTTGCGTACTTTCTAATAATTTCTTCGAATAGATAACTCACTTATAAATTATATTAAAAGGTTAATCACCATTATTTCTCAAATAAAACCATTCAAATTTTGCTCATTGTGGGTTTTATTCGGTATTGCTTATGCTGCTCACCTCTGAAACGAGTGACAAAAAATGCCAAAAAGGGAAACCTCCTGGGAACTGTTAATACGAATAAATTTCACTCAGATACACAAAAAAAGTTTCCAAGGGAAAATTTTTAAAGCTATAAAAATCCTCCTCCAGATCACGTCTCCCATGATAACGATTAGAATAGAGGAAAATAGAGGAAAAATAGAGTTTTAATGGAAAAAATTGATCATGGTGTTTTTCTACTGTTTATACAGCCTATAAAATGAACGTCATGATTGCAAAATAGCAACACATATTGACTTAACTAAGATTTTAATAATGAAACCTGAAAGGAATGTTTAGATATTTATATAATATCTGATCTGCTATAATCCACACTTAATTGTTTCATGCAGACACTGTAAAAGCCAAAAGAGTTTGCTGATCAATTTAGAGGTTTATTGTATAAATTGGCAGTTGAAATGTTTATGTTTGCAAAGGTATTGTTCAGATATTCGTGAGCAATTCAAGAGGCAAGTACACAAGGGTCTCTGTTTGGCTATGAATTTTTCTTTTTAGCAGTTGTATACCGGCAATGGGTAGTTTTGGATTGGCTCTGGCACTGCACACTGCTGTACTTCTAGCCTACATGACAGAAAATATCCTTAAACCCCATACTGTACAATAAAATGATTCATTCTTTTTCTCCGTATATTTTCTACCTTTCCTAATTTCTTATAAAATGCGTATTATATTTCTCTCTCCAATTCGCTTTTCCTCTTTATTTTTCCCTCATTCTACCCTCTATTATCATCTTCAGCATCCAATTGTTTCTCATCATCTCCTGCTCCCACATGTCGTGCATTTTTCAAAGTTTACCCTAGAGCCGTCATCCTTCCGCCGCCATGACTAGAGGTTCATCGTAGGTTATTTAACCGTTAGATTTTATTTCCTCCATTCTTTTCTTTACCATCATCTCAAAGTTCTCAACTTTAGGCTTATCCTCTTGCCCTTTACGGTCAGGTTTCCGAGCCATGCGCTAGCTACGCTCCATATTAAAATTTCCAATAGTCTTTTCTTTACATCTTTACGTATCGAGGTTCATGTAATTAACTCCCGCCTCTTTTTAAACAACTCTTTACATGGCACAATTTTTCTTTTCATACTCCTCCTAGTCTAACCAATCTCCAAAAACTGCTCAGACTTTTGTTTATGCCATTGCGTTGCATTGCTGAACATCTAATAGCAGATCACAGAAAATACCTACATAACCAAAGTTCACGCACGCAGCGTTCATATAGTCAATAGTGACCATACGAATTGATCATCGACGAGGCAAACGAGTTTCATATGGAACTTCTTTTAGTTAAAATGCAGATTTTTCCGCCCTATAATGTTTATAGACGCATTTAAACTCATATTGCTACATAAAGAGAGGAAATATTACAAATATTGACATAGATTATTGCGAATTATGCTTATGAAGAGAGGTTTGTTTCAAAATTTAAGTCGACTGAGAAATATAAAAAAAATTGTCAAGATTATCGTAAGGGGATTTAAGGTAGAGGTAAAACTTGTACATGTACAACGACGAGCTATCATTTGCATTAATACCTACATTGTTCAATACCTCTCATATATTGGTTATTTATAAAATACCTATTCGTACCATAAGAAATGGCAGAAGCTTAAATGGGTTTCTTATGGATGTATAATTGAAATCTAATGACGATTGCAATAATTGACGAATATTACAAAGAGACCGTAATATGGCGACTAACTTGGATAGAAAGGCCACGTATATTCAGAGGTGGTTTCTCGATCGGTAGTATAAAGTGGAGGAATTCTTTCGTCCCACTTTGCGCAGGAGTCTTGCTACCAGTCCTTGGGGAAAGGAATTAGGAGAAGAGGGAATTGCGTTGCAGGGCTTGGGTGTGGGGAGGAGGGATTCGGCGAAGTGAAAAGTGCGTGAGAAGGCGAAGAGGGGACGAAAGAAGGAAAGCAAGGTCGCATCGGGGGAGGAGGTCGGGGGCGAAAGGGGCAGCGAATCGGGGGTGGGGGTGTGTGAAGGGGCGAGTAAGTCCGTTCACGCATCAGAAATGAAATTGAAGGGTGGATATCGCGAGCGAGGAGTCTAAATTAATCCCTGTGGCCGGAGCGCGCCACCGGTTTTTTCGCAAACCCTATTCCGATGTTAATTTATATATACGGTGAAATGGATCGTCCGTCGTCGCCTCTCCAACCCGTTCTGCCGCCCGTTCGTCCTCTCTCCACGTCTCTCCCTCTAATCCAAAACCGTCACTCAACTTTAAGGACATTTGATTTTGAATTAAAAAGTTTATTCGGAATTGATGCAATTCCGCCGAGGCGAGAAAGTGGGAGGGCCGCGAGGGGTGAGTGAGGGAGGGTGGGTTGAGTGGGGAATTGGGAGAGAATTTGCTCGAGTGTGAATAGGGAAGTGGTGAGGGTTCGAGAGGGGTTAGTGGGGGGTCTCTCTCCCCCCCTCCGCCCTCCCTTTCCCTATCACCTCATCTCCCTCCACGCCATGCTACCAGTCGGTTTTCCCCAACCCCTCTCCCCCGACCCTTTGCCAATTATTGTTGGGAATCGCTTACACGCATTCCCGATTCCCGCCCATATAACGGGAATTCCTGGTGATTTTGCCGGCCGCGTGATGAACAGCGCGTTTCTCCTCTTCCCCTTCCCCATCCCCTTCCTCCTTCTTGCCTCTTTCCCACCCCTTGTCTGCTTGGCCCTGTGTCGGTGGTAGGGCGAGAGAGTCGTTCGCAATTCATAGGACCATTCATATTTAAATGCTCAATCACCTTTTCGGTGTGTGTATCCCGTGATTGGGATGGATTCATTTGCTCAATTTCGCCGCGAAACTTTGACCGTTGTGTCGCTGTCGCTTGTTTTGTGTGAGATAAAAAAAAAATATTTATATATATATATATGCACACCACGAGAGGGGTGGAAGATTCTTTTTTTTACCGTGCGTATGTGTATGTGTGCTCTTTTATACAAGTTTTCTCTTAATTGGGTCGGCCGCTAAGTGACGAAGCACGGAAAAATACATCGGAAAAATAAACGGAGTCGTTGCATGAATTTTGCATGGAAAGGACAATGACAAAAATTCGGTCGTTATACTTAAATCGTGTGGTGGCTGAGAGTGGATTTAAATATTTTTTTCCATTGAAAGGATTAATGCTTTATTTGGTTATGGTCTGCTTCTGGAATTATATCCCAGGGAATAATCTTTGAATATGGTATTCCGTTGAAAATATTCAGAAGATACGCCTAAAAATCCGGCAATTCGATGAATTCTTAAGTCTAACAATGGATGATTGTGTGCAAATTACTATATATGCCCTTTTAAGTAGAATAGCGATCTAAGATTACCATTTTTACTTTTTGATATCTTTCCACAGACCCACAGGCTATGTGACGACGTTTAAGTCGCCACAATGTTGTGCATATGAGCGTAGTTGACCGAATTAGAAAAAGAGAGTGGTAACAAAAATTGTAATTCCTTAAAAATAGGTAGCCGATATTACAGGATGCTCTCTTCAAATATTTAACTCACTTGCTGAGTTCAATCTTACTGAGCGAATACTCCTGGTGAACAATCCCAAAGTTCAAAATTATATCAGCTAAATTTACTGTTGAAACTTTCCTGTTAAAACCTAGCTGGTAAGATCTTTTTCTGAGGACTGATCAAATCATAGTTATCAACTTCATGAAAAACGTGAGTTTTTCAACTGTGGTAAAATACAATTGCTTTAAGATACCGAGGTGGAATTGACTTATTGAAGTTCTTCAAAGAAGCTAGAAGCATTAGATGGGACACATATTGAGAGGTAATGAAATTGCAACAGAAGATATATAGAGAACATAGAAAGCTTTAAGAAGTGTTTGGCAACAGACGAAAACAGCTCACATCAATAGATCGATAAGGTACACAAGTGGTTTAGCATCGGCGACGTTACTTACATTTCAAGATCTCTCCAAAACATGAATTTTGTATAATATAAAAAAAACCATTAACACAGCAATCAACCCGAATATCGGTTCGGTAGGTGATGGTAGAGCTCACCCAGAACTAAGCCAGATGGCGTGTGAAATTCACACATCAGGGTAGGGGGGGCAGTTTCTTTCCCTATGCCGGTAATGGTTTCCCAGGAAGATCTGGTGCCCGAAAAATCACATAGCTTATGTGGAGCTGCAAGTGCCCCGAGAGGCTTGCCCGGGAATCGAACCCGAGCCCTCCGGTCAGTTGTGTGTACATAAATGATAAATAGCAACCCTATGAAATGGAATTACCGTAATTACAGTTGTTTCTAATTTTGTTAGAAGCATAAAATGTTTTTTTTAAATACTAGACGAAATTACTTTCTACTTTCTGAAGTACGCGCTTTGCGTAGCTAATCTCTGAAAATCTCTGTGCGTGTGCTTAACTAAGTCAGTATAGTAATTGAATACAGCGTTTAGAAATGACACCAGGAATGTTGAGTGGGTCGCTGCTATAATTAGAGCCCCATGTCCCGATAATATTATACCACAATACTCCTTATAGCCTGGTGTTGTTGACTCATATTGCACAAAGTAGCTGAAAAAAATTATTCCCCAGAAATACAGGGTCATAAGCCATTAAGTTTGCCATATGCATATTAAAAACGGTCCCAACCAACTACCCACCTCCCCCTTCCACCCTTTCAATTCCTCCCTAGCATATTCTACGTCACCTACCCACTCTCCCTAAACATTTCCCATACCATATCCCATCCCATCATCAGATCCCTAAAGCCACATCAGGCACCTAACAACGACCAGAACCATTTGCACGGCGTTAAAAAAAAAGAGAGGGGGAGGAGAGAAAGAGAATCCGAACCGATGCGTTGGGTCGTCGTGGTGGGGGAGGGGTACTGGAAGGTGGGACTGAGAGGGACTCGAGAGGGGAGTGGTGGGGGAAACGAGGGTGGGTCTGTGGTGGGAAGTGTACGCGGAGGTGGTGTGGTGGGATGTGCGTATGTGCGGGCGGCGAGGCCCGGTACGGATGCGGAAAACGCGTGGGGCGGGGGAGGGGCGAGCATTTTTGGGGCACCGGTGGGATTTTTCGGGGTCGGAGTTGTTTTTTTCCCCCAAGAGAAGGCCCCGCGAGGCGGAGCGCGCGGGTGTGAGGAGACGTGAGGGCGGAAGGGGTGAGTCGGTTGGGTAGGAGGTGGAGGAAGACAGATAGATGGAGCGGGAGGATGGGGGGTTGTGGGAGAGGTGTCATAAATGAAATCACAGTGACTGAGTTTGTTTTTACGCCGAACGGACAGATTCCCTCATGACCCACCTCTTTTTATTTTTTAATTTCGGGCGTAATTAATCAGAGAGGGAAGAGGGAGGAGGGATGGAATGTGGAGGGAGAGAGGATGGTCGGGGGAGTGCGAGAGAGGAGGACGGTAGGAAGATGGAGAGCGAATTCGACAGGGGGGAGGGTTCATTCGTTTTTTTTTTTGAATTTGCGACGGTTGTGAAAAAGGGATATTTTTGTATATATTCTCGCGAATTTTATTGTTGCTGCTTTTTCTGTTATTTTAGGCGCTACTCTCTCTCTCTCTCTTTGCCCACCGCTTCCCTCATTCCAGGACGTTTGTGAAAGCGAAAATATCGTGAACGAATATGGATCGTGGGAATATTTTCTGCGAATTGCTCAATGCCGAGGGAGTGATTGAGATATCACTGGGTGAGGGGTTAGGAGAAGATTATGGTGGTGGGGTATTATGAGAAGTAATGATGGTGAAGTGATCTAGGAAAAGCGCATTTTAAGGAGTAACGTTAGGTATATTTTTCGTGGAAAAATAAATGAAATTAAAAAGGTAATATGTCTATCGAAACATTGAGATTAATAATAGTTTGCATAAATGTTCGGACCCTCTCCTTTTCTACTTGGCATCGTGGTCATATGCATACGTAATTCTGTTTTAGGTAGTTGCATGGTACACTGAACATTTGCAAGGGTAGTGATTGTGTTGCATGGCTTGTAAAGATATTTATATAAAGAAAAAATATTTTTTTCTGAGGGTGCACGTCCGTTGATTGGTTTTGAATCATTGGTTGACATATCTTTCCGTCAGCTGAAATACATTTATTATCAACTGACATCAGTGCCAACATTTTAGCACTCTTTAGCCAAATTTTGTTAGATGCTGTTGAATGATACTTTCTATTTCAATTATTTACTCCATTTTCCCAACAAGATATCCAAGGATATGACGTAGTACTTGTTTAAATGATATTGGCATGCTTTAATTTTAACAGAACTTCTCGAATGTATATCGTTCACCGTGAACTACATTATTGCTGCTGGTAATTTGTCTCTTGTTTAAATGTTTTAATAACCCATGAATAATATTAATGCTAGTAAATACAGAAACATAAAATTTCCAATTCTGGGTTAAATTTAACATTTTCGGGCATTATTTAACCTAAGAATGCTTTATTTCTGGGTTTAGAGTGTTAATTGAATGCCAATGCTACATGAATTTCTCTTCCCTGCGCTAGTTATTTTAATGGCGTATAGAGCTCAGATTTCATACATGTATATAAAATCTGTGGTGCTCATCTTTGCATGCGTTTAAATAAAGCATTAGATCCCAGTTTCAGCCAGAGGTTTCCCTAAATAAACGATTTAATTATGTGATACCAATCAAATGGTGAAAGTGATGTTTTTATGGAATGCTTGTGATTAACCCACAGATTCATAAATTATATTCGAGAGTTCAATGCAATTGATTGAATGTAGAAGAATCCCGTGGCACATACCCTTGGGATGAATAGGGTCAAGTCTTCAAAAATATTATTTATGATATCTGTCATTATTGGAAATTAATGTCTTTGAAAGGAAGTACATTTTTTCTATTTTGTGTTTTTAGATCTGATTTCGGTATTCCTAGTGTGCTACGAATATGTCCTGTCGTACATTCCATCCATACTGGTGGTTTGACCATGTGTCCACAAAGATTCTGGAGGTATTTTCCTTGCGATAACTCCCAAGAAACATCATGTAAACGCGATAAAATATTTACTGTGCTAAAAAATTAGTAGTGCTTTGGTAGAGCATCTATGGAAAACCTAACTTGGCTGGGTACTTTTCTTAATGATTATTATTCAGTTGCCACAGTATATAATATTCAAGGTACTAGGAATATAATGCAGCTTGTATATTATGAATAACTCTGAAATATATAAGGATTTCATCTGTGTGTTATCCATCAGGGGGAAGTGCAAATCGGCAATCCCCACAAATGATGTCAAGTTGTACATCCCAGAGAATCCCATCCTGGGAGGCGATACATCCACGCTTTTTCGGTAAGCCTATGCCTCCACATCGCTCCGCTTCCACGTAAAAGTAAATTAATTTAGGGATAATAACTAAAGATATTAAGAGAAGAATAATGAAAACTTTGACGTGGAGTGTGGTTTTGTACGGCGTGGAAAATGGTCGTTGAGGTGATAAGCGTTGATTTGAGAATTTTGAGATGTGGGTGTGGAAAAGGATGCAAAAGGTGAAAGAGACAATATGGAAGGATAACAAATGGAAAAGTATTAGGCATTGGGTGGAAGGAGATAGGATATTTGGAAGAAATTCAAAGGAGGCAGGGAAGATGGTTACAGAAGATTATAATTGGAAATGGAATGCTGGAGAATGTGATAGAGGGGAGGGCGTATGTAAAGGAAGGGAGAGGAAAAGGACATGCCTGTGGATCGAATGAAGGGTGGTGGGAAGTATGCGGAATTTATGGACAGCTTAATGTAGTTTAGGGTGTCAGACTGTCTTGTCAGGTGAAGCTAAGAAACGTAGCGATATTCAGTACTCTTATGTGCCCATAAAAAACCTATCACAAACGGTAGACCGCCAATAATAAATGATACGCCGACTAATAATTTCCAATTTGTTCTAACCTTCAACCTCAAAATTTTTTACGATTGGCACATGCCGTTAACAAAACCCATGGTGCCTTTGCGTCCTCCATTGTCATCTTCATCCCTTCATTCCCTTGCATTTGGAACGAGCGCCTTTATTAGACGCACTATTATGAGCCGAGGAAAGAAAAGAGCCACGCGTGGGTCATCGTGGCATAAAGCCATTGCTTAGGCGCCCGCCCATAAAAAGAGGCGATCCCGCCCATCCACCCCTCCTCTCCCCCGCCCGCCGCACGGCCTTGTCCGGGTCGCGTGGGGTCGAGGGGGCTCTCGGAACACGGGAACGGGGCGCGGGGGTTGGAGGGGGGAGGGACGTGGCGAGAGAGTGGGGGGGGCGACGAGGGAAGAGGGAGAGAGGCGATAGTGATATAAGAGATGAGTGAAGTGAGTCGGTGCGTGTTCGAGAGCAGTTGCGTCAGGAGGCTGGTGCTGGGGGATGGTATGAATGTGTGTGTGTGGCAGGGCGGGGGAGGGAGGAGGTGGGCTGGGTGGGTGATGAGGGGGCTGGGGGAGCAAACCGTGTTGTGCACCTGAATTGCGGAGGATAAATGGTCGGATGGTCGGTGGGTTGAGGGAGGTTTTGAAGGGGAGGGTGGATGGATTTAGCTCGTCTTCCTCATTCTCCATACTATGGATAGGTGGTTTGACTGAAGGGGGGTGGTGGGTGGGGTGCCGGGGGTTGGAGGGGGGAGGGGAGGGCGGACGGGGGAAGTTGGCTCGAAAACCGCGGGGAGAGCGCTGTGATGCGCGCGGGGATTTCCCGTCGGGCTCAACGGCCGCTTCGGAGCCCCGTTGCCGAGGCGGCACATGAGGCTGAGGGAAATACGTACGGAGGAATTGAGAGGAGGTCTTCAAAACTTTTTCCTCTCTTTTTGCTTACCTGTCTCGACTTTACACTTAGCCTCGTCCCAATTATTGCCATTTCGATGTTTTTCTCAAACCCGCGAGTGCTTGAATGGTTACAGCATTTGCTTAAAGGGACCGTTGTCGTGTTCTATGTGCAAGTTTACTTTTATTTCCCAAAGAATTCCTTTCACTGAATGTGGTTGCTTAGGAGTTCATTCTTATCGTTCTACAATCTTTCACAAAATGGTTTACAAGTTTGAGCAAGAATACTTTGTCTAATAGTTTAATAGGATTTAATGCATCGTAATTATGTTTACCCAGGAGTCAAGTTAATAAAATAATAAACGTATTTTTTAATTATAACTGGATCAATTATTTAACTTGAATTGGCTGTATTTAGATCTAACGGCTTGATATAATCTATCTTTATTTCCATCTGCATCATGCAACTCCACATATCTGTCAGTTATTATCATTATCTACTATAACATTTGGGTTAGAAATCACATTCCTCTACTTACAAAATAAATCATCGCTAAAAATTAAGCTACTCAATTCTGAAAATATAAAATAAACGACTTAGGGTTATATTTTAAAATTAAGCTTGGTTATGTGGAACACGTACTATTTGAAAACCGAATCGTCAATGTACTGCTCATAGTTTAATAGTTTTTTACGTAATTAATCGTTAACTTCTTTATGAATAGATTCTCCATTCCAAAGTACTCTGCCTATTCCAGGTAGGCTTTGAATGGTTACAACGCCTACCATCTTCTACGGAATGCGAATATCCTTGATTACTCCTTTGGTTTTTCCTAAATTATTTCCTTCTTCAGCACTTCGCAATTTCTAATTACCGTCAGGCTTCCTAAAAAACCTATCCTCTTCTTATTTTTCTCCGCTAACGTAGCATTTCCCGTCTTTCCCGTCCCCGGGTCCCGAACCCGTCTTTCACAGAACAAATAAACATGCATTTAGACATATTGTTTGTCGATACTGGTTTTACTACGCTCCAAAGCCAAATATTAATTATGGAAAATAATCAATTGTATTGAATGAAAATTGTGTCACTATTATCTGAGGAACTCTTCAAACTAATTATCATTCAACCATTCGGTAACCATTCTAAAGGAACTACCAGACCCGTTTCGCTGGTATGCATTCTTTATAAGTAATTAGCTGGCAAATTCTGCTAGGTAAAATTAATAGCTAGTTCACTGCCAAGGCTTAGCTATGATAATCATTAGAGTTGAGACTGCATATATTTTCTTTCAAAATTTATTGCACAGCTTTGAGTAATATCGTGAAATGCTCATAACATTTTTATAAACCCCAATTTATTTACTTTTCCCCAATTGTTGTTCTAAGAGCAGCGTTTACCACCTCATCTTCACTAAAGCAAAGTTACCCTGAATATAAGGCGAACCGCTATTTCTCTCAGAAAAAAATAGCGAAGGAAGAATTTAACGCCTTAAAGATACGGATATAAAGTGGTTCCCACCGTGGGGAGAGAACTTTTGAAGTGAAACCTTGTCACATATTCATGTCGATGTTTTACAATGCATTTGCAAGATTGATTTTTCTTTGATTTGATTTGTCTTTATGCAATAAACGAAAATAGAATCATCAGGTTACGTCTAATATTAAACTCGGTTGGCAAAACGTTATGCCACAAGCAGAATGCAAGTATTCAGCCTTTAATTTGACAGCAGAGATATTCCTATCCGATTTACTAATTACTACTAATATAATAGTTTTGAGACATATCGCCAAAGACAATTTTTATCCTTTCGAAGTTGATTGAAATTTTTATTTTTTTAGCATCGATCATTAAAATCTGCAATATTTCAAAAGCACCACAAAGGAATCTATTTAAGTAATATGAATAGGTGCCATGTTTGTGAGAATTTATTATATTTCTGGAAACTCTTTTTTATAGAGCAACTAAATTGCTTATAACTAAAGGAATTAGAGATTTTTCAATATTTAGTTTTCAAGTTATACCCAAAATATCGGCATATCCAATCAATTTCTCTTGATAGTCACATCTAGTAAGTTTATGATATTAGTTTTCATCAGTGCATTGCATTTGAAATGTTCTAGTACTTGATATCTCGGAAATTATTGAAAAAAGATGTAACTAAAGTTTGTAGATTTAAAACATGGAAATTTAACCTTTTATGGCCAATAGGTAGGTATAACACTTCTATTGTGAAACCGAATCTGATAGATCTCTATTATTGATAGATTTGGTTTTTCTTTTACTTTTCGGAATTTATCAATTAGAGATTGGTCTATAATTACTCATTGACTGATGTTATTTCTGTAATGTTTAAGGTTGGAGTGTGATGCAATTGCTTTTTATATTGTAGAGAGCTAAAGGGACTATTATTCTAAGTTTTGATCTTAACTTTTTTATCCTCTATCTGGACAAAGAGAAGTCGGAGTATCAACGCATGGCCTGGCTTAATTTTTAGTAATTGTCAATCCTGGCTAGACCGAGAGCTCAGAAGGCTTATTATGGAAAGGTAAAATTTACTTGTGAAGCAAAACTTGATAATAAGGCCAATTTGCTTTCCTTCAATTCCTTTCCTTCCCCGATATCTCGAGCTCTATCAGGAATAATATATCCTGACATCAAGAGTTTCTCATTCTCTTTAAGAATAACAAAAATAAATACTTATATGTCGGTGAATACTGAAAAATGAATAATTATAAATACGTCGATGATTCGGGTATAATGAATAATAATATATAAATGAGTACGTGGTAGTCCAGGGCTCGAGCGTTGGACTTCTGACACCTCTCTGGGAACCCTTAGATTCATACGATCTGCGTGATGTTTCGGGGACTACAATTTCATGGGATACCATAGGCGGCACAGGGAAGGGCTCTGGCCCTCAAAGACCTTGATGTACTCGCCAGAATTTCACCCGCCGTTGGGTGTAGTATTTTGTAAACGCCATCATCGCCCACCTGCCGGCCTATTTCTTTGTTTATGGTTTTTTATGCATCATTATTTTTTTAAGATAGAAATCTAATAACCCGGTATTAACAAAATAATTAGTTTTAATGTTATAAGTAATTAAAAGACTCGTTCGTATATTCTACATATCTCCTTTGCAATTAGCATACACCCTGCGCTCACTTGATTCAAACTATTTATTTTATTTATTTGAAAATTTTTAATTCTAATTTACTAGAATTACTCTATTGCGCCGAAAACTGCTGAGTTAGTATGCCCAATGATGCTACGAGTATATTTGTGATAGGTTTACTAGTGACAGATCCTTAATGATATGAAATGTACGTTTTCTCCGAATGAGCCATTTTATTCTTATTTGACAACAAATAGTGAACCTGGACTTCTCGTAAAGAAGCATGAGAATGTTACTCCCTATGATTATTTCCGTTATTATGTCGGAATTTGTCGTATTTGTAAAATTAAATTAAACCGTAATTGAAAACTTCTCTATTCTTTATACGAGGTAGATAGTTTTATTTTCTAAGGAATCGGTCGAAGTAGACAGAAGTTTGGATTATTTTATTTCCTTCTCCCCCCCCCCCGCTCCCTGTCTTCTTTCCCCCCTCTTTCTCTGTCCCTCATGAGAAAAGAAGATTCGAAAGCGACGACACTCACTCTGGAGACTCCGCCATTTGGAATTCGATAAAAGTGGCTAAATCACGTCAAATCCAAATCCCATTGGCACTTCAACTCCTTCCATAGGACGCACACACAAACACTTGCTTCCATTTTCTCTTCTCCTCCGTCTTCACTTTCAAGTTATAAAACTTGTCCTTCCTACGGCACTTATTAAATGGCAAGAAAATGAAGATGTGAGCGTTTGCACTAAGGAATAAAAGTCGAGTTCGAGACTGAGGAGAAAAGAAATCCCGAATAATAATGGATGAGATAAAATATCGATGTCTTGGGCCTAATTTAGTGAAATGTGGCGTGATTTTGTGGAAGAGGAGCGAACGTTATCGTACCGAATGTGGGGTATCCTTGAGTTCTGAGTAAATGAATGCCGAAAAAGAACAGTGCGATCACCGATGAAAAATGAATGTAGTCTACTACCAACTGGTGTAACGAGGTTAAAGAACTTCAATAAAATCTTAGCGATAGAATAGGTACTCGCAAAATAATCGAATCGCATGGAGACGTGTCGAAAAAAAGAGCAATATGAAGTTGAGAAATATAGAGATCTTACTCTCTTTCATATGGGCAATCGCAATTTGTGTCGTATACTTTTTTCAAATACCCATATCGGTACATCTTCTTGTATTAGATATAGATTAGATAAAAGGTCTAATATGGGGTGTCTGAGTAATTAGGATAAGTATTTCTAGCTTTTACCATGCTCTTGACTTCCGGTGCCGAATAATATGTCGTCACAAAAATTGGTCATTTTACATGTTTTACTTAATGCATACGCATGCATTGGTTACCCTAAAAGCTAAGAAGTTTAGTTGTTTAAAATAGGTACAAAAAGAATTGAGAAAACAAGAAAACTCCAAAAACATTACTCTTGTGGTGTGCCATAGGAATTCTTGCTAATGAAAACATGTTTCTTAGCCTCCCATCGCCTTTTTATTTGGGATTTAGAAAAGGGTCTTTAATCGGATTATACACGTATCACCCGCTGAATAACACAAAAAATACGATCTTTTTTTAAGGAACATGAATATAATTCAAAATCCACATCCCATGAAACGACAGAAGAAAGTCAGCAATCATTTAAAGATTCGTTGAAAATTTTTTTAGCTATTTAGATAATGGAATTTCGGACGACTAAGGTTGGTTGGCAAGGTCTGACAAAGAATTCACGAAGCCTATACTGATATCTGAGGCAAAGCAAGGTTTATCAAAGGCATAGAGAGGCTCTTCACAGTTTCAAACGCAAAACTAAGACCCGAACGCGAACTAAGTCCAAACCGAGCCGAGCGGAAGCAAAAGGGACACTCACAACGAGAAGAGGAGGGACGCCTTGGAATCCATGGAGGAGCCGAACGAGGAAGATGAAGGAGAAGAAACAAACTGTTGCAAATGACGTCCTCTTAACGGACGGAAAAGACGGATGAAGACGTAATGGGTGGAAGTAAATACACCGAGCGGGCCCGAATAGCCGAGAACGGCAGGAGGAATCTTTTGGGAGCGGTGCCGAGAAATAGATTGGTCTAGGCGCGGAGTAGGCAGAGACGAGGAGAGTAACAGGGAGCGAAAGATGGATGGAGAGAGAGAGAGAGAGGTGAAGAGAGGGATGGAGGGAGAGAGGAAGGGGTGGAGAGAGGGATGGAGTGAGTGGCGTTCCTGAGGTAGGGGTGGGGCGTGGGAGGAGGGGCTGAGTGAGGAAGGCGTCGAGGGAGGCCTGGCTTCGGCGGAGGGGGAGTGGAGGGGAACCCACCGCGAGATTGGACGGCCGGCGAAGGAGCCCCTCCCATCCTCTCCGCTCCCACCCCCGCACCCACCCCCCATACTCACACACCGCCTTCTTTCCGCTCCCCCGCTCTACCTGCCTCCCCCTCCTTCCCTCTCTCCTTCGCATTCCGTCGCCGTTTCCCCTTCTCCTCCCACTTATCCCACGCCGCCTCTCTCTCCACCACCACCACCACCCCACCGATCCCCCCTTCCGCCCACAACCCCCCTCGCATCCCTCCCGCGAAATCCCTGGAGCCTCCCCTTTTCCGCTGCGGGGCCGCCATTTTGTTTCCCGGTCCGTCTTCCTCTTCTTTCACTCTCTCTCTCTCTCTCATCCCCACGTTCGCCCTTTCCCCATCTTTCTCCTTTCCTTTTTTCTCTTCCTGTCCCGGTAAGATCCCGTCGCGGAGCTCCCCGGGACAAACGGAGTTCTCGGGATGGGAGAAGGGACGGGTCGGGCAGGAAAGGTAGGTAGCGAGTGCCGTGGCATTGACGTTTTCTCGGGGAGATTTCCGCGCACGGAGCTCTCAGTCCCTGTCGTTCCACCGCGCCAGAATTCGCTCTCCACACATTGCAGGATTAAATGTATCCCTTGTCATCAGAGAGCGGAAAAAAGTGCACATCCTTCGGAGGTTAAACACCTACAGAATCGGCCTGACTTCATTATCACCTCTACATCAACATAGTACCCCGTAGCCGCCGTGCGGCGGTGGGTGTTATGAAACCGGCCTTTATGCATAAATATTAAAATATGCATAAATATAACCGAATGACATCAAGCAAGGAGTAGCTCAAGCTAAGAAGCTATTCATGAAGAAAAGGCAACTAATGTGTTCAAAGAATCTAAGGCTGCAAAACAGGAAGCAGTTCGTCAAAACGTTCAGATGGAGCATGATGGCACTCAGCGGATCAGAGATATAGACCATTGAAAATGTGGATCAGTGAAGAATATGAGCCTTTGAGACGTACTGGTGGAGAATGATGAAGATTAAATGGACAGACAAAGCGAGGAATGAGGAAGTATAGCATGGGGGAGGAGAGGAGAAAATGACCATATGGATTAGTCCTCGTAAAAGAAGAACTTGATGGAGGAGCAATGGATTAGTTAGAAACATAAAGAGAAGGAAAAAATGAAGGAAAGATAACACGAGGAAGAACAAGAGAGAAGTACATAGGACAAATTAAGAAGGGCGTAAAACAGAAAAGCTACCAGATGGAACCAGCAATCAATAGAGTATGGAGTGCAGCAGTAAACCAATCAATGCTAGGATTGAAATACTGATGATGAAGGCATAAATATAAACACGAATTTTGTACCTAAGTGATTCATACCGATTTGTCATGCCTTTTTAAGTCCAATTTCTGCAGAACATGGAGAAACTTCACTTTATCTTATCACGTACGTAAATTCAGTGCTGATAATGTAATGTACTGATTCCGTACATCAGTGTACTTGTATATGATGCCACGCTTGCCTACGTGCGTTATTCAACTCTCTATCGGACGTGTAATTTCCGTGCCTCTTTCCCGCAGACATAGGTGTGTAACTATCTGCCGTTCCAACATCCCTTCTATCTCGTCCGCCCCGGGCTATCCCTCCCCCCCCCCCTGGGGGTCGCTTTCGTATCTCGCGTCATTTTGACGTGAAGAAAGACGATCGAGGCGGGAGGGGTGTGCGAGATGGAGAGGGAGGAGGCGAGAGGAAGGTGAGGGTGAGAGGTATGGCGACGGAGAGGGGATGGGAGATTGAGAGTTAGGAACAGATGACGATCGCTTTCTTTACTGCCTCGCTTACCCGCCAATCGCTTCTCCCCGGATGCTCCGCGGGAGGCCGCTTTTTTGCGGTCGTTTACCTCTTGGTAATCTGTCAGCGGGGCAAAATGTCCTTTGGGATTGACGTGGGGAGGCGGAGGAGGTGAGATCATGTGGAGTGGGAAGGGGTGGATGGAGAAGTAAAGGCGAGGAATAAGGGTGAAAATGGGAAGTGGTTGGGGGATGGATGTTTTAGGATTGAAAAGGGAAACAGATATTAGTCATTTAAGGAGGATAGTGCGTTACGATGAGAACGGAAGGAGCGGAAAAGGATAAAAGGGAACCGCTTACTATATCGTAGTGCAGGAGGGAAGGGGATTGAGTATTTGTTTTCATACTCCTTACCCAAATATTTGGTACGCAATATAGTCATATGAATCTCTAATTTGGAATCGCATTTATCTTTAATTGTGCTTCAAATAATAATGAACAAATAGTGGCACAATGAATAACTGATCGTAGCACTTTTTCACTGGATAAAAATATTTTTATCAAGTGGAAAAGTGCTACGATCAGTTATTCATTATGTTCGACTTCCACCACATCACGCCTGAAGCTACTCAATTTATAAATAGTGGCACATTTCCAAAGGTACAGGTTCCTGTATTTATTTAAATCACGACCAGTCTCGCTGTACTTCATCATCTTCAGGTGAAGACTTCAGTAATGTGCCAACTTACGAGGTCTACCCCAAAAGTAGTGGCACTGAGTCGATTAAAAAAATGATTTTTAGAATTGATACATTTTCTCAAAAGTCTGCGTAGTAGCACCCTTGTGCGTCCACATACCGCTGCCCGCATAGGTTCTCAAGGCCTCGCACGCTTTCTGGAAGGCGACCCCCGGAACGCTGCCTAGTTACCACGTCACGGCCTGTTGTAAAACTTCCACCGAGTCGTTGTGACGTTCTTTAACTCGGATATTAGGTGGGGGAAGAGGAAGAAGTCTGATGGGGCTGAAAAAAATTTGAATTCTCATTCACATGGTCGAGAAGCTCTTGGTAGATCCGCGTGCGAGTTTCATTGTGTCCGTCCGAGAGTACTCGCGGCACCAACTTTGCACAAACCGTTCTCATGCCCATGTTTTCGGTCTCAATTCAATGCACATTACTTTTAAGGATGCCAAGTTCGTCAAAAACCATGCGAACACTTAACCTGCGATCTCTGTCCAACAAAACATTCACCATTGCAAGATTTTCGTCACTTTTTGAGGTGCAAAGTCCTGAACATTCGCCATCTTCAACATCTTCGCTACCCTTTCGAAACAACATATGCCCCAGCACTTTTTTTCTTTTTTCCATTGGTAAACGTCGACCGACCCATAAAACGTAGATTGAGTACGCCATAGACCGTTATTTTTTCTCAACTACTGAAAAACGTGAGCGAAAATAGAAACTGAAGTATTGCCAATCACTGAAATAGAAGAATTTTGTCTCGGGATTGAAAAAACCGAAAGTCAAAGATATTCAGTTACTGCAATTTACAAAGTTTATCACTAAAATGATAAAATATGGATAGGATATTAATGAATAAGTCCCAAAATGGTAGTTAGTTGAATAAGTTTGAAATTATTCATCCGTATATTATGTTTTGTTATTGATATAAAATGAAACCTATAACCTACCCGCCCACATAATGTAAATAACACTTGCAGTCATCCGTTAGGTACCGAAATTTTAGCAAAATAGCACCAAATTACTACCCAACTCCTGCCTGATAAGTCCTGCTCACACAGAAACTTATTTCAAAAATATGAATTTTTGACAAAATATTTTTCAAAGGCCAGTGAATTTCGTGAGACCAAAGCTAGTAACGCTATCGATGGAAGTATCGCAAGAGGAAGCCATATGAAATGGGATAAGAGAAAGTAATGTGTCGAGCAAGACAAGAAGCAATAAAAAATGTCAACTGATATATTCGTGAATTTTCTGTAGCAAGACGGTCTTATCTCGAAGCCTAAGATGTAGTTAAGAAGTTCAGCCCCAAAAAGTCCATCTTGGTGTTTAAACTCTTCTTTTTTGCAGCCTTCTTGGTTGGAAATTTCATTTTCCTATCGGAAAGTTTTTGCTGTGCATAAAGAGATCAACTTTTATCGTAAATCATGTTGTTTTGCTGGGAGCAACAGTTTTTTTCAAGTTAAAGAAGGCGTTTTATTCAAAGTTTCCGTCCCCTTGAGCCCCTTTTCCCCGAGAAAATGTGAAAATCCCAAAAAAAATACGAACTGGATCTCCCAAGTTTTTTTATGCGAATCGTCCTGAGAGAAGTGAGATAAAAGTTTTCCTTTAAGACAGGAAACCATACTAAAAGTCATGGCCTCTAGGAAATCTTCTAAAATATTATACAATCTGCTTTGAAAAATAATGTCGTCTACTTAAACAAAATTGAGCATTTGAAAAGGTCTCCTTTTCGTGGGATTTTTTTTAAAATAGGGCGTATTTTATCAGGATGCTGAAGCATCTACATGTCTTTTTTTAGTACGTACATACAAATTCCATGTAGAAACACCATTTATAGTACTTAATTTTAGTGATAATTAGATTTTGATGGATAGGTGGTTGGACATGAGGTGAGATATAGTATGCTTAGTGAAGGATATTTTATCTGAATTCTCCGGCATAAAAACTGAAAATGACATCTTACATTAAGTGCATCAACATTGTGCGTTTTACAATTTTTAAGTCGTTATTAATTACCGAAAGATTATCAGCTGACAAGTTGAAGGTTAACTACGATTTCATTTTAAGATTTACCAAATATTATTGCAACAGCACTTATCATTAAAAAATATGCACTTCCCCTGTAATTATTGACGTTATACATTAGTATTAGTAATTAAATATAACAATGTTTCCATTGAAAAAGTATTCATACATTTATGTGATCTCTTAAAGAAATACCTCCTGTATTATTTGTGACTAGTAGAAGAGTATTAGCAATTCTTTACACGGTGATAATTGAAATTCCTAATTATAAAATGTACCGTTGAAAGGCAGACATTGGCTATGATTTATATGTTAGTGCGCCTTTTTATAGAAACATTTTAAAATTTGCAGCTAATAATTGAAGTAATAATTTTGCAGAATATCATTTTAACTATTTGTCAGAATTTCTTCAATATAAGCATTTTATATATGATAGGTGTCCATGTAGGTCATTTCACGTCGTATGTCCTGGCATTCTTTCATATGTATTTTACAACCTTTGATGTACCTACCCTTCCACCAGAGACTTAATTCATATTTTATTTAGTACTTCTGATTCTATTGTTATTTTTTTATATAATTCACTTCCTGATTTCCATCAAGTCAAGTGTTCAAGGTGAATCGATCCATATTGGTGCAATAAAAGGACGATATCTGAGCAACTAGACTAATAATTATAATAGTAACGATAATAACATTGGATTATTAAACAAGCCTTTTGATTGAATTGATCTTATCCCTACCTGCTATTAAAACTTAATATTTCAAATGCATGTAAAAGGATAATAGACGCCTCAAATTGTAAAAACTTACGAAATTTTTTCCACATATCTCTTCTCTAATGATTAGAGGTATTTAGGATTTGGTACCTTGCGTGTCTGATACTAACCGCAATGCAAGGAGTCTTTCAGCTAGGTTAAACAATTCAAATATATTTCTGATGTCATAAATCGATGGGTTAATGTATAGATTTAAGCTTGTATTTATATTTATTATTAGTTGGTATACCCAAAGCGGTTGCATGTTTACACCTTTATTGAAAATAAAGTACATTATTATAATTATTAAATTATACATTATAATTTTCATTGGCTTTAGAGAAATCGACCATAATAATAAAAAGATGACAATTCACTAGAAGGAATTTAGACCACCGTGGCTTTTTCGGAATATAGCGGATCAGGTCGAACTTCCACGTGGTGTCATGCCAGCCACCGCTGGGGTGTGTGGCAGGGGGATGATTCACCGCCAGGCATCAAGCAACAAGAATTAAACTTATCGCAATTTTTCGTTAAAAAGTATAGGTAAAATAATTTTATTAATTTTAGATCATGATAACTAAAGGTGTATATGCTACGATATCGAGGAGATATATACGAACTTCTCTAGTCATATGAGAGAAGCAGTTAATTACAAGACGCATTATAACTAAGGTTATATGAGTAATGAGTAATGGGAGACAACATACTAGTCTTAGATACCAACAGATAAGGCGTAGCCACGGCTCAGACATATGGGACCATATTTTCCCTGCCTACTCTAAGTTATCCGAGGTAGGGCATTCACCGAAGCTCGAACGAAATTTTATGTTTGTACATGGTGAGACTGAATGGGCTCCCTGGTTTTAAAAAATCACTGAAGAGCACGCAGGTAAATTAGCGGAGTAAAAGTAGTGGCGATAGCTGGGGAAACAACGCAATTTTTTAATAATTACCATACAGTGGGGTAATAAGTATCGAGGCTTTATCATAGAAAAGTTCTTTAAAAACAATCAAAGTAAGGTGGCGATGCAGAGGGGTTTTCGTAGTCAGTTTGGTTTGACACGTCACGACAGGGTTCCAGATGCTTAACCCACTAGGAAATGGATTACTAGTGAACAGGTGACAGGATCTGTACTTCCTAGAAAGACAGCTGGGCAACCTAAAAGTGTGCGGACACCTGAAAATATCGTGGCAGTGAGAGAGAGCGTCTATAGAATAGTCTCCATCGCATCGCGCTCTGCACGAAAACATGCTGCTGCTACTGAAACATGCTGTTGGAATATCTCCGAGAACGCTAAGGCAAATTTTATACTCTGACCTTCACTTACACGCCTACAAGATGATGATTGCTCAAAAATTGAGTCCAGAAGACTGGCTGAAACGTACAGGTACTTGCAGTGCAATCTATGTTCAACCGGATCCTACTATTTGGTCCAGCAATGAAGCGCATTTTCACCTCTCCGGCACAGTAAATAAGCAAAATTTTCGTTTCTGGGTGACTGACAACCCTCACAAACTTCACTCAAAGCCTATTTATAGCCCCAAAGTGACAGTTTGGTGTGCTGTGTCCTCCATAGGAATTATTGGGCCTTAATTTTTTTGATTCTCGTAGTTCAACTGTTGCTATGAACTCTTTGTGCTATTGTGATCTCCTGGAGAACTTTTTACCCCCCAAAAGAGTATGGTGAGGATTTGACACAAAAGCATTTTGATTTGAACAGGATGGTGATTCGGCTCATACTGCCCGTCGTTCACTCCAAATCCCGCAAGAACAATTTCCCGGCCGCCTGATCTCCTTATGAGGGGATGTTCCATGCCCCCCTTTCCCCCCGGATTTGAGCCCATTTGATTTTATTGGGGATATCTCAAAGCTGAGGTTTACAAAGTTCGACCAAGGACCTTTGAAGCTCTTAAGGAGATAATTGCAGATGTCGTAGCTGAAATAGCGCAAGATATACGTAGGAAAGTTTTTGAAAACCTTTTTCAACGACTCAACATGCACATTCTCACCAAGATCGTCACATGGATGAAATAATTGTCAAAATCAAATGAAAAAAATGGCATTAAATGTAGAAATAGAAATATTTTTTAATTATCTCGGTTGGGTTGTTCATAATTCGCCTATTTCACCCTAGAAAGACATAGTTCAATTTAAAATTATCTTATTGAAAGATTAATTATTACAATTTTTGTTGTTATTTCTATTTCTTTCGCGCAGACTAAATGGGTCAGACGGTAGGATCCCCCACTTCACACCAATTGAAAAGAAAAACTGGGGAGGATTAATTCAAATCGTTTCAACTTGAGGTTTCTACATATTAACGAGAAATGGACACTATTTCACCCAGAGTGTATATCCTTAATCGCACCGACGCAATACATCTTCATGTATTAAAAAGATACCTCTATAATTGTTTAGCGTATTGTTGGACGTTTATATTCTAGGTAATCACGGTTTTACTTATGGCAGCATTCGTAATTTCAGAAGAAGAAAATGAAATCCTCCATTTAACGTAGAATTGTAGCACTCCACGATCGAATACTCTACTGAAATATTTGGGTAAATACATGAGTAACTGTGATATTTATATCCTACTGTGCAAAGAAGAGATGTTTATATTATAAAACATGTCTCTACTATTAATTACTTTTGGTGTTACTTGGTAAATCCTATTCTGAGTTGTTTTGATTCAATTCCACTCACTTTGACCCATGATGAAATATACTAGGGTTTGTACCACCTCTTGCTAAACGCTAGGGACATTTTGATGACAACTTTAATTTATTCTTATGACTTATATGATGTATAGGATTGAATGCGTGGTTTCAATGAAATAAAAGTTACTATTGCCCTTTGCATTGATTCAAAATTTGAAATCAATTCCACCTTTTGCTATGTAGGTACGAATTCTTGTAACGATGACCCATTTGCAAGAATCTCCAGCCATTCATTTTCATACTGAAATGAATTCTTCCCCTAAATGAATGGTGAGCCAAATATTCCAGGGTTATTCATTGCATTGGTAATGCTTGTTTGCCGTTTATTTGAAAACTTTTTCCCTTCCATGGTTGGTCCATTAATTCCGAATACCGATGTTATACCAATCAGATATGAAACAAACTGGTTAGCTTCCTGCGAAGCAGTATATTGAGTTTATGTTGACTAGGGTAGCGAAATTATTTCAATATACGTATGATTAATTATATAGAAATAATTGTTATAAAAGTAAGAATCTAATGGTGCAAAGTTAATCATAGATAATCGGATGTTTGGCAAATATAATTCTATTTTTATTTGTTTGGATTATCGTTAAATATGTGCAACTTTTATTACTTACCTTTATTGTTTCTCCAACAAAATTCTCTATCTAATTAATTTTATTTTATGCGTCATTTGGTTAAAATCGCTTTGTAATTTAGCCATTTTTAAGGTATTTAAATAATTGTTAGGAAACATGAATATCTACAAGAATATAAAACAAGCGACGAGTGAGGTAGATACTGAAAATTTATTTTGTACTTGAAGTTAATTTAGCCACAAGGTGTGTACCCGGTTATTATTTTAGTGAGCAGAATAATTCAGAGTACTATCACAAAATGTTGAAGGAAGGTGAAATAAATATATCAAAAATGTTTTAAATATTATACCTATTCCAGGACATTAAGGTATAAACAAGAAAAAATAATTGAAGCTTTGACAAAAATAAAATTATCATAATTCGATACAAGACATACTCTAAACGCTCTGCAAAAGTACAAAATAACATAGCATACAGTAGACGAGGTGAGTTTCCCCCCCCTCCTCCTCATCAAACGTCTTGATTTGATTACCGTGGTTAGGTGAACTACGTATCTTGTGTGTGTAAGGTACTAAAAGTATGAATGATAAAATGAAATCATGCCTTGCATAATACTAAAACGGAAATCAACACCTGGGAAATCACAGCCCTGATCAGTCCCCTCATGGTTTAAAACATAGTTTATCATTTGTATTAATCATTCGTTAATTTCAGTTTCATAAAAATATTAATACAATCCAAAGTACAATTTTTAAAATCGTTATCAGCTGGCACAGAATTTATATTTAGTATTCTTTTACTTTAATAATGATGTAAAGTTTATTCTTAGATATTTGAATATTTGAACAGTGAACAATGAACCGAAATTGATTTCACTCGAGTTATTCCACAGCTTAAAATTCAATATAATTTTGGTGATGAAATCCCAATCGATGGGATCAAGAAGAGTGAAATGAGAATACTTACTCTCGCATCGTCTAAATGGTGTAACGGAAAGAGCTGAGCAAAGCAGTAAGGAGTCTTTCGAAAGGGGCTGCGATTAAACCATACACATCCACCCTGGGTTGAATCGCATACAGCGGAACGATCCACGTTAAGCAAGAATGCATTCATGAAATAAAATTATATTTTAGGGGGAGCTAAATAATATAGATGAATAATTCTAAGGATGATGCGAAATTACATTTCAGAATTTCTAGAAGGTGATATGGTAGTTCAACCATTGACATCATACTTAGATGCTCCTTTTATAAGTTTTTGTGTGAAAGTTACCTATTATCGTACAAAATGAGTAAAAAACATGAATGGGAAAGAAAGCGAGCGCAAACAAACAGCTGGACCGTAAAATCTGTTACTAATCGTATTTTGTGAGAATAGGGGAAACTACGGTCGATACCGATCCCGTTCAATTTACTTTCGATCGTCCGTGACGGCCTCGAAAAAGCGAAGAAATTGATTCGATTTGGCTTGCATATATATCATTGGACCGTTAACCCCATATCTGTCAGTTAGCTTGGTCATACGTATCCTCGACCCCTTGCTACGCCTAATCTCCACCTAATCTGGCACAAACCTTTCACCCAGGTCAGCTGGGAGCCATGTGAAGAATTGTTGCTTTGCGCAAGAAAATTTTCTTAAACAGACTCAAAGTGGGAGCTCACTTGCATATTTACATGCTTTTATTCAGTAATATCAAAGTTATTGATCATGCATCTCATAAAATGTGTCATCACAAATGCGGCAATTTTTTACCGAAGATAAAAGTTAGAATTTGGAGAAATCTTAGAAGAGTTACACCGCTCCTTTGAGCGATGGACATGCTAATACAGTCTCTTCCCATGTCATTATCAAGGCTGCTTTTACTAGACTATATAAAAAAACAGCTGTGTTGAAAACTCTTCACTGTGCTCTAGAAAAGAGAAGAATCCAGTTCTATATTCGATCAATCTCTAGGTTTCATTAAATTTTTAACATGAACACTGAACCTTATATTTTTCCTGAGTTATGTTCTAAGACTATTTTTGGTTTGAATTTTTTTGAATGATAATGGTGGAAAAGGAGCACTCAAAAACTTAATTTCTTGGAAACGTTGTGGAAGTTTCCATTATTCCCTGTCACCGCAGGGCACTATACCACTTAAGTTTATACACCACCTTTGTTCATCTACGGGTTTCACAGCGGATGCTTCCCAAGCCTGCGGTATGGATTTAGAAATTTCTGATGATTATGGGGCTTAATTCGTTCATTTTAATTACTTTATTGTGCTGATGGGCACATGAAGTAAGAGAGAGAGAGAGAGAGATTTTCAATAAAATTGAACTGCAAAATTATTTTTTAATATTTCACTACAATAAAATAAACAAGCGAGGTGATTCTTCAAATACTGATTAATTTAAAAAATCAGCCTCGGCAATTACGGACTTCGGGTTGTGCATTACCACTCGATGTAGTCAAAACCTTCTAAATATTCCAATTATGAACTTTGCAGCAACAGGAATAATTTTTAGAAAACTTATTTCCTAAACTTGATCTTGAAAATATTGGAAAATGGCCTGCGAAATCATTCTTTCGCACAGCATCGTGTCTATACGAAATTTACTTTCAAGTTGGATAACACTACATTATGTTTTTGTGATAAATTTTATTCTATCTGTAATGAATCAAGGGAATCACTCTGCCACACTCATAGGAAAAATCCGTTTAAAAACAAAAGTAGCCTGAAAAGTGTTATTTCCGTTCTTCAAAGGTTTGTTAAATTTTTTGTTCATATCTATTCTTTTGAACTTTGGCTTCCACATCTCCCGCAATTTTTTAGCATTCCTAGTATCTGATGATGCCGAGCAGAAAGGTTGGTGTACTCCAACTTTAAAATGTAAAAATGCTCTACGTACTTTCCAGCCGTTACGACATAAATAAGTAACACAAAAGCATCGCCGTTTATTTGTGTTGATGGGGTTCATTTTTGCGCGAAAAACGATTTCCTCGCCTTAAGCCCACCCTTTTCTCTCAAGCGGCGATTTCTCCCCGAATCAATTATTCAGCGGCCATCTGTTCGAAGCGACGCCCCGGATGAGAACCGACGCGAGATCGAGGGGGAAGGGAAGAATGATGATATTCCAGCGGATATTCCCCTATTCACCCTTACCAGGATATAAAACCCCCTCCTGTTCCCTCCTATCTTTCACTCTCCCTCATATAGTTTCCTTCCTTGCTTTATTTTTTACAATTGTTTCAATTGGCCAAAATCTAAGCCATCTGTGCGGTAGTGTTTCTTCCCATTACTTCAAAGAAGTTAGTTAATTTTTGTGAAGTCACCTCCCTATTGATAAATAGGTTGTAGATTATCTTCTCTCTTATACAATTTGCGGCAATAGGACTAAAATCAAAGTGAACTATCGAAATGTAATGGTCTCTGAACAAGACTCCATCTCTGGAACATGTTTTTATTTCATTTCAGGGTTTATTTCTTAAAACTTGGAAAGGCCCACATCAATTAATTTTCCTACGAGCCATACTTAGATGCTTATGAGTCCTTGGCTTGTGTTTGAAATAGAATCCTTACCGCTATTGCAGATTCTATGTGCCACATCTCCAACCCTCTCGGCCCTTTACTATATTCTCTCTCTCTCTCTCTCTCTCTCTCTATATATATATATATATATATATATATATATATATATATATATATATATATATATATATATATATATATATGTATATATTCACGTCCACATGTTGTCCTCCTTCTTCCAGAGATCTTCACGGGGATCATCTATCGTTTCTTTTCTTTTTCTGTGGCTTTTCCTTTCCTGTACTTTCCAAAACATATTTTATGTCCATTTCATTTCATTTTCCTCTCCTGTGCAATTTTAGTAGTTTTCTTTATTCAGCCATTCCTTCTAAACTTCCTCGTTTCTTGCTTGAGGAAGGTCGTTTTGATTGGTGATGGTAGAGTTTATCCAGTACTAAGCCTGACAGCGTGTGAAATTCACACATTAGGATATGAGGGCTTTCCCTGTGCGGGTTATGGTTTCCCAGGAAGATCTGGTACCCAAAAAATCATAGCTTGGGTGTAGGTACAGGTGCCCAGTGAGGTTAGACCGAACAATCGACCCGGGCCCTCCGGTCAGTAGTCCAACGCTCTACCCCTGGGCTACTGCGACCCCCCCCCCCCCCCAACACACACACATTAGTATATATATTAGTATATATTATATTAGTATATATATTGGTATAAGTATGTCTGCATTTGGAAAGATTCAAACATGAATTCATTATTATTATTATACGTGATAGAGAAAAGCTTTTAGATAGATGTGTAATAAGTAGTATTATAGCCATGCCTTTCTCTACCCGGTGCAGAAAATTAAGTTTTGGCATTGCATAATCCTACGTCCGGTGTATTCTGTCTGGAAATTTTCGTGCGTACTTTCAGATTGATATACTCAATGATAATCTTGCTTTTCAAGACAATAAAGCTATTTCATCGTCATCTTCTTCTCCTTTTACAGAAATGGTTCTTGTTTTGACCTTTTCAGGGCTTAGTCGCTGAATGTTTGAACGAGATTTGCTGAGTCTTAGAGTAGAATACATTATTATATCTTAATTGACTATTGCAATGTATTGACAAGTTTTAATTAAAGTTCTCCAAGAAAAGAGAATTACTTAATCTCTATCTATAGGCATTGGATTGGATAGGTATTATATTCTGAAAATCCGAGATTTGCTTCAGTATTTGATGAGCATATAACTACTGGTCAATTTAATGGGTGCGGTATTGACAACGACTTGAAAAGTCTGTCCCAATTTTGATAGCTAAAAAAAAAAATTTAGAAAGTATAAAAAATATATGACAAATAGTTAGTTGGTCCACCAAGAGACTTGTTTTTGTAAATTGCATCGTTTTTCATCAATATCTTCATGAAACTTTGAGGGGAATCTTTTGAAAAAAAAATATTACGAGTGGGAAAATCACGAAACACTGTTTTTCTTGCAGTCGGCCGCCATTGTCCGGGCAGGTGCCGTCCTCAATGGACTCTCTCTCTCTCTCCCTTAACGGCACGCTATCCACTCGCCCTGCCTCACGCTCACCACAGCCCTTCATTGCGTCACAACGCTCTATTCTCCTGTGACTCCACAATGCCCTGGCGCGCGAATTCCAGTCAGCCGCCGTTCTTTTACCCTCTGTTCCGTTTCATTGTCCTCTAGGGCGCATAAAAAGGATGTTTCAGTGCCCCTTGTTTACAAATCCTTCTCCCCTCCCTCCCTCTCATTTTCTCCCTCTTCGTTCCAATTTATCTCCACTCCGTGTTTACTTACACCCTTCGCCATAATTCCGCGCGTATTTTATTTTCTTTTATTCCTTTTAACTCCCATCCTTCCGCGTTCGGTTTGAATTTTTTTCCGTCCCACCGTGCTCGGTTAAAAGTTCGTCATTCAGTTGATTTCCAATTACATCGCTGCCGCCTATTGTCGCCATCCGGAAATTCTTTTCCTCCCTCCCAACTGTAAAGCAAAGGTCATCTCTCTCTCTCTTTCTTCGACCGTTGGTTTGTTTTTTTTCTCGGAATTGTAAACATAAACATTTCTATCGTCCATTCAGAGTCGATCAAAAATCGTACATTTTTTTCCTGCTGTCACTTAATTGTTTGCGCTCGTGCGGGAAAGGTTTGTGAGCACTTGCAAAAAAAAACTACTCCCAAAAAAAGTCAGTCATAAGGGATTTATATTGAATTGACAGAAAAGTTTGTATTACCTATGTGTATATTGAATGTCAATTTACATGCCTTACAGCCCGTATTATTTCTGATTTTTAACGATATTTGTAACTGAAAATCTGTAAACAATATATTTTGCTATTAACATTTTTTCAATAAAAACTGTGCCTGCACTCTATTATTATACGAAAACGAAGTTATTATGCTATAATTTTAATTTTTTTCAATCATAGTCATAATTTTTTTTCAAATATTAAGTCCTCCCCATAAAATGTTGAACTTTTAAAAATAATGGTATTGTATTAATTTCCACGCCAAAAAGGCGTCTTAAGTTTTATTTATAAAAAAATATTTTACGTGCAAATTGCTATCATGCCAGTAGTTATTTTGAAAATGTCACGTCGCCATTACGGAGAACGTTTACCACTATTTACAATGCATCTATTAATGTAAATTCTCTATATATAAACAAACAAGTAGTGAGGTTACTTCGTGAAGTTTCACTATAACTTCGAGCATGGGTGCCAGTTTTTAAATTATTTTTCGCAAGGAATTAAATCTAACATTTCTCTCTGAACTGATAGTGCTATCGTTAATGTTCACATGAAACGATGTAAAGCTCAATTTGTCGTTGCGATCATTTGGGTCATAAATTAGTTTTTTGTCTTTCCTCCGCGCTAAATTTACGACTGTATTCAAATAAAAGGCCTGCAAAGGTCAACAGGTACAAAATAACTACATGCTGCCTTACGTGAGTTAGGATTTTTCTTGATAAGCGGGAATTGTGACCTTGCATTGGCTAATGTGCTGGTTTCCCAACCAGAGGGTTCGAATCCAGGAGGCGGCAGATTTTTTTAATAGTATCTCGATCCCCACATGAGGTACTCTATGGAGAGCACCTTAAGTGAGTACGCCGTCCGTCGGATGGGGCGTTAAGTTGTGGACCCCTTGGCGCCTTTCGTTAAGAATAGGATAATGCCGACGACGGGCTTCTTTCCACTCTTCCACCATTCCCATCCATCCCCAATGGCGCAAATGACCTCAGCTGTCGGTCGCCTCTCTTAATAACTACTGCTATTACCTCACCCACTCCCGATAAATGCCTCAATGTTATATCTTGTCTGTGACTGTCTGGTTCTAAAGTAATTATTTTCTGTGATCTAGATGCGAAAAGAGAAAATAATCTTGGCTGGGACTCATATCTCACCAAAAATGCTTGCTGAGAACAGGGAAAAATGGAGAAAAGAGAGGAAGGGGCAGAAGGAGGATTAGGATTCTTATTGATATTAGAAATGGGAGAGGTTATCTATCTATTTATATTTCCGATCCATGGCTATCTTAGAGTAGATCGGCATGTTAAATCGTGGTGACCTTGGCGTTTCTTTCGGATAATTCCTAAATAAAGTCCGTTATTGTCGCATTCCACTGTAAACATTGACTACTATCTACCCCCCTGCGAATAACCGTCCCTCCATAATCCTTCCCTAGTCCCCGCTACTCACAGTCAACCCCTCTCACCCACTGACCGCCCCCACCCAGGCAGCGCGTCAGTCCCCCCCCCACCCACCCAACCCACACCAACTTGGAATAGTATATATATGTGTGAAAAAGGAATATTTTCTTTGTACGTTCCTGAAGATGCTACAGTGAAGCGAAACTAGTAGAAAATAAATTAGTTTTTTATGTGGAAACTGCAAAGTTATTTCTTAAACTCCTGTTCGCAATGGATTTCCACAAAGTCTCGGCCTCAACCATCAATCACATTGACCTGAACCCTTCAATGTACGGAATCATTTTATCATCGCACGATTTGAGATCGCAACAGTAGGAAGTCTAATTTACGGCAAATAAATCCATCAATACTGCAATGATTGATAACATAACATCCCATCACATTACATAACATCGAGCACAGTTTTCTGGTAGCCTGTTGGGTAAAATTTAGATGTAGATCTACTCATCGAAGCAAAAACATGAACTTCGATATTAAATTGATTCCCTGCGATGGTATACCTTTTAACTCAAGAAGATCTGTAAGTCACAGATCTTTACTAATCAACTCTTTGCCGGCACTAACTGTTTTGAGTGTTAATAAAGGCAACTAGAGTTCACTAAGTAAATAAATATGCTTTTTCTTAGAGTATGTAGCAATAAGGGAATGAAGAGATTGGCAGGGAAAAGGGCAGTTTGGAGGGCTAATAGAAATCAATCCTCGGATTGAAAACCCATGTTTATTAAGAAATAATTACCGTTCACCTCGAACTCCGATAATTGTAGGTACCTACAGTTTTATGGCACAAAAGCTACCAGGGCATTTCTTCAGGAATACCTCATCAACGGGGTACAGTACCGCGGTTGTTTCGGACGGGAGCGGGGACGGTGCCAGAGAAGGGGTTGCATTTTTTTCTTAAGGGTTGACATTCGGGGAATGGGAGCAAATGTGGGCGACGAAAGAGGTGGAGCAAGGTGCGAAGAAGGTGGCGATCCCGTGGGAGAGATAAGAGGGCGGAACGGAGAGGTGGAGTGAGAGAGGGAAGAGGAGGAAAGAGGGACGTCGTGTGACTGCTTCCTCTTCCCTCTCGCTTCCCTTTTCTCCCCCTTAATGCCCTCATTCTTCGTCCTCCCCATCCGTCTTCCTCCAAAACACAACCACTGCCTCCAGAGACTCCGTGTCACCGCTCCCGGGAGTTCCCTCGCCCTTCCTCCCGAACTCCTGCCCTCACCCCCTCCCTCTTCCCCACCCTTCCACGTCACTTCTTCCCCCTCGCGACAACTCCCCGCACGACTCAAAACTCCCGACGATCCCCTACGAGCCACCTCACCGCTCTCACCACCACCCACCCCAAAAAAAAGAAAGTTCCTCCCCGCATTCACGCATGCCGGGAAACTCCTGCTCCGAAGATCCCTCCCCGCAAACTCAGGCGCGGAACGACTGCCCCGGCTTATTAAGCCGGTTAAGGAGAGAGGGAGGGGCGAGAGGCAGCGAGACAGGTCGCTGGAAGAGGCAGGGTGGAGGGAACGGGAGAGGAGGCGGGGACAGTGGGAAGGAATTTTCGCCGTGGCTAAAGGGTTGGTGCGCGGTCGTTCCGGGAACTGTGGAAAGGAGTGGGTTTTAACTGTGTGGAGCGCAGAGAAACACGGACGGCGCAGGTATGTGGTGCGGGTGGAATGGAGAGCGGTCGGAGGAAGGCGACCCTCGCAAAACGGGCCGAAAAGTTCGCATGAGGGTGGGTGGGTTTTCGAGGACTAGAATGTGAGGTGGGCGGATGGTACGATGTTGGGGGAGGAAAGTGCGTGGTGGGAGAGGGGGAGTGAACAGAGGTGGAGATCGCACAGTCAAATGGAGAAGGGAGGGAAAAGCATACCGGAGGGTGGGGGAGAAAAAGGGGCGGGATGAGGGGGGTTCTGCGAAGAGGTGGTGGTCGGAATCGGGTAGGAGTGTGGGTGGTGTAAGGGGGAGGGTAGGGCACTGCTGATACTGGCACCGCCCGCCTCCTCCGTCGTGGCCGGTGTGGCATCCTAAGGGTCGTCCGAGGAGCTATTTGTCACTCTCCTCCAAGGCGGGGAACAAGGTTCGGCCATTTCGCACGAGGGCCTTAAGGGGCGCCCCTGAAGGAAGGATAGGGAAATTCCACCCCTCGGCCCCTTCCACCCTCTCGCCTTCCCCCAGTCACCCTCCTCTCCCTCCACTCTACCCTTTCCACCAGCATCTAACAGTCCCAAAATCCTCTCCTTTCCTCGGTCCCCATTTCCTGCAGAAATTCCCGGGTTTTAGCCTCCTCCTCCCCGTACCCCTTCCTTAGCCCTCCTCCCACCCTCGTTCACCCTTTCCATTTCCCCCGTCTAATCACGCGAACCAACTTTCAGGAGTCCTTCGTTGTCCACTTCGTTATGAATAGCCAACGCCATTAGTGGGCATAATGGAGTGTGTGTCCCGCGCATTCCCACGCCTAAAGTCACTTCACGCGCCCACTCGCCCTCTCTCCCTGCCCCCTCCCCCATTCGGGCATCTACTCGGGGGCTCTCCGTCCCTCTCTTCCTCACTCCCGGTTCTGTCTTTCTCTCACTGTACCCTTTCCGCTATTCCTTATGCCCTCACCAGCTACTTCCATACCCTAAGCTCGCCTTCACCTCCCGATAGGTATGAGTTATCCGTCGTCCCTATATGTCTAGGCAAATGATTTACATGTAAATATCTCCAGCTCGCTATTATAATTTTGTTCGTTATCGCTCATTGATATCTTCAAAGTCAGAATAGTACGTCCTAAGACTCCGTGAGGAACGTGGTATTTCAAAGTTAACGAGGATTATGAAGGCATTTTAAGAAGCGTCAATGAGCGCTCAAAGTTTTCAGTCAAATCGGTGCTGAATTTTTCCGCAGCTTAGCTAGACCACCTAAAGTAATTTAAAATGATAGAAATAGTAATTAATTATCTAACTAAAAACTATTAATTTTTAGGCGCATTTAAAAAAATTTGGAAATGAAGAAACTGGTTTTAATTCCTGAAAACTAGTTTCTTTTGGTGCTACAGATAATACAACAGATGGCAGAATTTGTTTAGTTTCCTGTTAGTATAAAATGATACTTATGTTTGGTATCCTTTTTCATTGCCAAAGTATACTCGTGTTTTTTCAATACTCTTTCCAGAATTATTTTGCCTGTATCATTCTAGTTCATATGTTTATTCAGATTTACGAGTTGATGACCGCTGTTCTCTTTCGCAGACGTCCATTGATGATATATTCGCTTACATTCCATGTAATATCCGCAATTACCATGTACAAATTTTTAATAATTTCCTCTCCATATCTTTCTTCAGTCATATGTCTTTACTCTACGTGGTTCATACCTCTATTTGAAATTTTTTTAAAAATTGATTTTCTTGTGTTTATATTTATTTCGCTCAATTTAAACCGCTGACGTTGTTTAAAATTTTATGGATCCACATTTTAGAGTTGATAGGCAAAGCCATTTCATTGATACAAACAATTCTCATGCATTGCATCCCATTCGGGTAAACGCACATTTCCCTTCTTTTTTCAGTATAATATTCCCTTTTTTAAATCATATTTTAAATTCTCCCTCTCATTCACCCCATTAACCTGGCCCCTCACATTTGTATACATTACACAAGCTTTCCGTAACGAAACCCCAGCATCTCACCAAACCTCTTAACCGGACCTCTCTTCAGCGAACCTCTTTACTCCCATGATTTTCCCATTCCCTCAAATTCTGCCTTACACCCTCTCTCTCTCATCCCTTCTGCTGCTTATAATCCACCCCCTCTACATTCATCTCCCTCTCTCTCCCTCTCTCTCTCTCTCTCTCTCTCTCTCTCTCTCTCTCTCTCTCTCTCTCTCTCTCTCTCTCTCCGTCTTCCTCTCAAAGGACCTACGCCCCTGGCCACATCTCCACCACCATTAATTAAGCCACACTCTCCCCCCGTTCCATTCCGCCCAATTCCCAAACAGAACCTCCTGTCCACTTCCTACCCCTCACTCACCCCACACACCCACATCCTCTCTATTCTTTTCTCTCTCGGCTGCTACCGTCTATTCCTACTCAGCCGTCCCTATTAAATGAGAATTTTCTCTCCCCAGCACGTTACTCAAGAACGCAAGAAATCGTGGGTTGGTGCCCGAATTTTAGGAGATTAAAGCTGGTCACTATTTCTTTTTAATAAAACGTTTCGTCACTAAGGCAGAAAAATATATACACGTAGGTGCACCGCGAAGAATTTTGGGCACTTAAATGTAATGTCCTAGCATGTACTGGATACAGCAAAACCCATTTTGGATGTGAAGTGAGGAAAATCTAGTCTATAAGCATCGCAAATTTTTGGTGTAATTGGCAAGGGTCAATTAACGTTACGGTCCTGTTTATAATTGTAGTTTGGGTTGCATTGAATTTTTTCTCCTTCGGAAGCTCTAATACCATGCATTTTACATGGTGATACGATATATGCATGAAAACTGCAAATTTTTGATATGCCAAACACCAAATTTTGGTTGCAAACAACCTGCAAAGTTGTAGTACGCCGCAGCATCAACCTGTAAATGGTATTTAATTTATTTTTATTGATAACGTATGTATCCATGCAACCTTTTCTTCCTATGAATGGATGTATTTCAATGCATATTAACTGTTATGCATTGAAATACATTCTCTCAGAGCCCTGATGCCACTCTAAAATTCACAATTATCTTCATTCTATTCTCTGTTTTGTGGTCTTTCTTTTTCCCCTCACACAACAGGCCTTCTCTTATCCATACCTTGGTATCAGTGAGATGTAGAGTTCCTATGGATTGAGCAAACCACGAAATGAATTATATCACTTCTACTCCTTCTTCTTCTACAAGAAACCCTGTAAGTCGCCGCTTGGAAGTGTTGCAGGGTATTATGAAACTAAACACTTTAAAACTAACGTAAAATTTGGACGATGTACCTGTCTCGCCATTTCAAGCCAGAAGTTTCATACTAAGACGCAAATTATTGTGTTACAATTGCAATTTTGTACTATTGCTGGTTTAGTTACCAGTTATGCAGCATCAACTCTTAAGGTTTCCTTAATTTTAGTCGCAATAGATGTATATAAAATAATTCAATCAATGTAGATCGTGAAAACTAAAGGTCCATTGAATACGATATCTACGAAATATATGCTATTTCTCTAGGCTCACGAGAGGAGCCATTTGTTGCATGAAGGATAATAACTAAAATTAGATTATATAATGACCGCATTATAGGCAAATTATAATGAAAAAAAAATACTTTTCTCCCCTATCGCGGTCGGATACAACTATTCTGATCCGTTACCTCTCGGGGACATAGTAATGACAGGCTCTATTCTATCTGTTTTATACTTAACCTCTCCAATTTATTGACATGATATCTGTGAGCGTTGTGATGGAGCTAAAAATACTTTTTTAACACCTGCTTCTGCTGAAGAGATCCAATCTATGCAGGATATTTAATCTTTAAACTGTAAAATGCTTTGTTAGGTATGGTGTGTCTGTTAATTGGATTTTAAATTCCTACCTTAAAACATGTGAAAAAATGGGGCCGAATTCCGATGCAATTTATTTCATTTTTAAATATGCCTGCATTTTTTTTTACCGAGATAGCGCAGAGATGAAGAATAATGGAGGCACGATTTCGAGCTCATTAACTATTACCATCCCGATACGAAATGCGTTTATTCATTCACAAATATTACTGTCTACGAAATCTGTTCTCAAGACCCATAAGCAAACATCTTTGTCATCACCCCGACTCAGGTAATCATGTAGGTATCATGCAAAGTCCATGTTCACCTCGGACATTGATGCTGTGCTGTGACGTGATGAATGTTAGTGTAAACGACGGATATGGCCTCAGGCATCGGAGCAACACTGCCCTCACATTTTTCTCTCATTCCACCTTTTAAATTTCACTTATTTTCTTCCTTTTTAACTCTTCCGTTCCCACTCCCAAGTTGTGTTTTTAGTACTACGGTCTGCAGTGTTCTCCCTCCACTCTGTTGCTCTCCATCGTTCTTCCGAATCCCATTATCCTTCCCGCACGGGGTCTCCCACCCTCTCCATCTCTCTCCCTCTTTCTCACTTGCCACAGCGTTAATTAACGCACGCCACTCTCCCTTTTCTCTCCCCCTTTCTCCCGACGCGGTGCCCCTAAAGTACCGATCCCTCTCTCAAGTAGTAACATTTGAACTGCGATTTTCATACCCAATGTCAGCCGCGTGGCTCACCACCAAAATGTTTTAATGTCACTAGCACCGTTAATGACTGCTGCTGAAAGGGTTTTTGCGAGGAGAGCAAAAAAAAACGGTTTCAAAAATGTTCAGCCGCATGCCTCAAACGGCACACGGAACACATCAGTGCACAGTAAACTGTTTATGTAAGGGCGTTGGTCGTAATACATTGATGCATAATTCGTCCGTTTGTTTTTTCGCCGTTTTCCTCGCCTATAAATTAAAAGAGAATATTTTCAGATTATACCTTTTGCAATTGAAATAAAGTAGTTGATGCTGGTCCAGCAAACATACATTATAGTTTCGACCGTTTTTATTTTATGAGATGAATTAGCCTGTTTCTCAAATTTTCTTTTAAAATGATCGAAATTACGTATTATTTTTCATCTCGCAAAATTCCTTATATTCAAAAACCTATTGCATTGAAGTAAATGTGAATCACAACAGGAGTATCTAAGCAATGAGGAAATATTTCACAGTTTTTACGAATTCATGAATTCCTGAACTTACTTGCAGTAGGAAAAAGTCGAATTACTATTTGCAACTCTGGTGTTCGTGACTAAGAAGAAAGGATAAAGCAGATGGGTTGCATCATAGCTTTTCCTTCAGCGGGATGACCAAGGAAAATTATTGGGTAAATATTGGACGATGGGTGTTTCTATCAAGTAGACACACAGTAATGCTCTGAGCACCAAGAAAATGAATTTACGTTTACATATTCACCTGGACACCACCTCAGTGCGTGAGGTAGTGATTACAAGATACTTAGCTCGGTGACAATAAGCATGCATGTATTATTGTACGCATGAATTATTATTTTACATTTCATTATTGTAAGGATACTTATATTCAAAATAAAGGCGAATGATTCTACGGAATATACATACATGCTTACTCCCTACCATACCCTTTAGATGTGGCGTTTTCTAGAATATTCTGGTTTAAGTCAGGAAAGGAAACTATCTTTCACTAATTTCTTTTATACTTCTTTCTCATTTGCCGCATTCGTATCTTATTCCTTAAACGCTCCCATGTTGCTGAATATTTTAAGTCAGACCGCATTTTACCATAGATGTTTCCATCTCCCTCTTTTTCTCTAGCTATTATTTGGTTCTCATACATATTTTAGTTGATTTGATTCTCATAATTCTCTGAATATAATCAAACCAGCCCATCGCACTTATTTTATGCTCTAGAATCTAATCGATTTCATCAGGAAATCAGTGTGACATGGGATAATAATCATAGAGATATGGGGTTTGAATCAATGTAAACAAAACAAATGTTATGAAGATTTCGAGAAAAAGGAAGGCTAAATTAAACATTGAAATTGGAGAACAAAAAATATAGCATTTGGAATAGTTCACCTATTTTAGCAGTGTTTTGGACAAAGATGGTCAGCGTTGTAGTAACGCAAGAAGATGAATTGCGTTATAGAGAGGAGCTTTCACGAGAAGAAGCGAGTTGATGGCCGAGAGTAATTATTTTCAGAAAATCTTCGTTAAAACTTCAATAGGGAACGTGGTTTTGTGCGGTACAAAAACAATGTCGTTGAAGCAGGATGGCAGATGTAAATGGGAGACTTATGAGATGTGGATGTAAAGAAGGACGGATAATGTAAAATGTACAGAAAAGAAAAAGAACGGAAAATTATAGACATGGTAGAGGAGAATATAGGATTATGAGAGAAATGCAAATAATGCAGGAAAGGTGGATGCTGAGGAATATAATTGGGAAAGGAATTTTGATGACTGTAAAAGAGGAAAGAAAGCTAGGCAAGCGAGGTAGGGGAGGAAAAGGATAGGCATATTCGACGAAATGAAGGTTGGTAGACAGTATGCGGGACTGAGGAATCATTTTTTGTAGTTTGTGGTGCCAGGATAGATGTTAGCTAAAGAATGTAGTAACGATCAGTCTTTGTTATTCAAAACTTATCTTAAATCTAAAATGGGACTAATAAGAATGAGTAAAATCCTTAAGAATGAGTATCCTTATCAACAAAGATACAGTAATCAGTAACCTTTCTTCCATGCAGTAATTTTAGGATGAGTACATGTTTATGCTCTGAATTCAGCCATGCTGCTTTAGACAAGCATTTTCATTTTTTGTCTACCCCTTATGTCACCAACAAACTTTTTCCAAACATTCTTACGCCATTTAATCCCTTTATCTATCCTGCCATCAGTCTTTGAAATTCGGGAAGGCAAAGCTATCTTTGATTTCATTTATTTTGCCGTTTACCATCACTTTGAAACTATTCTTCTCATCCTCCTACCAAACGCACCTACTTATATTTAAAAAGCATTTGCCTTTATTTCACTGTCTTTGTTGCCTCAATGAAGATACGTATCTAGGGATTAATTTAGATATTTTGGGCTCTCAACCAGAAAAACTGCAATGCCAGCATACAGACGAACTCGTACATTTACATCGCCGATTACGTGTACGGCACCCACCTTGTCCTTTTATTTAGGCCTAACGCAGCCATTGCGCATCCTTATTTCAAAAAGTAATATTTTTCAAAACAGTCACTGAAGACTTCATATATTCTTGTATTTTTATTATCATAAATTTCATAACATTGCTTACTAAATCTATTTTCTCTCTCAGCTTTTCATAGTTTTCCTGGATTTACCTTGTCGCATGCCTTTTCCATGGAGTCTAACGCGCAATAGTCTTCCCTTTCGCGCGTCCTTATATTTCTCCAGTAGTTATGTAAGCTCAGATTAGAGGGCCATTCCATGTAGAGTAATTATACACTAAATATTCACATAATTTTACTTATTTTTTTATATATATGTGGTACAAGTTTCGTTGATTTGACTCCATTATTGCGTCAGCGCCAGCTGTTGCAATTTGATACGTATTCAGTTCGTCTACGCCTGCTTCTGATGAAAAATACTTTCCTAAAAGTTTTTTATTCACATTTAGGGTCAGGAAAAATTCTCATGGGGATAGATGTGGAATCTATGAAGGATGAGGAACGCACTTCATGTTGATTTCGCGAGATGTTTGCAGCATGCGTCCGTGCATTACTTGTCGCGTGCAGCAGCCGGCCTGTTGCTTTGAAATGCGTCCTTTTGCGATTGATATGACCTTGGAGAATTTTCAGTACATCCCTGTAGTATAATCTATTCACCTCCAATTGTTTCTGTTGGTACGACATGCTAATTTACCCCTCTCCTGACACAGGAGGGCCAGAATTCTCCATGCAGAAACCGTCACTTTGGCTTTTTTTGGTATTGGTCACTTCCACATAGAGCTTTGCTGTTTTCTATCGGGAAAAAAATGATGTAGCTGAGTTTCATCTTAAGTGATAATCCTCGAATAATACTCATTAATCTGGGACTACGATAAAATGTCAACTACGAAAATATCTGAACATGAACGTCGTTCGGATATGGGCAGTCTGGGATACCACTTCGCACAAACAAGTCTCGTGCGATTTTTATGTTACAAACAAGTGGGTAGCACAAGTTGACGCTTTGATATTTCTGATAGTGCTCTTAACCTGATTCGACGATATATTATTTCGACTAATATTCTTGCGAAAACTCATTTATGATAAATAAATACTCTTAATTTATTTTCATGGTTACGATAAGTTTATGAGGAGTAATGACTTATTGGGCAGACCGTTTGGATACCTAGCGTCTCAAATTCAAGTCCAGGTTAACATTTCAGACAATATCAAATGTACTCAAAGTGTTTGGAGTACCAAAACATACTGGGAAACTTTAGACGTGGCGGTACATAAGGAGCAGTCGGACTCCTACTTTGAAGGAATGGGTTTCACAGGCCTAGATCTTATCCTGGAACATAGTACCCCTTTCTAAACAAATATTAGGGTTCATTGCGACAGTTATTATATTAATGTTTTCTAAAAGCTTTAGTTCTTCACTTTTTAGGTTAAATATTTATAATATAAAGTGTTCGTAAATACAATACCTAGTAAGCACTAGTAAAATTCATCCCACAGGGTGTATTTGAAATTAAAATATACGGATAAATGTTTTGTGATTCACGATGTTAAAGCAACTTAACCGGTGGTTAAATTATAGATCTCGTGTTGTGGAACTGTTATTAATTAAAATATAAAATACATAAGCTAACTAAAATTTAATTTCAAGTGAACTACGAAAGTACCGTATCCCAACGAAAATGCCCATTTGTCGTAGTAGAAAATCCTTCGGCAGCCTCAAGCATTGGGGAATACCGCGCCCTCGATTTCTTTGTACGGATATCGGATAACATCTGCGAATTCGGCCGCGTATGCTCACGCCACAAGGGGGCCCACGAGATCCACTGCTGGGTGCCGATTCTCGTCCCCCCACCCACCCCCAAAGCACTTGACCCTCCGAAGCACCCCTCCGGAAGAGGCGGAAGGGACGACACCGGATGAGAGAGCATGCCGGAGGGACGCGGGAGAGGGGTGAGTTTGAGGGCCGTTTGCCGTGAGGGCCCTTGGGTGACGCGGAAGGCACCGCGCGTGCCGTCCCGGACGGGTCTTTACCCCCTCATTGTTTCTTCCCCGCGGCGAGCACTGAGGCTTTTTTTCCGATCCTTCCTCCTTCTCTCGCCCCCAGTGCTCCACGGACCCAGCCCGCTCTTCCCTCTCCCCCCCGATACCAATCCAAACTCCTTTCTTGCTCGCACCACCGAGTATCGTGGTGGTGTTGGAGGAGGGGACTCCCCAACCACCCTGCCACCCGTTGGCTAATTGATGGGTTGCCATGTGGCGGGGCTTTAGAGTGGACCCTCCTCCCCTCCACTCCTTCCCCCTTTGCATTGAAACGAATCTCGGGATGGTCGGGGCGGACTGGAGTGTAAGGGTGGTGTCGGTGGTGATGGTAGGTTACGTCACGGGGGCACGCGGGGGAGGTGGGAAGGGGAGCGGGCCGACGCACGTCCGCTGCCCCTTTCCTCCTCTCACCACGCCCCCCCACCTTCCTAACCCCCTCGACCCGGTGGGTCCCCGTAGTGTGTACGTGAGAGGGGGTAGGAAAGGGGCGGGAGGCGTAGCGAGAGGGGAACGACGCGTGCATTAGCCGGGACGTGCGTGCGGCTCATTTCTTTTTACCGCCTCTTTTATTTCACGCGTGTTACCTCTTTGGTCGGATGTCTTCGGTACGATTAGCATTACTTCGTCCAGCTGACATACCTTTGTTTCGTTTATTTTTTGCACTTCATTTAGTTCATTTAGATCGGGCCAACGATTGATTTTTTTAAATGATTACCCTTATCGTAAAGTTAAGAGCTAATTATTATCTCTAGTCTACCCTTGTGTTAGGTTTGTAATTTTGCTCCGCACGATATTAGTCGTCTCTATCCTGATTGCACGAAATATCAATGGCATACAGGTATACCTGTATGTAAACGTTGGATAGTTTTGAGATCACAGACACCTAAGATATGGTGTTTGAAGCTTAACTCTTTACATTCACAGGGAATTTATTTTTACCTGTCACCACAGAATTTAATTAACTTTTGGGTGTAAAAACAATAACCCGTGTCACTTGATTATTGACTTGGAATATCTAATGAGTTGTATATATGTCTAAGGCAATGATTTCGGATGCATTTATTTAAATGAAACTATCCCGAAAACTACTTTAGGAATAGCTAGGGTTCTGTTTTTATCTCCATTAAAGTATTTATTACCTACTTGGGGGTATTATACTATATTATGATTGATTGTGGTATGATTGGTGTATTTATTTTTTTCTTATATTTCTACCAGACATATCACTTGGTGGTTTGTAAAGTAAATCATATTTTTTTGTTGCCCCGTGAGTTGCTCAACAAACTCATTAATCTGGCTTGGAAGTTCTTTTATTTTCCTTGATATTCAGATTAATTTTACCATGATTATTAATAAAAGATGTCAATTCAGACGTTCTTAGCTATTATTTACACTTTTTCCTGCATTATTTAACTTCTAAAACATTGAATAAGTATGCTCTTTATCTAATTATAATTCTCCCAGAATTTTATTTGGCAATTCAAAATATATTATTGAATCTGACACCACGGAAGAGCCTAAACATGTGGGTCGTCCATTAAGTCCAAAGGAAAAATTTAAAAACAAATCATTAATAGTTAATTTTTTGTTTCAATATAATAACCTTTTAGTTCGATACACTTATCCCAGCGTTCCGCCGACTGTTATAAGCTGTCCAAGAAGTAGGATTTCGGAAGGTCTTTAAAATGGGCATTTTTGTTGGCGATGATCGCCCGTTCGACGTGAATCATTTTCCGCCGAGCCATTTTTAAGAGTTTGGAAATTTAAAAATCCACTGGGCGCCAAATCTGGTGAATACGATGGATTCTGTGATGATTCGAACTCTAATTCCATTATTTTTACCGTAGAAACTGCGCAGATGTGTATCCGTGAATTGTCTTGATGGAAGAGAACTTTTTTTCTTTGTCAGAATGAAAATATATTTTTTTAATTTCTTCGGTGAAGAAACGGCGCATATAGTATTACTCTCCATTTATCGTTTGTCCTTTTTGCAAGTAATTCATGTAGTTGATTCCGCGTGCATTCGAAAAAACCGTGGCCATTACATTTTCGGCCGATTTTACCGTCTTCACCTTCTTCAGAACTTTTAGAAACCCCCTATATCTCAATATTTCTTTGTCTCTGGAATGTAGTAGTATGTTTCGTTGACAATTATGTATCGACATAGAAACTCGTCAGGACTACAACTGAAAAGCTCAAAACCAACTGACGAACAATTGAACTATCCACGTTAATGGACGATTTTCCAAGTAGTAGTTTTGAGGGGAGGCGACCGACAGCTGAGGTCATTTGCGCCATAGGGGATGGACAGGAAAGGATGAAGGGTGGAGAGAAACCCGGCGTCGGCATTAGCCTACTCTTCACGAAAGGCGCCAAGGGGTCCGCAGTTTAACGTCCCATCCGACGGACGGCGTACTTACTCAAAGTACCCTCCACAAAGCACCTCAACTAGGGATCGAGATACCTCTGAAAAATATTCAACACCGCCGGGATTTGAACCCGTGCCCTCTGGGTGGGAAGCCAGTACGTTAGCCCCCGCACCATCTCGATCCCCACGATTTTCCAAATACGTTGGTAATTAGTGGAGGTGGTTATAACCGATATCCTGAAAACTCGATCACAGCATCGACTCCATCAATACCTAAACACTTCAATGTATTTTTATATGATGAATTTCATAAGTCGTAATTATAACAACAATTTAGTATCTCATGGAAGAATTTTCGGTCACCCATAGGTATAGGAAGGAGGTAGGTTTTTGATTTCTCGAAATAAACTATGGACAACCCTTCTGTTTAAATCTCCACTTATTACACAAATGCTGTTAAATACTTTTTTATTTTGTTTTATTTTGCTTATACTCCAGCAAGCCCACGTGACCACTATATCTTCGTATAAATAGTTATTAGAGGAAACGGTCGACAGCTGAGGTAATGTGCATAATTAAGGATTAGAGGGTAATTAGGTGGAGGAAGGATGTTCAAGGCATTTGGAGAAGGACGGAGAGAAACCCGGCGTCGAAATTTGACTACTCTAGAAGGGTATGAATGTATATATCCCATCCGACGGATGGCGTACTCTTCTTCAGATACTCGCTCGCAGCACCCCAGTACGGGATCGCGATATTTCCGGAAAATTCCGCCACCGCCGGGTTTTGAACCCGGACATTGGAGTGAGAAGCCAGTTCACCAGTTATCGAACTAACCCAATATCCCTTAATCTTAGTAATTTCATCAGTAGTCATAGTTACCCGTGACAGTACCACAAGAATTTCACTCTACACCCCTACCTGTGGCGACACTCAAAGCCGTAAAGTTTTGGTTGGTCTGGGTCATCTGAGAGTAAACCATCGGCTAGCATTCTACGTTTTGGGGTCACAAGCTCCAAACTCTACGTAAAAGACCCTCGCGAAACCTAATCCCCTAACCGCCACGTCTCATAAGGCGACAAATATGAAGCGAAGAAAATGTTGACAGTTGTAAGCGAAAATCAGGAAGAAGATATATACTTGTATTTGTAGGTCAGGGGTCAACTATATCCGGTTAAGCACTAGCTCTCATGAGCCTTCAAATATACCAACAAATGGTCTACGAAAGGGTACATACTATTACTCTGGAGCTCTTGATAAGCAAACTGCATTACACTGCGAACTCCTCATTAGAAGGATGAACTCGTGTGGGCCTTTCGCAAAAGTATTTGCCACCTCTGCAATACTGTAACTGTTCAGTCTTTCACTGAAATTTTATGGGGAAATTTTTAATAGGTTCAATGGCACTGGGTACAGGTGTTAAAGTTCTGCACGATTGCTTGAGTGCGTGAAGAAAGAAGAGGGGAAGGGTTGACTCAATAGGTGAGTGAGCGGGGCACAGGAAACGGAATGAGCGATCGGCTATTTTTGGCTTTGGCTAAGAACAGCAGCAGCTTAGTGGCCAATGTTCGCATATTTTGAGCGAGTCATATTGAAAAACATGAATTTAATACCACTTGCATCGTAGCGAAAGGGCGATCTAAGCTCAAGGGAGAGTCTGGTTGTGTGGAGATTAAATTCTTTCCCGGAAAGGGTTCCATCTCCACCCAGAGTTAGTCGGTGAATGACACGAAAAATAGTATTTCTACGCTTATTGTCTATTTTAATTCTTATTCAGTCTGCGGCATTGTTTCTAAAAATTATTCAGCATTGTTTATGCATTTTTACCTTTCCGGAACGTGATCCCATTAGAATGAAAGATGAAATCTCCGTGTGAGACTCAAATAAGGGCCCTAGTTTTTATTTTCATTGTATTTAATGCACTTTCAATTTTACGAGAGCACTTTATCAATGTAAAAATGTTCCACGCAATAATTCCAGGACTCCAATCTCGTAAAACTCTTATCGCTTACATAAATATTAATTTAAATTCTTCTAAATTCAGCTGTCACTCATTCTTTGTTATAGCTCTCTAATTCTCCATTTTAACTAAAACCCAGATCATTATTACGTAAGCCATCATAAATAGTCATTACCTAATCGTTACGACTCTTGTCATTCAACTTGTATATGTATGGCAATCAATAACCGTTGACGCCAAAAGACACCAGCGGGATTTTCCCTCAAAGATCCACCCATGCCTCAAAAGCAAACGTGTATTTTACTTCTCTACTATTCGTGAATCTAAAAGGGTAAAGGGGGTGACGTCACTTAATGGCCCAAATTGAGTCTCGATGAAACTTCCATCGCGGCAGAAATGTCAATACAGAATGGGGAAAATGCAGAGAAGAGGAAAACACAATTTTTTTTATAAAGCCGCTTCCGCATTCATAGTGAGGACAATGGAGACAGTGTAGCAGCACAGTGCGAGGAGAAAAGAGCACATTAAAAGAAAGAGATGAGAAAGGAAGAGTTTTTGCAACTGGGTGCACGAGGGAGAGAGTCGGAACGAAGAACTAATGGGGTGAGGGGCAGTAATGGCCAATCGGCATCGGGCGGCGGGACGGGATCGAGGAGAGAGGGGCCGGGGCGGCCAGGTCGGCGTGAAAGGGAGTTCGGGAGAGAGAGAGAGATAAGGTGAGGGTTCGGGGGGGAGGAAACGGGTGGAGGGGGTTAGGAGTGGAAGGATCCATGACAATGGCCGTGATCACAGTTCATCAGCAACTGCCCCCACGCACGCTGTTCATTTGTCCATTGTGACCTCCCCCCCCTCCCCACCTCCATCTCACTCCCGGGGCAGGGCGAGGGCCCTTTCCTCCAGCATCCTCTGCCCCTCTTTCTCCCTCCACTCCGCTCCTCATCCCGCCCTCTCTCGCCGGTGGAAAAACGGGAGGCGAAAACAGGACGTCGGAAAACAGCACCGGCGACCTTCTCGGCGGCTCCGACGGTGCTGCGAGCGGACCTGGATGACGTAGTTTATTGGGGAAAAGGGGGCTGGTTTTGATTCCGGCGGGACTGGTTAGGGCCGGACGGAGTTTTTCAAAAGGGAGTGGGGGGAGGAGGGAAAAGGGGGATGCTGCAGCCCCGTTGAGGGTGGTGTGGAGGCTTTGGGAAGGGAGCAGGTGTTGGTGTGAGATGGCGCGGGGTGGGAGGGGACACGGAGGGGAATGGGGACGTTGGGTCCGCGTTGCTTCAGGCTCACTAGTCGAGAGGGTGGGGATGGCAGTGAAAGAGAGGACCGGATGCTGAGGGCTAAAAAAATAATACGCGCGGAGCATTAATTTGAATGTGGCATCACAATAAATAGCAGGTAGTTTAAATAAACTGTTGTTTATCAAGGAATCCATATTTTTTCTAACCGAATAGGCATTTGTCTCTGTGAAGAACGTAGATAGTAAATAATTTTTCTCAGTGCGTCGTGAGTGACACGACTCGTGAGGTTATCTATGAAGATTTCTCTAACACTGTTGTCAATATTTCCTGCATTTTCGTTTTGAAACGATTTTTGCTAAATTTAAATTTTGTACCTATCTTTTATGAAATTTTCCCGATGCAGCGTTTTTTGATGATGGCCTCTCAAAATGATCTTAAAACCAACATAAAGAGAAGTTAGAAGAAACTGCGGGATATGCCGCGGCAGTAACTTTTAACGTAGTCATCCCCATTATGCGCATTACAATGCAGCAATGTAAGAGTGTAAGAATCAGTCAAAGCGAATGTTTTTTACACTCTGAAATTGTTACATCGTAATAAAGAGAAGTGTTTATTAAAATTATGGAATGTGAAATTATAGAAATTTATTATGTTTCTTCATTACTAGGTAGTTCTGTGCAAGTTTTTTCTCCTTTCGATCATTAGGTATTTTAATTAGAATACCGGTATCTTCTTTGGTGAAAATTTTAAAAGAATATTTCGTATGCTCACGCTTACGCAGTACCTATAAAGCAAAGTATTCATTGACATTTTTTATTAATTAAAATATTTAAATACATTGAAACATGCCATGTTTGCAGATGATAGCCCGAATAATTGATTTATAGATAATTTAGAAAACAATTTCATATCATAATAAGTGGATTATTGACTTTTCCACAAGCGTGTAGCCCAATTTTGTGCACACTCCGGAAAAGAAGTTCAATACTGAACAATGGGGTACAGTAAAAATCTCTCCAGGTATATGCTTTTGGAAAGTACCAAAGAAATAGTCTCTCTCTTTTACAAACAAAGAATATATTCTTAAGAAATGCCTTAATTTTACACTTGATCATTGCGAATGAGTAAGCATCAGGGTATGCATGCAGATTACATATTATTTGCCGATGATTTAAGAATTCTTGCTTTTTAAACGAATCAACCTTCTGGTATATTAATGTAAGGATGCCTATTTTTCGACATAAAGGTATTTTCCTCACTCGCGTTTTATATTATTTACATATTTTTTGTATCGAAAATATGACTGGCATCATCATCTAGGTTTTGAGGCAGCGCTTTTTAAGATATTTTTATTCATTCTTGAATGTTTTGATACTTTTGTAATATTTTATATGCAGCCGAGAAACTTAAACCTGGGGCTTTAAAATTTTTTCGTGGTTTTCCTTGACGAGACACCTCGGATAATGTAATTAGCCCCCTCTTGGGAGGTGATGGCAAAGATGTAGGAAAAGAGTGGTGACACCATGCAAACTGAACGGCTTACCTTATTCTCCACGGACTACAAGGGTTTTCATTGTTTCTCATCCCCTTTGTGTGGTGGAGCACTGTACTTGGCTTGTCCTCCGTTCTTCACATGCGTTTGTGGCAGTTCTAGCGCGTAAAAACTCCTCGTCGAGGGAATTTGAATGCAGGCTCGGCATTGCCAAGAACAATTCTCTGTTCTACCACACCAATAACCCACGGAGACGACTTAACGACTCCATCGTAGTAATCCTTTTGGCTATCTAAACCCCCAATAGGTTAAAATCCTTTTAATTTAATTATACTCTCCAAATTCGTTTATTTAACGACAACTTGAGAGTATGCTGAAGTAATGAAAACGCTGAGATTCCGTAGGAATATCAAGAAGAGCATTGACCAATACGATTAACTGATTGGGTCGTAGCGAGACATACTGTATTATTCTTCATTAAGATAAAATATATTTCTTGATGAAGTCGTTTTTAATGCGTACATTAGGATTGATGATACTTTTGCTACTGATTTTAATTAGTTTTTAATATTTTCCTAGTTAATCATTTTTATTTTATCATGCAGAAATTCATCCATGCCTCTCAGATTTACGTGGAAACCCGCGAAACATAAAAAATAAATAGGAAGAGAAATATGTGGGTAATGATAGGAAGTGAATTTGATAAATGGGCTTCTATTTTAAAATATATGCTGAAAAGGAATTAATTGGACATGATCATTTAATATTAGTTGAATAAAAGAGCGGGGATTGCTAGAATCAGTATCTTATACACCGAATTTGATTTACTCTCTGTCACTTTAAAATATTATATGTATATGTAATATTTATACCATTGCATTTCAATATGAAAATTGAAAACTGCGGAAACAAGTATTGTGAGTTTAATTAATCATTGAATAATCTAGTATTGCAGGTCTCATAATTGTTCCAAACACGCTTTCCATCCTGTGTACTTTTTGCATCATGAATCTCCATTCATATTAATAGGTAAATTCATGTACGCAGAAGAGACCTTTCGACCCACTGATGTTGCTAGCTGACCCCACGATTGCTACGTTTTTACTTTTATATGAATTATTACTAATAGAGTAGGTAGTCCACGAATATATTGATTATCTTATTCGCGTTCTCTTTTGATAAAAAAACTAGAGTTAATATAAAATAGCTTCGTTTTTATGTTAATCCCATCAAACGTAAAAATAATTGTCAATTCTTTTTCTTGTGTACCATTAATCATATTGTGAAAGCGATTGAATTTGGGCTTTCATTAAGGAATCCCTCTTTGTAAATATCTACATCCTAGTATAGCCAGTGTCCCTATATTTCTTTGGTTTTAGGGAGCAACAGCAGGAACTAACTGTCGTGCCTTCGGGAAAAGAACTTATAATGGGAAACATTTTTCGGAATGGCTGGGAGATGAGGCTTGTTTAATAACTGAAAAGGGATAGGGCATTTTTTCAAACGGGCCTTAGAAACCAGTTGTCGTCATTACTACTAATCGGAGATGATTCTAGCGATAGAAGTTTTCTCGGGTCTTCCACCGGATCAGGGGTTCCATGTGGACCCGATGGAAGACCCTAGAAAACTTCATCAAGCAAATACGCCGTGGAATCACCAAATCTTACTATTCTAGCGGTGTTTGAAATACCCTACTCTGGTTTATTAGAAACTTTTCAACACTTCTGTCATCTTCTTTCCAGTTTACCTTATTTAAGGGAAGGTAATACTGATTTTTTACATCCAGTAGTAATACAGAAAAAATGAAGTGAATATTAGTTTACAAAAAAATTGTGATTATCTCGGAAACTGAAAGCGTTCGCCCAGTGAAATATAGGGAGGTATTTAATATTTTTCGTTTCCGTGTATTATAAATAATATATTTCAGTAATTTATATTTCACACAGTTACAAAAATAAACGCGAAAAGCTGACCTGTAAAAATTGTTGAATTATTTTATGCTGGATATACGTTTGGAGAACTTTTGCACACAGTTTCGTCGAAAATGTCAATGAGTGTGACAGGAAACTCATTTCTATTTACTAATGGCAAAATGTCGGCGTAAACCAGGTGCGAACAAATACCTCACAAGGGAGTGAGACGGTATCCATTGAAAGATTCTTGAAAATATCGGTCGTCGTATGCATCGAGGGATCGAGGGAAGAGTTGGAGCAGGTGGATGGATGGAATTGGGAAGAGAGCAGAGGATGCTGCCCTGCGGGATACAAAGCAGAGCGTGGGGGGGGGGGAGCGGGCATGCCTGTTGGGCTGTGCTCGTCCGGAGGGATAAGTCGGAGGGGATGCACAAAACAGAATTACGGAACGAGGGCGCGTGCCCATTTCGCGGGAATCCTCGCCCCCTCTCTCACCGCTCGGGACCCCTGGAAAGTAGTCGCCTCCACCCCAAGGTCCAATATGTACAGGGCTACCTTCCCCAACCATGACAACCCTCTCTCTCCCACACGGCCGTATTTCTTCAGGAATAGTTTATTGGCTTTGTGATGCAACTAGGACATATCTCTTGCGAATTACTTCGGAATGATTAGGTACATCTCTCTCACTCCGCGTCCCGTTTTCCGTTCGGGGCCTCCCCAATTGGCTCTTTTGTCGTGCCGACCGCCTAAACAAATCAATCGGGGAGCTAATCGAGTCAATGGCTGGAGATAGACCCGCGTGACTCTCTTCCCCCGTTCGTTCTCTCTCGGTAATTTCTAGTTCTCGCTTAACTGCCGTCATCTGTTTTCCGAGGGCGCGGAACGTGATGGGAGATGTTCGGAATGGGAGACGCTCATCCGTGCGTATCGATGGCACACGCGACCAAGACAGTGTGAGTGGTTCTCACGAGAGTTTTATTCCGTGACAGCATCGAATTTTCCGAGAATTTCCCTCCCCCTTTCTTTCCAGCTAGTGTTTTAATTTGATTTGACTTTAGCTATCTCAGTAATAATTTAAACGAATTAGCTACTGGAACTAGAACAATGTAATTGATCATCGAGCTATCCTAATAAAAGGTCGGACGTCTAGTACGTAGCGAATATTCAATGGGTAACATGTAACAAGCATGGTATCTTAATCTACTCTGTCTCCAGTGTATTCTAAGTCGTGAGTTTTTTTTCGAGAATTTCTTATGTGAGTAATAAAATGAAATAAAATTGATTTTTAATGGTATTTGGTCAATGGTTTTGATACGATTTTTTCCGTACCTCAAGATTAAAAACGATTTCATTTTAACTGTTTGTAACTATGATTGTTACCTTGGACTGCATTCCTAGATTTGTCAAGTATTTTTTATTTACCTCCTTTTATTAAAAAGAGAATTTATTAATTATGTAAAATTATTATCATTTATTAGAAAGACTGAACTAATCGTTTTTGGGCATAATGAACATCAGATAACGCTTCATTTAGCGTTGCAATCCGTTAAAGAAACACGTTCCAAGCTTTTGACCGTTGATAGCAAGCCGATGAGAGCAATGAAGGTTTGAAAATCAGCAAACCGGATTTTGAGCTGGTATTTAAATCATGTCATCCGTTGAATGAGCATAAAATGAATATAGCAATTGTGTGTGAAGTAACAAAGGTTGGTTTTCGATTTCAAATAATTTGTTTAGATCGCATTCATCCTCTGGCGGCTGTTGTCATTTGAATTTAATCTATTTTTGGAAATATCTCAAATGGACTATCATTTATCCCACCGCTTCCTCCGTACTTGCTCTGGGCAAACAAGTATGTAAGTAATGTGTAATGTAAGAGAGAAAAGAAATATTAATATTTTAGTTTACAAGCATCAACAAGACTGTTATATTTTTAGCGAACTGTGCGAATATTTTAGAGATATATAATTACTCCATGTTGAAAATTTTTAGGCAATTCTGTAAGTTATAGCAAGGTGTTATTACGATTGTTAGGATAAAAACGAATTATTATAGCTTGATATTAAGGGCAAGCAATCACGAAATTCGAAGATAAATGCATAAAGTGGAAAGTATCTTCCTAAAGTTATCCTATGCATGTTCCAACTGTAGTTTTATCATTTTCCCGTAATTATATTTTGCTTTTTGATTTTATCATTTTATAAAAGTTCTAAATCAACTACAAAAATAATTGGCACATGTTCACTAAACAACAGAGATTCAGTGATTGATAAAAAAAATGAATTCATATCTTCAAAGGATGAATTTTGGAAAACTGCAACGTTTACTTAATACTTCTGTCCTGTTAAATGGATCCAGTTGTGTTTTCGTGCTATTGCCAGACCTCGATCTTTTCCTCCATCCCTCGTGGCTCTAGCAGCAGATGCGAAGAACGTCGAGTGCTCGTCCCTCCTCTTCAGAATCGTGTTTCAGTATCGAATGTCTTCAATTCTCTTTCCTTTCCCACTCTACCTCTTTTTATCGCTGTCGTATGCACCGAATAATAGGGGGCCGGCATTGAGGGATCGTGATGGAGGGGGGATAGAGAGTGAGTAGAAAGAGAGAGAGAGGTGGAAGGAGCGTCAATGGAGCAGCAGTTTCGATTTGCAGGAATAATAAATGAAGTGGGATGGGTGCAATTGGAGGGGTGGTGTATGTTTTGATGATGGGGAGGGAGGGGCCGCTGGATGCTGGGCTAGGGGTTTTGCGTCGAGGGCTGGAGTGAGGGACAAGGATGACTGATTTCAGAATGGGAAGAGGAGGGAGAAGACGATTCGCCCACACGTCACAGCTGAATCGTGGGCAAAGAGAAGAATAGACTCTCATCCAAAGCCTTTTCAACTCCCCGTTTTCAGTCGACCCGCTAAGTACCCAGCGGATGAGGGAGCCTCAAGTGGACTGAGGCATTTAAAGGCTGGATAACAAGTGCAGTGTCATAGGTGATAAATGGGTTGAATCTGAATGATACTAAAAAGAGGTGGTCTACAAAAGGTACCAAAATTCCGCGCCCACGATGGTTAGCGCTTTGATCCTTTGTCCGTAATATGAATGCCTATTTATTCTGCGAAATGTTTTCGATGATTACAGTTGGCATTTTCTGCTGAAATTCTTGTTTTTTACAGCCATGTATTATTCAAGTAAACATAATGACTATGGCTTATAATTTCCTTCCGCTCATGTTTACGTCTCAATTTTTCCTCTGAACCAGACTACTCTGGTATACACATGCCAAAAATATTTCAACAAATTTCATGGATCACGCGCATCGTGTCAAACTTTTCAAAAGGGGTAATTGGGCAAAATAAATGTAATTTGATAAAGAAGAGAATAAACCATAAAGTGAAAATTGTAGAAGAATCTGTAGGCAAGTAAAATGCTATCGTCCCTTGAGTTAGCTATTCCTTAGCCAATGTAGTAAAATAATATCTATTTTTACTCGCTTTATTTACACACTTAACTCTTCTTAATGATGATCTCAATTGCATTTTAAGCAATATAAATTGGTATCATGGTACATAAGATAAATCAATTGGTAATTTTTTTCTGAAATAGATTTTTAGAAATTGGGGAAATAGTAATTTATTACGGATCAGGAGCCAAGATTTCTGTAATTTTGTTGTTTTTCGTTTCCGATGTATGCACCAGCTATTTTACTAGGTAAATAATTAACCGGAAAGGAGAAAGCCCAGCAATTCCCATAGCTAATACTTTTAATATACTATGAGTCACATTATATTACACAAATATACAAATTTGTGTAAACAAAGGCAGCATTTTATCCTTGAGCATATTATTATTATAAATTTGCACATCTTGTAAATAAGATATGGGAAAGGAAACCATGGATTATAGAGGAGATGTTGAGAAGGAAATAAAATACTGTAACGATCGAGAGAGGAAGAAGAAAGTACAGAGGGTGGAATGAAAAACGTAGGTGGGAAATAAATAGAGCAAAAGTAATTTGTTGGAAGACGCAGTGCGAAGTTATGGAAAGTTTACCAAGGAAGGTTGAAATTGGTGTGCCGAAAAGAAAGATGAAAGCACTGCCAGGATGTTAGAACGGAAAATCTGCGAAAATCTTCAAATATTCATCAGGGAATCCTTAAATGAACCAGGAAAGCTACCAGAAATATCGGAAGAATGCATAAAGGATCTATGAGCATATGATAAAGGCAAGGCCAGCAAGTTTCGGAGCAGAAAAAGTCTTTGACGTAGTTGAGGATAATTTAATCGCGAAATAGAAATTACAATGAGGAAATTGAAATCAAATAATAGTCCGAAGGTTGCTAGGATTTCCGCGAAAGTATTTAAAGGTTTAGGAAAACGTGTGAGGAAGACATTGTATAAATTCATTCGTATCATTTTGAGGAAGGAGTTTGGCCGGAATTTCCCACCCCGAAAGAGGGAAAGGCAGCCATACGTGAGGACTATATAGCAATAAGTTTTATTACATGCACAATTATAGTGGTTTTCAGGATCATCAATGAGAGGGCTATCGATTACTTAATGGATGTTCTGGTTGGGTTCAGGAAAAGGAGAGGCACGCGTGATCTTATACGTAACAGTAAAGAGATCACTTTTAGAGATGAACAAAGAGTACAATCAGGATGTATATGTCTGTTTCGTAGATTACGAAACTGCTTTAGATGAAGTGAATTTGGAAAAATTAATGATTGTGTTGCAGAAAACAGGAGTAAATTAGAGGGATAGGAGACTTATCCGCAATTTTTACATGTCTCTGACTGCTCAGGAGCGATTAGCGGATGAAGAGTTGGAATGGGTGGTGTTAGAAAGTTAGACATGCGTGTACATAATCATGTGTGCTTTTCAACGTATGTGTGGAGGAAATGATTTAAAAGCATAAAAAACTAGAGGTAATGATGAGAGTCAGCAGGAATTTCATTATATCAGTTAGGTTTGCGGGTGAACAATCTTTAGTTCGCAAGTGAACGAAAGGGTTTCCAGCATTATTGAGCTCATTGAGAAGTAAGTAAAAGAGGTATGGGACGATAATCAGTGTAAACAAGCAAAGGTAATGAGGCTTTCGAGAAAGGAGAGATAAATTATATAGCTAAATAAATGTGATATTCTTAGGAATATTTTAAGATAACACTACAGAGGCACACCATTTTGACAGAACACCACTTGTTTTCATGGGTTAGGCAGAGGTTCCATTCACTGATTTTGTTATTTCACTGGTATTCATGTTTTAGCATATGTAGAAACTCATTAAAATTGGCTAATAAAATTAAAATGGAATGTATTTTACAATTATCAGCAACCAGGAGCATATTAGTGACGAGAAAGAATTATGGTGCTCTCAACAGGCAGTTGATTCAACAGTCATGAAAATAGAATCTGCCTTAAGCGTGGATACGTTTCCTGGAGACTTCAACGCTAAAGTTATTTTCCCCTAGCTTATTGCTCAGGATTATTTTTTCTGAAGCCCTTAATGAGTTGTTAATATCACGCCTTCGATATTTCTTTATACTCCACTCCTCATGTATTCGATATTCAGTAAAACTAATTTTTACGATGCCTTAATTGGATATAATTTCAATAACAGTGCGCATATTCACTTTCTCTGATAATTCAAACTATTTTGAATGGGAGAAGAATTTTAAATAACCGAAAAAAACCTTTTTACGGAAAACCATTTATTTGAAATATATAAATTATTAAATATATTGCATATTAATTATACCCTGTGCATGCAAAATACCATTCTGAAATTACTTAATTATCCTACTAATTGTATTATCTTCCACGGCTCGCGCTAATTGCATATTTCGTTTTATTATGCATTTATCGTCTCTATCGCAAATTTTACCAATATTAACAAGCATAAATTTGAGCAGCTATTTGGGCTCTGAGAATCATCAGGTCACCATATAAAAAACATTGGGAGCTCATTCGTTAAATTAGTGTGCCCTAATATATACTTAAATTTTAAAATACACGTAACATACCAGTGCGTCCTGGATTGGTCAAAGTTTGTCGAAATATATCAATTTAACCAGAAATGATATCCCCTCAAATTTTAAAATTTAAATACACCTAAGTTAAAAAAAATACACTTCCAGAATCCATGGCCGAAAGGATTTTCAAATGCTGTCGTAAATCTTCCACAACCCTATAATTCTCACCACCAAACTCGAGAATCCCATTATGTTCCACTTTTCCCGAATTTCTCTTCCAGGCAAATAGCCTCGAGCCGTTTCCCGAACTGAGTGTTCGAACGAGTAGCCTGTTACTCCGCCGGATGCCAACAACTGTGAGCTCATCTTCCACCACAGCCGAAGTGGGCAGCTTCATAGATCTGTAGTGGGGATGAGGACAGGGAGCGCGATGTGAGGGGGACATGTCAGGAACGCGAACGAGGAAGAGGGAGTGAGGCGCGAGAGGAAAGATACCTACTGGTTGTGATTCAAAGGGGAAAACGAGGAGGCCCATCCTCCTTTCCGTCTGCCACGGAAATACGAGACAAACCCAATCTGCCATCGCATAGCGCCCTTCCCCCTTCCAATACACCCCTGCCCATCCCGATCCCCTTCATTTCACCCTCGCCATCCCCCAAGCCCCATCGGGTCCCCTCCTTTTTATCACGCACCCCACCTTGCCCATCGGCTCCTGAACGCCCTCTCCTCCTCCCCGGACGGAGGACTCTGGACGTCATACTGCGTCGGCCGACCCCCCGCGGAGCTGCGTGTTCCCCTCCGCCGCCCCCCTTTTCCGCACGCGCGCCCGCTCTCTGTCCCTCATTTTTTTTATTCCCTCACTCCACCACCCCGCACCGCCACATACGGTGCGATACTGCCGCCGCCCCAAACCGGGGGTGGAGAGGGATGGAACGAGAGGGGAGGGGTCGAGGCTCTCTCTCGATTGCCCTGATTGTTGTGGCTGCATGTTCAGGAGTAGGGTAGGGAGGATAGAGGTGGGAGGCGATTGTTCGGCCAAGGGAAGTGGTACTACGGTGGTGGTAGAGGGGAGATTGAAGGATATGAGTGCCCGCCGATATTCTTCACAGCGTTATTTTCTATCGAAGTGGAATTAAGAATTTCAATCTCATTCCTTAACTCCTCGCGTTGGGATATTTCCGGTGGCTATATCCTGCAATTAAAATAAACGAGAAAGATTCAGCGAAGAAAACAATAATTTAAATTGACGAAAAACAAAGATATTGAAGCAACCAATAGAAACCTTTTTGGAGATGTGGAAAGTAGCGGTATTGATTTACGTAGGCTCTCTTGTAGTTAATGATGAATTTTATTAACAGAATGATGTTCAATTTTACGTATTTACGTTTGGTACTCGCTTACTATGGATATTTCAGATTGTTTCTTTGACATTGCCATCGCGCCGAAGCAGTTTTCGAGGTCAAGTCAGTCGTTTTCCAAAGTATTTAACCCGAAGGATTTCTCCCTACTCCCTTTAATTTTGGCCTTTTTTTAGGAAAATATTTTTGGAAATGGAAAATATTTTAGGAAAAAAGTGTTGTTTATATTATTTTTTCCGCCTAATATTTTACTTTGCATTTTCAAGGTTCAATTTAAGCATAAAATTATGTGTACTCAGGGGAGGCGACGGACCGCTGAGGTCATTTGAACCATTAGAGATGGATGGGAAAGGAGAAAGGGTGGAGAGAAACCTGGCATCGGCATTGACCTACTTTTATCGAAAGACTCCAAGGGGTTCGCAGCTCAACGTCGGCGTACTCACTTACCTGTAAAATGATCTCCTCTAAGCGCCTCAAGTAAGAATCGGGATACCACAGAAAAAGATCAGCCATCTCAAGGATTCAAACCCGGGCCCTCTGGATGAAAAGTCAGTACTCTATCCACCGCAACATTTCAATCCCTTTGTATGTAGTTACTGGCGTGAATGTTTTATTATAGTTTAATGCGTAATCACTATGATGAATATGGATATGGTTACATGGTTACACAATATTTAAATTCAACGATATTAATTTTGTAAAAGAAAATAGAATTTTTTTTATTGAAATTCGTATGTACCAATTTAACCCTGGACTTGTCGGAGACTCATGCCGACTAAGCTTAGATGCTCAAATTGTTGAAAACAGGAATTTATTCTAATGTCAGAGAATCGCCTCCCAATTCCAAATGAGTATATGCTATTAACATCTGAAGATTTCATTGAGACAAATAGTAGGAAAAATTCCAATCAGCAAGTCTATGGTATTTGTACTACTAAAAAATGAAGTTGCCTGAATCTGCCACAGCCAACTATAGTGTGTGGTACTGGTAGTTTCTTCACTGAGTCCGGATTTCACCCTGGAAATGGAATCTACGCTTATAAATTACAGTTAAAATACTTTTGTTAGCCGATCCTTATGTATATTTTTAATATTTCCACGAAAATAAGTAAATAGAAACAACAGATATTTACCAAAGTGTGTATGTCACCAGTAGTGTGTGTTGTACGACGTAATTCCTCACAGAGTTCAGATTTCACAAAAAACCTTATTTAAGCTCATAAAAATACCAGTTAATCTACTCTTACTACACGATCTTAATGTTTTTATAATAAACGAAAACAAGTAAATAACAATCAATTATACCTACCAAAGTTTCTTCCCCAGTAATTTGCGCAGATGATAATCAAACTTATTTTTTAAATATTTCCTGTGAAGCTACTTGAAGCTAGTTTTACCCATGCATTCTTCTAATTGATTTTCCATTGGATTGGATTTTCCATTGTTCAGTGCCATCCAAAAGATGTATTTACGATGCTCAAGCACAATCTATTTGACCTATTTCCAGGGTTTCCAATATTTTGCTGTATATTTTTTTATTCCGCGATGGAGTGAAACAATCCGAACGTATAAAAATTTGCCTTCGTTCTTGACGTAATCATCACATCGAGAAACGAGAACAATGTATTTCATGCCAATATTCTGTCAGAGTCGACGAGAGAACAACATTTCCCTTATGGAGGAGCTTTTATACGAAAAAGCATTTCTACTGCTGTCTTTGAAAGTTGTGAAAAGTACGGGGAAGGGTTTTACAAAAATTTTCCTTTCATTAACTTATTATTTCTTGAATTTAAACATTAAACTAGAAGTTTATTTCACTGATGCAAAAGAAAATTTACAATCCTTGTAGTTTGTTCAAACGCTCTCATCTAATTATATCAGTTGAAAACCTTACAACATGTATAATTTTAGATTATACGACTTACAGTGTTTGATTTTGCATGATAACATGTTTTAGAAATGGTTTGAATTGAACAAAGAAATATAATTGTGAAATTTGATGATGAATGGCCTATAATTATGACACTTTTCAGTGATATAAAAACTTTTATATTCAATCTCTTGATAGTTTTAGTGCTATGTCATCATTCACGAAGGAATTAAAATTAAATTAATTTTATGATAAAATGAAGATATTTTTCACAGAGACATACATGCATATATTTTCCCACAATCTCATTCCAATATCTGACATTTTAAAATAGCTTCCTCTTGAGCAATGATTTGTTTTGCCCATTTATTCCAAAATAAAAAAATTAATTTATATTTCCTGCGATTATTTTTATATAGTATAATGCACACTTCAGAACTGCTGTTTCCTTGTTCTGCGTGAAATTGCTTCCCATTTATTTTTTTGTGAAGTAGGTTCAATCACTGATTTCTTTAAACCTACTCTGGACTTGGTGACTGATGCGAGGTCCTCCCTCCTGCCGCTTTCTCCACTCTACCCTGCCACCTGTTCGAACAGGAGGCCCTCTTTCCGCTCTACCAACCTCCCCAGGTTCACCTCCCCTTGTTCCTTACGTCCTCGAGTGGCTGGCTGCTCGTCGTATGACGTGAGTAGCGAGGGGGTGACACTCAACGCATCCCTGACGTACGGTCCTCAGATGTCCCTGCGTCTGTCTCCTCCCCCTTCCAAAAAAATTAACTTCCTCCCCACGACCACCCCGCCCCCTCTTGATGACCTCCTCTTCTAACCCCCTCCCTTCTCCCCTCCTCTCCTCGAAGACTCTCACCGCCGGCCGGACGGGCAACACGCCCGACGTAGACAAGAATCCCCTCTCTCCTCCTTCTCCCCCTCCCACCTACGCCCTCCATCGGACCCCCATCAACCCCATTCACTCGTCATCCCCCACAGTCGGAGGAAAAGGGTCCGGAAGCAATCGTTTTTTTATTCAAATCCGGGGTCACCGCGTTAGTCCCGTCGATCCGGTCGAGGGGCAGCAAACACACACTCACCCGCGCGTGGTGCCGAAATACAAGGGGATTTGGATTCGGCGCTTCGCACCGTCTCTTTTGTTGCGACCAAATCTTCTTTCCCATTTCACTTCTTATCCCCTGTGATTATTTCTCCTCTCGAGGTCAATGGTGAGGAATAAACGGAACGGGATTCCTCTTCGTCAATCCCTGGATCAGTGAGGTAAATGATGTTTGATCTTTGTTGTGATGATTTCAATTTACTCTGGTGGATTGAATAAACATTTAGGATTTATCTTCATCAATACCTACAGCATGGCTTTCTAGTCACCCCACAGCAGAGTGACAGCAGTAGGAACCTAGATGGATATTTGAAGTGTATATTCTTTTGCTAAATTGGTTTTCACGGAAGGCTATGAAAGATACCAAATATCTAATAGAAAATCCTTTGAATCCTTAATTTAATTAAAGTAATTAGCGATGGGAATTTAATCGATTTTTTAGCGTAAATTTCTTTAAAATTTATATTTCTGAAATAATTTATATTAATCAGGAAATCACTTACCCCTGAAAGACACAGCTCGTCTTAGACGTAGCTAATGTTTGGAGCCAATTAACCTCACTGAAGCATAGAAATCCTTGGAAAAATTTCTACTAATCGGGTGAATACGCCTTTGAATATAATAGAATAACCAAGGCAATAATGAACTGATATTAAGGAAATCTCATAAACGTGAGGTCTGGTCTCGTCGCTTTGATGTGGCGACTTCTTTTGCGGACATTTTACGTGGCGAAAAATCACACGCTGCGGACAATCTGTTGGTCGATACCACTACGTACTGCCTTCAGATAATTTCAGACGCTTAGCCTTACTTATTTAATTACCAGTGAGAGTTGATAACAACCGTTAAAATTTAAAATTTTGTTTAAATATGAGGTATTGGATGAATATTTTTCGAATACCCCGCAATTTTATATAGGTAAGGCCATATATTATATTCCTTCAGGATTTACGCAAGGAACTTAACTCTTTCGTTTACTGACACGTTCTCTTTCTTTTTCTCTCTGTTATTACAGGAATACAGCTGACACATTGTTTAAATATCTTCCCAAATATTCATCAAGTCAGTAAGGGTACTGATGTCATTTTAAACCTTCCTTTAATCTAAAAAATCGAATTTTTGGAATTTTAAATATGATTAATTTGCCACACTACGAAATTATATGTTTCGTGACGATCACTAAAATCAATTTCATTCGCCCAGGTTAACTTTCAATTTAAAGCAATGTGCAGATTTCTCTCTGACGAACTTATTATTGTTTTATTTCCCTAGAGTTGAGAAAATAATTACCACAAATTGCTTCTCTGAATAATACCAGTAAAATACTAATGAATACAGCGGATTTGAAAGCATAACAATATAATTGGACAGCTTATTTTCAAGCGTCTGGCATGCTTGACATAGTAGTTGACAGTTATTCTTCGAAAAGTGGTCAGCTGTTGAGTTTCTATTTAGTTCAAGCATAATTTTTGTACAAAAAGTTTGTCCGTCAAAAATGAATTCCTTTCTGTGTATTCATTCTCTTTAATGATCAGTATCAAGTGTAAGGAATTCATGCGTCAATAATTGGTGAGTCACTGGTGTTAAAATACAACAAATATGCTTATTTACTGATAACTATGGAGTGTTATCCTTCAGTGGTTTTCAATGGACACGATTCTACCATGGAATGTTTATATTCAGAGAGATTTGTCAAAATTACCTAGTTTTTGGGGAAAATTTCGGTTATCACATAATTTTCAAAGTACCTATGTTTCTCTCCATTGGTTCCTAAATCTTCCTTCCGCATTTTTCCTCACTCGCTGTAAACCATGAGGGGCGTGGTAGTTCAGGGGTAGCGTGTTGGGCTACTTACTTGAGGGCCCGTGTCCGATTCCCGGGCATACCTCTCTGGGTGCCCTCAAAACCACCCGAGCTGTGTGATTTATCGGGAGCCAGATCTTCCTGGGTAATCATAGGTGGCACAGGGAAAGAAGCTAGCCCCCCAATCTTGACCGTGAACTTCACACGCCGTCGGGCTTAGTACTGGGTGAGCTCTACCATCACCTACCAAACCGAGCTTCGGGTTGATTACTGTATTTATGATTTATATAACTTATGAATCATTCTATTGCGCCTCTCTCATCATCTGCCATTCTATGTCTGCGGTTGGTGATAAAGGGTTCACTTTAAAATTAATGCGCATTCTCTGGGAAAAATAGATTTATTGATCTTACAAGTACAAATGCTTTAAATTCTTCAAACCTTTCTCCTCTAGCATCAATACACTTGCGAAGAACTGTCTGCCATGCCTGGAAGGCACCCTGAAACTCCTCGACAGGAATGTCTCTCAGGAACGTTGTAACATGTGTTTGGATGTTTTCCACGGTCTCCCAATTCTTTCCTTTCAGCTCTCTCATCAGTCGGGGAAAAAAAGTCGCACGGAGACAAGTTGGGACTGTAAGGGAGCTAGAGAAACCCCGGGGTGGTGTTCCGGGCCAGGAATTTAGTAATGATGAAGATCGTGTGCCTGAGGGCATGCAGGCTGGGCGCTTTAGTGCGCCGAGTTACAAAGTCGAAAAACGCACCTCAAGTGGATACACAGCTTATGCGTTTGAAGGGCAGACCCCCCACCATATTTCCGACCGGTTTCACCCCGCTGCCATTGATAGTCGTTTCACAATAAAATCATGCGCATTACTTCCATAACTAACCATGTATATGACAAATTAGCATAATTTTAAGTGTTGACATAATATTTTATGTAATCATTTTTTTATTTTTAGTGCCAAATTCAGTACTCATGCTCGTATTTGAGGAAACCCAAAAAACCCAATGGGAAAGGTAGATTTATGAAAGCGTTTAGTTGGTGCGGGACGCATTCTTGTAAAACGTGTAGGCTTATCTCAAGATTTCAGGAAATGTACATTTATAAGAATTGGCCTATTTGATTTTCATAAGTTTCAATAAAACGCCGAAAATTTGCCGTTTTATATTTCCGTAGCGTACTTTTTGGACAGTTATCAATTTCATTTCAGAAGCATGAAACACTGGCATTACATATATTTTTCTTTTTCTTATCTATTCTTTTTCATATTTATCCATACTATTTTTGATGAGTTACATTACGTGAGCATTGTAAGTAATGTCAAATTTGAGTTTCTTTCATAAATTTAGAACACTTTTTAGCGATAAATCTAGTTCTTGTTTTCAGTCATTTAGAAATTAGTCAAAATTACAGAGAAGCCTTAATTTTAAAAATTTTTCACGAGGTTCAGGAAAGTGTGAGTATATCCTTTTTAGGAGTTCGTCTTTAGAATTTCGGGACATCAAGGTCCCGATACTTGAGGAGGTAAGTGATAGGTTTCGTATTGATAATTATGTCCCAACTCTGGGATTCTATCCGGATGTTCCCAATGAAAGTTGCGCAGCATTATTTGACGTAGGAGTCCCTTAGGTGACTCCCAGAGCTGGGAGATGACGAATAACACGGCTCTAGGAATTGTAGAAGAGTACAGAGCTCTCAAAATGTACTTCTCGAATCGAGGTAAACATCCAGAAGGCCACAATGTACCCATAGACTTGCCTGCCTTGGTTAAGTATGAAAAATAGACACTTGCCGTGCTGGATTTAAATCCTCATTCTTCTCTACTCTAGTTTAAGATCACGCCAAATCCGTGGTAAAATACCCAAGCAATTACAAGCTAAAAGCTCAATTGCTATTCTCGCTTCTCTTTGCCAGCACTTCAAGTGGGGATAACACGCTAGCGTTAACTTTTATTAGTCTACAAGGAAAGTAAGCTTTTCGTTAACCATACTCAATTCCACACGATTACACTATTGATTACAAAAATTTTGAAAGTTTGGAATATCTGCCTCCCTTGTTGCCATTCAAGGGCTCTCTATTATTTCGAACTAATCCAAATATCGAAGCTTTTATGCAGTCTTATTTAAATCTAGCACCAAAATCGTTCTTTTTTTCCAAATTAAACTTTTAAAATTAATCGCCACAATACAAAATTTAAAACAATGGCTCCTTTCCAAACACAAAGGTTGAAAGCCTCCCAAATATTCGTGTGATTCATTACATTCTTCATTTTATTATTTAAAAACTATAAAGTATTTATTAGGCAATATATTATCCTAATTTTTTTTAACCAATCAAAGTGATTTCTTAACATGTTGTTCATTATTGAACCCTGAAATGAATTTAAAATTTTGGTGCTTAGATTTAGTGTTCAGGGTTTATTTTTCAGCCCTGTGTGCATGTATTTTTAATCCTCATTGAAGATATTGCTAGATTTTTAAAGCAGTTTTGATACGAATATCTAATTTAAATTCCTTTGACAATTCGACTTGCGGGAAAAATATTATCCTTCCCTTTACAAAGTTGTTAATTTTTGTGAAGATAATACGAACGTAGTTTTGTTATCCATACTAAGCCATTCATTCTCTTTTCATCTGTGGTGCGCCGACTCCCAAGTTCACTTTCCATTCTGCCCTTTACCTCCTCTTCCATCGCTGCATGGCGAGAGAACAGGCAAAGGCTCAGTGAGACGGGTGCATTTGGGACCAACGAGCCATGTCAGCAGCCCATCTCAGTTTCTATGTGAGGAGAGGAAGGGTGCCTACCATAGGGCATACAAAAAGCAACCGAGGTCACAAAGATGTGCCACAGGAGTGGGAAGGGTAGGGATCCTGGTAGGGTGTTGTTGAGGCCGTCAGGGTTTTTGTCTGGGAGCCAGGCATTTTTCAAGTGCATGATGTATACACTTTGTGTCCTGACGCAACATCCACGAAAGTCGACAGAAGGACTTTAATCCTGGACGCAAAGAAACATCACGTGTATTCCTATTGAAAGGCTAACCCCATTCATCGTCGTATTGACGACTACAATGGAACGTGGCTAAACCGTATTTAACCAAGGCGAAACAGGTCGGGAGGTTTTACTTGTGCAAATGATTGATAAATTTTGCAAATAACCTATACTAAGATTGTTTTTTTCTCAAGCCAGTTTTTAATTCTTACCTATGCCATTTCATTGCAAACAGGGATCGAGACAGTGCGGTGGCTATCGTGTTGGCTTCCCACCCAGAAAGCTCGAGTTCAAATCCCGGCGGTGTTGAATATTTTTCAGTGGCATCTCGATCCATAATTGAGCTGCTTTGTGGAGGGCACTTTGAGTGAGTACGCCGTCCGTCGGATGGGACGTTAAGCTGTGGACCCCTTGGCGCCTTTTGTTAAGAATAGGATAATGCCGACGACGGGCTTCTTTCCACTCTTCCACCATTCCCATCCATCCCCAATGGCGCAAATGACCTCAGCTGTCGGTCGCCACCCCTAAATACTACTACTACTTCATTGAAAACTCACATGAGATTATGCATAAGGTGAATTGCCTTTAATAATACGACTAAAACTTTCCACGTTATGATACATTTGGGTCACGTAATTCCATTGTCGTTATCTACCCTAAACATATTTCATGGAATACATTAAATGAAAACTGAAAACTTCCATTTGGTAGAGGAATTTTGCCTTCTTTCTTGTCAAATTCTAGCTTGCACGTTATTGGAAAATTTTTTTCTACATTTTATGGTTCAATTGTTTACAAATTGATAGTATATATATTTGCAAACGTGTAAGTTGAAAGGGTTTTTGTATTAATATGTACGCTACTGTGGGCGCAGGTTTACATGGATGTGTTGATTTTGCATGTGGTATTGTTCTCTTTTACGGGGGGGTGACCTAACACCCCCCGCCACACGCCCAAGCGGTAGCTTTCGGGGATTTATGTAGGTGTAAATGTGGAAAACTTCCTTACGACGATTTGCCTATCCTTTGCTGCCGGCGATGTTGTTTTTCGTCAATTTTCAGCGATTCACATCGAAAAGATAGACAAAACCTGGCTTTAGTTTTCACTTTTGTGTTCGTCATCATTTCTTTTTCACGTAAGTGTTCTAATAAAGGTTTAACCAGATACAACGCGCTTCCTTTTTCTTTAAAATGAAAGTGATTTTTATATAATTTCATGTTGTTTATCTTATCAAATAAAAGTGGAAAAATTTATTGACATGAAATAATAAATCCGAGTCCTGGAATTTAAAACACATAAAAAAGGGAATTTTCTATGGCAACATGTATTTTCAGCACTGTTGTATATGAACGGCTTACTTCCTCTGAGCTATCTGGTTAATAGGTATGTAAAAGTTTACCTTCAATTTAAATCCTGTTCGATTAAGACTACCTTGTAAAGAGAAAATCAAAAATGGTACTCACCTTAAAAATTAAAGTTGGATTTTTATTAGTAGTAGCAATGGTTGTAATAGTAGTCTTCCGCCTCAAGGTATGTCTTTAATGGGCCCTCACACTACATAATCCTGTACTCGTAAAGCCTAACTAGCCGTTTAGAGTAGGTTTTGAATGGGCACAGACTGGACACGCCTACATTTCTTAGTCTCGCCTAACGAGACATACCCTAATGCCCACTATTGAATAAACTGTTCTTCAATTACGCATACTTTCTACCTGCCTTCATTCCAGGCAATATGCCTATACTTTTCCTTCCCATTCCTCGCTCGTCTAAATTCCTCCCTTCCGTACCATAGTCTTCAACATTCCATCGCCAATAAAATGCATCCATCCTTTCTGCCTTATTTGGATTTCTTCCAACAACGCTTTCTCCTCCCCACATGGTATATTCTTTCTTCGTTTGCTTTCCTTTCCGTCCTTTTTACCTGTTAAATCCTTCTCCTTACTCCGATCTCAAACACTTCCAATCTATCCATTTCATCATATTACAGCGGCCAAGTTTCGAAGCTGGTATAAGGCCGCGCTCAATACCAAATATTTCACCAGTCTTTTCTTAACATTATTACTCGTTTACATCATCATTTTCCTCATTCTTGTGAAGTCACTACATTTACCATCTTAGCCAAAAATACTTAATTTGGGATATGCAATATAAAACGTCGGAAAAGAGGGCACAAAATGCCGAAGGATGTCACCCTTGTAGACCTTCAATTCCGATTTTGCGAGGCCTTCCCGCAAGAAATTAGCCAGGGTGTGAATCATCAGTAGTCCGAGGATTACTAAGGCTAACAACCATCCGTGATATTTCAATGCAATCAACAATCCGATTTTTCTCGGGCGTTATATATGTGACTTTGATATATCGGTTCAAATGGGGGGAAGGCACTGTATAGGGTGAGGGGTGCAGTGACGAGGTCGCCAGGGTTCGAGGGTCATAATAATCTTGTGCTAGGCGTTAAAGAGGGCGATGTGCTTGTGTGAGGAGGGAGGGTCGGACAGAAGGTGCATTTACCCAGGGGGACGAGGGCGGGGGGGGGTTTAAAAAGTGAGAGGGTGGAGGGATGGGAAAAGGAGTCATGATGCGTAGGAGGAGGAGGTAAGCAAAAGAGAAGACGCGGGGCCGAGGGGGATAAAGGAGTGGTTTCCATAGCAACGCTGGTGGTACCATTCCTCTTGTGTCGGAGGCATGGGCAGCGAGGCGTATCTGACCAACTGGTGCCTCTCTTCTCTTCTCCCCACACTGCCTGCCTATTCCTCCCCACGTAAGCCCACTCTCACCCTCCCTCCCCTTCAACCGCAGGGTCTCGTCAACCCAGAGGCAAAGGCAAGCCCCCGGCCCCCTTCTCCCTCCCTCTTTCCTCCTCTCCCGAACCCCTCTGGTCCCGATTCACGATATTTCCCTCCGCAAACAATACGTATCTTTCCGTCCTCCCCTCCCCATCTCCCGAATCCCCTTCCGCCCCTTTTTTTCCTTATATACTACCTCATCTGCTTCCCCGTTATTCGTCTTGCGTCCCGTCCTCCCTCGCACTCCCCTTTTCGTCCGCGAGTCAAGTTTTTCCTTGCCTCCGTGTACCAAGGGACGTGGATCCAAGGGATTGTTTCATCATTGGGCTTTTTCTTAACTACTGCTCACTGCATGTATAGATAATATATTAGGAACTTAAGGATTTTCGCCTGGCTCATCTCTATACCAATTTCTAGTCACTTACTCTTTTCTGTATCTCTCAATGACTGTCATAGGATATTGATTATCTATGGTTTTCGTGCTGCAACTATCCTGAGACAATTATTAAAAAATAATAATAATTTAGGATTTGCTCTAGAATCACGTCTACAGTACTTGCGATATTACCAAATTCTTATGTCAAGTGGTCGTATTGAGACCTTGATAAAGCCTAAGTATCTTTGAGAGCTAAAATGTATCGTTATAATATCGGACAAATTAGAGCATACTTTTATTATATTACAGTATTACGTACTAAAATACTCTCATTGTTACTTAAAGAATTGCTTGAATACAATATGCATTGCAGCTATCATTAATATTGTCAAATTAACACAGTTATTTAGCATCAAAAGTCTAAGAAAGTTATTATTTACGGTGAATGTTTGTAAATTTATTTTTCTTTTTTTGCATTTCTGTTACCTTCAAAATTTAGCTTAGAAGCGTGCACAATATGGGTCATTGCTGCAAAATAATATCAGAGCCGGAAGGGAATGATTGCGTCACAAGACATTCAATAAAATCGCATTTCAGTAATGCAGGACTGCACAGGTTTTGCCACTTACCTCTGCTTGTTGCGCATACTTTTAAAATCGATGCTCTGCGTTTTACAAAGTTTAGCAGGAAATTTTTCATGCGTATAATTGTTGATGGAAGCTTCTCTGCTGAGCATGATCATGTGCAGTTCATCATTGTAAAGCTTGAAATGTCTTCCAATCAATTTCCTAATCCTGATTTTAACATACCTCGTTTTTAACAAATTTCTCACACAGCAAGATTAAAACAGTGATCCAACACAATATAGTTTGTTTTTTGGATAGTAAATTCGTTTTGATGTGTCCAGTTACATTTGGCCCTATATTCTCTCATGTGGACGGCTTCACCTCGAAGGTTCACAAGGGACTCGCACAACACCACAGAGCGTAGAGTAGAAGCTCAACATAGCATCGCTTTCGGTGGTTTTACGACAAGCTTTAATGACCCCCTCCATATCCTCGGAAAGCCGAGCATAAAAGGAGACGTCAGTTCGCGGAAGGAGAGGAGTCAGGAAAGAAGTTGGCGATGGAGGGAGAGAAAAAAAGCGGAAAGGAATAAAGCGAAGTGGGAACCGTACGGGTTTGCGCGCGTATGTTTCTCCGCCCTCGCCCCACCCCACACCCCTCTCTCAAGATTGGAGATCGCCCATTCCTTCCGGACGATGCGGGAGAGCGAGAGAGGGAGAGAGAGAGGTGGAGAGAGGAGGGGGGTGCATTAGGGAGCCGCGGAGAGTGGGAAGCGAGAAGGGGGAAGAGATTGGAAAAGGGGTGGAGGTCGACGAGGGTGAGATGGGGCGAAGGGCGCGTCGAAGGAAAGGGAGGGCAAGAGGAGAAGGAGGAGGGTCCGGGAAGGGAAAAATAATGGCGGTTATGGACCCTGGATGGCTGCCTCTGAAAACTCACGCCCGATGAACCGCCCCACCATTTCGCCCCCCCCTCCCCCGCCCCAGCTTCCCCCGCCCCCTTATGGCCATCTCCCCCCTTACCCCTTGAGATCCCCCTCTCCACCTTCCTTCCCTCTCGCCTCCACTCGCCCTCCCCTTCTCCCCGCGCCCACCTCCCGCCGACCTCACCCGCTGGGTCGGAAATTATTAATAAGGGGAATATGATGCCCCGCTGCTCCCTATATGCTAGGCTAGTGGACTGCGCGGTGAAGGGGGGAGGGGACTGGGGCGGTAATATCTGGGGTGGGGCGAGTGGGTTTTAGGAGAGAGAGAGAGAGGTGTAGGGGGGGAATAAAAGAAAGGGGGAGGAGGAGGGCAGGAGATGAGGCATTAAAAGTGGCAAGGTGGAAGGAGTTATTTGATGGTCCGAGGGAAGGGGGTGAGGGAAGGAGTGCGGGATAGAGGAAAAAAGGAATCTGTACGTATTCGGCGGAGGGTGGTGAATTTTTCGTCCATACGATTATCCACTCGGTACAGAGGACTTTCTGTTCGCGATAATTCCATGGTTAGAGGATGTGAAGTTTTTCATTAGTTCTTTAAGGGATTTAAACTGTTGTGTGAAAGTTCATTTTACCTTACAGTGTGAAAAGCCTTACTTACCTTTTATGGGTGAGCGTCGGATTTTTATTAAAGAAACCTCCATCTTGAACCTTTACCTTCGGCTAAGTAGAGGCCAATTGCATCGTTCGGGGTGATAATTCAGCCGTCGATTTTTCGATTTCACAAAGTTGAGAGCCTTGTAGAAAAAATTTAGGGGAAACATGTAGTGCAATGTTTTGTCAGTAAATGAAATATGTGAGATAAACAATTATTTGTTCCTTAGGTTGTGCAATTTCAAACTTTCCTCAGTTTAATTTAAATGGAAAAGTTCTGAAAACTATTGCATCTTAAATTTGTAGTCATTTTAGAAAATACCAAATACAATGCAGATGGCTTATCCATGCCATTTTAAAAAGTATCTTAACAATTAAAATTACAACTTAATCATCCGTATATGTTTTCAGCCTTCCTCATTTAGCTTGCAACAGAGCTCATAACTGGACGCAAACTATCACTGCATATCGAATCAGTAGGGGTTGGTAGATTATTTAAGTCACTTAATTGATAATTTTCACGAAACGGATGTAATTCTGCCGATGCCCTGTGTTTGCCGTGAAGGAATGGTAAAACGTACGCATACTGATTTTCTAATATTGTCATCATTACCTGTCTCTATAGCTAAAATATCAGTAACTTTGTTCTAATTCATTATTCACCAGTGTTACAGGCCAAAATAAGGCATTCATTACTTGTGAATCCAAACAAAATATCGTCGCAATGAAAGTCGTCTGAATCGAGCATATCATGAAAAATTCTGTTTTCCCTTGTGAGATTTGCTTAATTGGTAATACCTCAGTGCCTGACACAACGACGGAGATTAGGCACGTATCCTTCACTCGATTGAAGGGTTGCGTTTCACAATTTTTTTATCATGTTAATCATTGTGAGATAAAACAATCTTCGTAGGTTGAGTGAAAATTCAAATTTAAATAGAAGTATACCATAAGGTCAGACTTGGAGAAATATTTTTTTTCTTAGCTCTTTTAGCATGAAACTTCTAGGGACGAAAAATAATAATGACCTTTCTTAAACACGATGGTTCCGACAGGAATTCTATGGAATTATTAAAATTCCAGGATATGGCAACACTACTTTATTAATTTTTCTCAAAAACACCTCCATTTAGGTACTTGAAATTGATACAGAACGTAGCCCCCTCTGTTTTTTTCCCTTTTTTCACTGTCCAAAGCCATTGTTATTCGTTATTATTCATTAATATTGTACTAATTGAAATTATCAAGTAAAATAATGATTTTTTCATATAATGAATATCAAAACTCTCTGGAAGCAGTTCAACTTGGTTTAGGACATTCGTCAAGTGAAGCGAACCGCAATCGACTCCTCTCGAATGTGTGCCCCGGGTGGAGTTGGGAATGGCAATTCCGTCATAAAATCTAAGAAGGGAGTGGGCGGAGGCCCTAAGGGAGGACCTAATCTCATGCCATGATGCCAGCTGCATCATCGCAGGAGTTGGATGTGTATTGCGAGGATGCACTCTCTGTGATGTGAGAGTTGCATCCGGAGCACTCACAGCTCTCCCAGCAAAGCATACCAGAACGCCAAAAAATGCAAAAGCAGTATTGCGTGACGCCTGAAACAACATCAGCCATATCTCATTCCCAGTCTAAAATCTTATTGTTCATTATGGATACGGAAATACATTTAAATGTTTCCGATATCAACATGGTTAGAGGGGAACAAAAATTATAAACTTAATAATTCCATTAATATAAAACTCGTGTACAGTAATTGTTTACACTAGATCACATAATGAGAAAATAATCTATTGGGACTTGATATTGGTCTCTTGGTATACGCCGTTACTTTTTACGTCATGTTTATTAAACGTATGAACTTGAAAGTCAGTAATTTGTCAGTTAAGTCAATAATTTGTAGTCAGAACATTGGAAAGTCGGAAATCATTACAAGACCACTAAAATACCATTGAACTCAGAAACAGCTAGAAAAATGAGGAAAGATAAATGCAAAACATTAGTTACTTTTTTCCTAATTTGATGACATATATTTATGGATTTTACGTGGATTTTTTAGCATTCGACAATGCCTATCAGAGGTACTGGTCATTTGATTGTGCAACTGATATTCTTGTTCAATCGATTTCCCAGATTTTGGTCGACTCTTTGAGTATGGGAGAATAAGGAAAGCGGTACTGTTTAACTCCATGGATTTCGGCGATATACTCTATGGAGAAAGATTAAGAATAGCACGAGAGAAAGGGAGGGGTGTGGGAAGAAGACGTAGTAAGGAAGCCGACGGTGGCAAGGTTTCCCTTTCATCCAACGCTCGTTCTTTTTGCAGCCTTCTCCGAAAAGGTCCGGAGGCAATGAGGAGAGAGGGAATCAATCACTTTGGGGGAGATGGGCGCGGAGGCCTGATTTGGTGGATGGGCGTTGTGCGGTCGAGATGGATTGAGAAAGGAGATGTTGGAAGGCGCTCTTCAGGCGAGGGGTTGTCCTATGCATGTGGCAAAGGCTGGAGGAATGGACGAGAGAAAATAATTCGAAGAAAATTAAAACTGCTTAATGGAGCGTGAATGATAAGGGGCATGCTGCTTGTAGGAGGGGGATCGTTTATAGCTATTGCACGGAGATAAAGATAAAAAGACCTTATTGAGCATGTAAAAACGTGATATTTTCCTTTTCATGTCACTCTAATTGAATTCAGTGGCGAATTTTTCTGGTTCGAAAATTAGCACATTACATTGAGAGCAAAAAATATTTACCTTCTGGTTTGAGTGAAAATTAATTTTTTCATCAGGCCACGCCCTCACCTGCAGGCATTTGAGTGTGCAAGAATTTAAATACGGATTTTTAAAAGGTTCACGGTCTACGCAATAAATGAGGAAGATGGTTTAGGATTTCCGTGTCCATGTTAATGAAACTCGACATTTTCCTACCGACGCCGGTGGCTTCCTCTGGGATGAGTGAATGTGGATGAAGGGTGTCAGTTCATATATTTGTCGGTTACATGGGGTGAAGAGCGAGGGAAGAGATTTAGAAATCATTGAAAGGCCTGAATCTTCGCTGATTCTTGATCCCTGTTGAACATTTTATGGTGTTTTTTTATGTATCCCAGCAGCCTTCCCAATGAGCACCCCCAATAAAACAAACACCATCTTGTAACGTTCCTAAATTTTGTACCCTTCTATTGCTGCGGTTAAGTTATAGCGGTTTTTTCCTAGGGCTCCAGTCTAATTCCTTTCTTTCGTGCTCTTATCTTGTTCTAGTTGTACTTTTGTATTCAACGTAATATCGCTGCCAAGTCCGACACGACTAGTGGTTAATTCTTCTGTCTCCTGTGGATACTTCCCACCTCGTCCCTCAGCTTTCACCCAATCTGAAATCAAGGTTCGAAGTCTGTATTTATACAGTATTTTCTCAAAATTTTGGCGATTTTGGCCTATGTTTCCGTCATGGATGTAGTCGAGGGCGAAGCGACAGGCGTCAGTCGAACAAACTGAGTCCAGTGAGTGGGATGAGCGACGATGGAATTTTAGCGTCTTAGTGAAGAGTCCATTAAATACCTTTTTAGTCTCGATGCATCGATGCCGCGATGTAAATGAACGATAACTCATTTCCATTCCAAATAACCTCGACGTATTTTTAAACCGAGGATCAAAACTTGAATTACAGAAAACCTTAAGTATCCATTACCATATCCCTGTTACATCTTAAGTGAAATTGTTGTATTAAACATCTGTTATACAAAAATTTGACACTTAATTGAATATTAAACCTTACATTCGATGCACCATAGTATCGTTTAAACGTCTTACTTCTTTATCATCTCAAAACTTCTGTTGTCTCGTCTGCCAATGTACTTATACAATGTACAATGTACTTATAGTATAGGAGCGCCACTGTTGTACCTCCTGTGTGTGTTACACTCAAACGATATTTACTTCTCTAAACATTTTATTCATGCGTCTTCGTGAAACCAAGGATGAATTGCAATAAATGCATTTATTACTGGAGAAGGATTATATATTACAGAAATAACGCCTGCTGTATATTGAATTCACGTCTATATGCCATCAATTGCATTTACGACGTCGTCATTCGTACTGGACTTTACTTAGCACCTCTTCATTGGATGATAGGCATTTAAACCCCTTCCAGCTTTATTTACGCCTCTTCAAAACAGCATAACTTCACTTTCCTTCACTATGGAGTAGGTGAATGTATTTACTTTTCCTTATTAAGGTGAATTAACTGGTTTCAGGACTCTGCGAATAAAGGTAGCTTTTAAAGATCTCTCCATCGGTGACATTTTTTAAAAGTTTCTCACCATGGTTTTCTTTATTTTAGCAGCGAATTTCCTCATTTAGAATATGCGTTCATGCATAATATCATTTGAAAATGTCGCTAGACAGTCATCTGCGCGCCTTGGAACTGGAGAAAGGTCAAAGTATTATGTTAGAATTCTATGGTTTTTTTTCACTTTTTCATGATCCCCGTCAAACCGTTAACTGATCAGAGACTTTTTTGAATCATAGCACATGCATCTACATCTACACTATACTCAGCTAGCCGCCATAAAGGGGTTTGACGGGAGTTGTTCGAGCTCCGGCCATGCGTTAAAAAATATTTATACATAAAGAGCAAGCGTTCTACATGGAAGTATTAAACATAACGCTTGTATTACTCTTACTCTTCTTGATATACATAAATCAACGAAGTCCAACCTTGCAGTAAACGTAGGTTATTTACAGGAGAAACAGACATATTTAGAGAAAATTAAGGCTTCCGGCATATTGGGTTAGTGTCTAGGGATTAAGATTGTACATCGGATTGGTATATGGGGTAGGAGTTAGAAATTAACGTAGAAAAGTATACAGCAATGTAGTTTTGTAAACAATGAAAAGAGGAATAAGAAATATCTAAATTAAAGAACATATGGGCTCAATTTAAGCAAATAAAAACAGGTTAAATAATTGAAGGATATAGCATTTGACGTCATTCGCCCAATATACTTAGCCCAGAAGACGTCACTGACATTGGAAGAGAAATGTAAGGTTTAATAAACAAGGATTGGAAAATCCCGGAACTATTTCCACTAACAGTTTCAATAAAAGTGAATAATGAAAGGGGTCAGCGACTTTCCATACATTCTCATTGCAAGATGATAAAAACGTACTCATTTAATTTATAGGAATTGAATTTTTTCAAATAATTTGTTATGATATAATCATTGTTCATGATTATAAAATTGGTGTATTATTTTCTTGGTCCTTAAAATATGTGTAGGCTCGGAGGGTGAAATGCGTTTGATTTTCATTTATTGTGATGACTAATGTGTGCCTGCCAGCTGCTGCTGATTTCATTTAGTAAGATTTTATATTTTCATAGCAACCTTTTTAAATATATTCATCCAACCGAGGAAAATGTTATCTTTAATTTTTTTGATATATTTTGAAAATTGAACGTTATGATAATATTTTATCATATCAAACATATCCTCGTAGCATTTATAACAGACATTTTAAATGCATGTGATGAAATTAACATGTAGCGCATTTTTTTAAAGTTGCGACAAACAATTTTTTTCATAATAATTACAGTTAGATCGCTAACCTAATGTGTTTTACCATCACGTATACGACTTACAGACATTGCTAGGATATCCTTTTCTTGTTGAAGAAAAGTTTGAAAAAAAAGTTAGCTTTAAGCTGACGATAGCTGTGAAATCTTATATTTCCAAGTACGTTAAATTTAAGTTCTCGAAAGCATGTTCATCATATATTGATTGATATTCCGCCTATATAGTACTCTATCAGCAGCTTATTTCCTTCGTTAAAGGCAGGAATTACCCAAATGTGATCATAATAAATAGCAAGATGATCATTTAAAACGAAAATTTTTGATTCATTCTTTTTTTGTGAAATTGAACTAACCCTCCACTGTGGTCTTATCAAACGTTTCTGATTTTATCGTGTTATGTAATTTGGGGTCAAATATGCTTCTAAATCAGTCGTAGTAAATTGACGAAGGCATACTTGGCGTCAAGAATTCAGCAGTCCGTAAAAACTGTGACCGTGGTGTAATAACTTCCTTTTGAGCTATACGAGATTGTCGATGCGAGGCGGTGAGATAATGGAAAATCAAATGAAGGACCAACGACATTTTCCCACCTCACGATCCCCTGGCGTAATCCAAGCGCTGAAAGATCAAGCCAAAGTTGAATTAAGGGCACCGATAGACGGGGAGAAAGGGGACGACGGGCAGGCCGGTGAATTAAGGGTCCCAGATCGCAGTACCCTCACTTCTATCCAAGTGCGCAACGCCATTCTTCTCGTTGACCTTATCACGTAAACCGGACGTCCTCGGCGAATAATGCGGCTGGCCACGCGCTCTCACCCTGACCCGGCGGCAGGGCAAAAATATCGAGTCCATTGAGGGAGGGATGGAGAGCTTCGAGGCCGTTGAAGATAGGGATCTGAGATGGCGGCCGATTGCACTTGGGCGGCGGACGCGAGGGTGGCGATCTCTTCATGGGAGCGACGCCTGTGAGTGGGGTTGATCACCGACGGAGGGAGGATGCTGGAGTCGGTAAATACTGAAATAATAGAGGAAACGCGGTAGGATAAAGGGTTGCAGGAAATAACTCTTCCAGCTAAAAGTAGGAATCGGACATTGAAGCATTGTCCTCTTTCAAAACGAGGGCTGTTATTTGAGAGGGACGGTTGATTCCGAAGGTCAGATGATCAAGATGTGTAAGGGGGAGGGGGGGCTTTCACATTTTTTTGGATTTCATTTTGAGTGAAAAGGTTTTTGTTCTGAACAAGTTTCCACCATTAATAGCGTTTGAGTTTGTTGTACGGTAACTTTACTAAGTTGTTACTGTTGAATCCAGGGAAATAATCTGGTGGCTGAAGTATTTCAACGCAACCGAAAGATATGAAGGAGTACAGAATTGCAAATTTTCTCAAAGATCCCAGTCGCCAGGAGATTTTTAAGTTTTCCGCAGAATTTTTAGAAGGATATGCCACAAACAGAGGAACTTTAAAAAAATATTTTTGTGGAAAATTATATTTTTAAATGCTTTTTTAACAAATCATCCTAGTATGTATTTCTCAGGCCGTTGATTAAGTGTGCCATTAGTAGTAACTGTGGATAAACCTCATTTTAATTCTTCTTGATCTTATGTTAACCTCTCCCACGTCAAAGAAACTGTGAAATATGGCGCGACAATAACTTTTAACGGAGTCAACAGCTTATTTTCATTACAGTGCAACAATTTTAAAGTGTAACACTCATTCACCTTGACCAGAATTCGAATCCCGTTCCCTCGATGTACGGCCGAGTGCTTAAGCCAGTTAAGCAACCGAAGCTCCCTCTTACACTCCGCTCGATAACTTAACTGGCTAAAGCATTTGACCGGACATCTGGGGATCCGAGTTCGAGTCCCGGTCAAAACGAATTATATTAACGTTTTGAAATTTTCCATTGACTCTCCTACGTCGTCGAGGTTGCGACTACCTTTAACCACCCTTTATGGATTGTCTTTTTGCTGTTACGAAACAAATATCGTTAGCCAGCCATTCTAAAAACGGGACAGGAATCAATTTTAAACGTAGGGGGGAAAGAAAACCTTAATTCTGACGACTGTTCTCCAGTTTTAATCCAATTCAGCGTTGGATATTTTTCTAAGAAGATCACCTATCGACATAAATGAGTCACGGGAGATGGTTGCGTCACCCTGATGACGACATTTGATGACACACGGGAGGAAGAGGAGAAAGACCCAAAAATCAGATGGGAAATCATTTATGGAAGGCTCTTCGATGAGATGAGGAGGAGAATGAACGGGAAGGCCGAACTCAAGAGAGGACGGGGTGACGTTCTACCTCCACGACCCGACGCATATAGGGGCCCCCGTCCTGAGGCGAGAGAGGCGTAAGGTGGCGCGGCTGCATAAAAGGGGTTCTCATCTAGAAAGGGGCGGAGGATTGGGGAGAGACGGAGAAAAGAGGGGGTCGAAGGACTGGGGGCGGGGGAGAAAAGGGAATGCCTCATGTTTTATGGATCCACTTTAATGGGGGCCGGATTAATGTTTTGATGCTCGCCAGCGTGACAGATGCAAGTAGGTTGGGTGGGATGGGCGGGAGGGCTGTGGACGCGAGGGAGGGTGGTAGGGAGAAGGGCATGCTATCCGCTTGTGATGGGGAAGGCGGGCGGGGGTTGGTTTTAGGTGTTTTGGTAAGGGGCGAACCAGTCGGTCGGAGTGGGGTGGCGTCGCCCTCGGTGGCGGCGGGATCTCGAAGTGGGTGTGCCCTTGCTGAAGAGGTCCTGGTCGGTGGGGTTTTGCGGCGCTTTAAAGAATTACAGGGTGGATTAAGAGGCTTGTTGGTTTGACGGAGCTGTAGTAGAGGTGTTTAGTCATCAGCCGCAGTGGTATTGGTTTTTAGGACTACTTAAGGGCGAAGAATGAAGGGGACGGGAGAGAACCCGTTTTTTAATCCAAGTGACTTTAAAGTAAGACGATCAGTCGTTCGCTGATTGCTTGTTCGCTGATTGCTATGAATATTGCAAAGTACCGCGATTACTAAATGGTTAATGATTCCAATTAAATACATTCTTCAGGTATCCAATCTTGCACCGAAATATTGAATTCCAAAAAATTATTTGTGCATTGAAAGTCTAATCGAAGACAGTATGTGTGCGTATACATTATCATCTTTTCATTATTATAACTTAAACTTTTTATACTACCTATAAGAAAAGATACAAAGGCAAATAGAAGAAAATGTTCATACAAATGTAAGAAAAAGGTCGTATAGGGGTTACAGTGTTAATATATACAGAGGTAGGGGGTCACGTAGGGATTAAGTGGTATAAGAGACTCCATAGTCTCAATCTTGACCCAAATTAAAAACGACCACCAACCAGTCTACAATGAAATATACTTCAATTAAATTGGGATAGTATTCGTTTGATTGTCAAACCGTCCCTCACAGTTTTCCCACCTTGTACAATACCCGACTATTCCCACAGATTATCTCGGCAGATTTGGTTTTCATTCCGAGAATAATATACTGGTTTCAAGGGGTGAAATATTCCTATGCTAGGTCTTCTTATGTAAGGTTAAAAGTGGAGACTCCCTACGTGACCTTTCGTTAACAGTAATCTATTGCCAAAATTGAGCGTGTCTACCCTTTCTCTCCTCTCCCTAATTCATTACCAGCCCCAGTTATCTAATCACCCTACGATATCGGGAGTCGTGCGTTTTATACGATTACTACTAATTCTAGGGCCGTCATCCATAATGGAATATTTCATCCTAAAGAGTTGATTCCTAACTCATAAAATAATAATGCCCTTTAATATAGTCCAAATTTGATGCAATCCTTCAGTTATCTTGTGTTTTCAGTTCCGAGCTGCGCGTCGTCACCAGTACTTCTTGGACTTTCAAAAATCATGTTTCATCTCAAACAAAGACGCCCCCGAACCCAAGGCTGACGGTGAATAAGGATTGAGGTAAGTTACTTAACACTATTAGTCATTTAAGTTTTACAAATGTGGAAAAAAATCCACTTTTAGAGAAAAAAAGAGAGAATTATAACAATTTATGGGACAAAATTATTATGACGTGGTCTAATTGTGTTATTCCTATCTTTGCTTGTTTAATTAGTACAGATTGACTGGAAAGAACACACTAGATGGGAAATTATTGACCGAAAATCGATATTGGATTAGAATTTCAAGCAATCTGAGCATAAAATCATAAACTTTCTGAAATCCGTATGATGCTGTTGATGAAAAATTTCTTGTTGCGCCATCTTAGTCTTTTTTGCATATTGCCTCTGTTTTCAATCAAAATTCAATTAAATGGGAAGATGGTGAACTGGTGCATAGGATAATACGAAATCTTAGAATTGACTAGACTAATCGCGCCTCGTAGAATCGAACTTCGACAGTGAGAACTGGGAATGGTGGTATTCCGATTGCTTTGTGGTCACGATTTTCAGAACACTTGTAATGCTGAAAACTTACTATCATGGAAGTCTGGAGCAGGACACCTCATACCCATCTCCCTAACTCCTACCTCACTTAGGTATCCCTAAAATGTAGAGCACCTAATGTAGTGGGTATTAATAGTTATTCTCTCTCCTCCATCGTTCCTTCCTTCATTGAGAAAAATATAAACTGCATTCTCTGGATTATGGTTCACTCTCATCCATGTGTAACTGCCGCTTCGGATTAATTAATTTTTTTAGAAATTGTGAAATTCAAAATTTATTTGGATGTAGCTGTCCATTTTATGAAGTATCTGTATTTTTCATGTATTTAATTATATTAATTACGTATGTTGAGGTACAAACAGAAAGTATAATTACTTACTTCGTGATTCAGCCTTCCTATCCATAATTGAAACTAGAATATCATTACAGTTTGTCTTTGTTTCTCTTTCTCCTAAATTCCAAGAACTAGCGGGAGATGCCGCGACAATAACTTTTAAAAGAGTCATCCACTAAATATGCATTACTATGAAACAAGATCAGAGCGTAAAAATTATTCGCATTGACCGGGATATCTTTCTTCCATTCATTGTTTAAATGTAATCTTTTGAAAATTAAATTGAAACAGCTCTGAGTTGCCACGACAGTAGTAACCTTTAGGTAACTTAACTTGTTCTACAGATATCACTTCATGCCTGTAATGCTTTAAAAATTAAACCATCCGCTAGTCAATATCGAGGAATTACATGATTACACCGCGATACATTAGGGTGTATATATGTGTGTGTGTGTGTGCGTGGGTGTTTCACCTTCTCAATTCTTCTCCACACCCACATTTCAAAAGCCTCCAATCTAAGTCTATCCTCCAGCTTCAATGACCACGTTTCCGCGCCGTACATAGCTACGCGCCATATCAAAGTTTTTACGAGTCTTTCCTTAATATCCTTACTACACGTCCCTGTCATCAACTCCCTCCTCCTTGTGAAAGTCTCTTTGCCTAGCGCAATTCTTCTCCTTACGTCCCTACTACTTTGACCGTGTTGGTCCAAAACACTTCCGAGATTGGTAAACTGATCTAGCGGCTCTAGTTTTTGCCCTCCTATTTTAATGTTTAGCTCAGCCTTTTCCTTTCTAGAATATCGCATAACCTTTGTTTTATTAATATTGATTCTCATCCAATATCTATCGCACTGAATTTCCAATTCACCCAGCAATGCTTGCAACCCCTTGGCTGATTGACGAACTAAAGCTTGGTAATCAGCAAACCTAACTGATTTTACGAATTTCCTGTCCACTTCCATTCCTACCTCCATTTCCTCCCATGCCTCTTTAATAAATACCTCTACATACAGGTTGAACAGCAACGGTGATAATGGGCACCTCTTCCTAACACTACCATCCGGACTCCCCGTTCCCCACTTGCACCTGAGCAGTCGGAGACATGTACAGGTTGCGGATTAGCCTCCTTTCCCTCCAATCTATTCCTATTTTCTGCAATATACTCATTGGTTATTCCCAATTTACTCTATCAAACGCTTTTTCGAAATCCACGAAATATGCAAATACCTCCTGGTTGTGTTCTATATTCCTCTTGATTAATAATCTCATTACTGCAATGGCATCACGCGTACCTCTCCCCTTCCTACACCCAAACTGATCATCCCCTAAGTAATCATTTGCCCTACTCTCTATCCTTCTGTTTATGATCCTGAGAGCAACTTTAGCTGCGTGGGATATCAAACTTATTGTCCTGTAGTCCTCACATGATGTAGCCTAAACCTTTTTCGGAATAGGAACTAAAACTGATCTCTCAAAGTCTTCCGGCCAGATTCCTTCCTCATAGATACTACGAATCAGCCCATATAGCCTCTTCCTCCCACATTTTCCTAAAGCTTTTAGTAGTTCCGCAGGAATATTATCCACCTTCACGGCCTTATTTAGCTTCATCTCTCTCAATGCCCTTTCTATCTCATCGTCCAGTATGCCTGGACCTAAGCTATCTTCCTCTATCCATTATTGAAATAGAAAGAAAGACTCGTACTTTTCCACAGATTTTATTATACGGCACGACGCGTTTCACCGACTTGCGGCATCATCAGGTACAAATTTGCAAAACAGACAGAGCAAGCATATATACCCTCAGGACAGAGTGGGGGCGGGGAGGGTTGGAAGGATTTGAGGGGGGTGGGGGCTCGCAGGTGCGTTGATGGATTGTTTTGACCATTTCCAGGCTAATTTCTCGGAGAGGAGTGGGGAGGGGTATGGGAATAATTGCTCATTACAAAGTGTCGTGTTGGGGTTCACCAAGTGCCTTCTAATCTCTAATTGCTCGAGAGCGTCCATTTTTAATCCTTTTGGGAGTGTGTGTAATATCTCTGGGACAAAGTCACTGCTGTGGTTGAATTCTAGTAAATGCTTGGCGAAGAGAGAGTCGTTATTCTGATTTTTGTGACACCTAGCGTGTTCCTTGACTCGTAACTTGATATTCCTGCCGGTCTGACCGACATAAACGCTATTGCAATCCTCGCATTTCAGTTTATAAATGCCTGATTTGAGAAGGCTATCCTGGGTGTCTTTTCCATTGGCTAGAAGTTTGGAGAGGGTTATGGGTGGGTAGAAGGCTGCTTTGAGTGAGGTGGGTAGGCAGTTGGAAATCCTATATGAAAGATCTCCCAGAAACGGGATCGAGCACCACTTAAAATCTTTAGATACTGCGGGCCGAGATACGAAAATGCTTTTTATGGCCATTGCTTTTTGTTTTTTCCGTAGTAATGTGTCAACTAGTTTGGGGTTGAAACCATTGTTGGTAGCTATATTAGTGATATTCACGAGTTCAATTTTGAAGTTTTTGGGGGAAAGGGGGATGTGTAGGAGGCGGTGGATCATGGAGTGGAGGGCTGCGTGTTTGTGAGAAAAGTGGTGTGCGGAATCATTAGAAATTATATGGTCTGTATATGTGGGTTTCCTATAAATTGCAAATTCGTGTCTATTATCCCTAATTGTGATTGTCAAGTCGAGGATTGTCAAGTTGATGGTGCCGTTGACGTCTTTTTCCATGGAGAAGGAGATATTCCGATGAAGAGTGTTTAGGAAATTAAGGAAGGAGTCTAACTGTCGGTTGGTTCCGGTCCATAGGCATAGTATATCGTCCACGTAACGAAACCAATAGCCCACGTTTTTGTTATGCTGATTGTCAGCATTAAAAAGATGTTCTTCTACAGAATTGAGGAAGACTTCGGCTAGGAAGGGGGACAGTGGGGAACCCATAGCTAACCCATCCGTTTGGCTGTAAAGGGTGTGGTTGAAACTAAAATAATTCTGGTTAACTGTCATTTTGATGAGGGGGACCAATTCGTCTGAGATATTTTGGGCAATGGTGGAATCCTTGAGTAGTTCTTCCACCCTAAGCAAAGTTTCCGATATTGGTACGCAAGTAAATAAATTGCTAATGTCGAAGGAGACTAGCCTCGCTTTTTCCGGGACATCAATATCTTTCAATTTTCGGGCTAGCTCTATAGGGTTTTTAACTCCATATTTAGGTTTAAAACCTGTGAGATCTCGGAGCAAAACGTCTAATTTTCGTGCCAGAAGGTGTGAAGGGGCGGACACAGCTGAGATGACAGGCCGAATAGGTATGGCTTTTTTGTGTAATTTGGGGAGTCCGTACAACCTGGGGGCGGAGGGGTTCATTTGGATTAAACTAAATTTTTCCCTAGCATTTAAAAACTTACACTTGAACACGGCACGTTTCACTTCACTTTGGAAACTCGCGGTTGGGTCTTTGGATAACGGAGTAATAGGATTGTTGTTGATGAACTCAAGGCACTTTTCCACATACACTCGTTTATCCAACACTACGACACTAGATCCCTTGTCAGCTTTCTGGATGATGAGGTCTTCCTTGCCAATAGTCTTCTTCAGGCGTCGGAGGGTGGACGTATAGTATGTTGCTGAAGGCTGGAAAAGCGGGTTGTTGTTGGCACTGCTTCCTTCAATGAGGACATGATGATTTCAGCAACTTGGTGTTTGGTAGCCAGAGATTGGTTCCGAAGGGCAACCTCGCAATCTGCGGCTAGATTTTTAATGTCGGCTTCGGAAACTTTCTTAGAGGGAGCAAACTTCAACCCTTTCTTTAAGATATTACTCTCCTCCTCAGTGAACGTATGATGACTAAGGTTGACAACTCTTGCGGCCGGAACAAATTTCGATACTGTGCGGGGACTGTTTTCTTTAGTAGTGCACTGGTAATTTTGAGGTGGACTATTAATAAGGTTACTCAGTTTTTTCCCCTGGGTTACATATTTGCGAGAAGAGATTTTACTCACTAGTTCTTTTACACCATCCACAAATGTAATCCATTCCGCAAAATGTAACTTAGAGCAAAGTTCTACGTGCAGACAGAACAAATAATGTGCAAAGGAATCCCTTCTTGCATACCACAGTTTCAGTTCCTCCCTTAACCACTGGATTTTCGCCTTGCGTATCGCTCTGATGGCCGTTGTGGACGACGAAGTGGCACGAACCTGGACGTACGCTGGGAACACTCCGTTTTTGAGGCAACTGCTATTGAAGAGAATATTCAGAGATGCACTGCTGTATTTCACCGAAAGTTTTAAGTAAAGTTTCGCCTGTAATGCCATACTAGCTTTGCGAATATATTCTATTGTTTCAGGCTTCACTTCGTGGAAGTAATTGATATCCATTATTGAAATTCAATAATGGATATCAATTTCAAAAATAATGGATCAATTTCAATAATGGATATCAATTACTTCCACGAAGTGAAGCCTGAAACAATAGAATATATCTTCCTCTAGTTCATGTTTCTTTTCTATGTCTAACTTTGTTGGTCGAAGTTCTTTACTATACAGTCCTTGTATATACTTCTTCCATCTCTCTTGGATCTTTCATGTGCCGGCGGGTAAGGTTAACTCTTAGTATAGATCTTCCTTTCTTACTTCCCGATATAGATTTAACTTTGCTCTACAGAGCACCAATTTCACCATTCCTCTGCAATCTTTCCATATCCTCGCACTGCATCTTCCACCATGCTTCTGTTGCCCGCCTAAAATATTGTTTAACTCATTGTACTTCATTTTGCCTAATTCTGTCTTTAAATGCTTCCATTTTCTTCTCTCATCCATCTTTGTAATCATTTCATCCGTGATCCATTCCTAGTCCTTTTTCGTTAACGCTTCCAATAGTGTCTTTTGCGGGTTTAGATAACCCTTTCTTGACATTCCCATTTCTCTTCGATAGTACTTAGCTCTTTACTATCCTCTATGATTTCCTCTACAGCCTGTTGGCACTCCTTCCTTTTCAATCCATTTAATGCTTATACATTCCATTTTCTAACCCGCCGCCCCTGCATTATCTTTTTGAAACGGACGCTACATTTCATAACAACTAAACTGATGCCAGAGTCCGCATCCGCTCCCGGGAAGCTGTGCGAATTTATCTCACTGTTCCTAAACCTGTGTCTAACCAGAATATAATCTAGCTGATACTTTTATGAGTCACTTGACATTTTCCATGTATACCTTCGTCTTTTGTGGTTTCTAAACCAAGTGTTGGTGATGACTAAACCCGGCCTCCTGCAGAACACAACTACTTTCCACTCTGTGGTGTGTATGTATATATATATATATATATATATATATATATATATATATATATATATATATATATATATATATATATATATATATATATATATATACATATATATACACATATATACGGCGGTGTGTTTATGTACATCTTTTACTGAGTTTTCTGGTTTCCGTAAATCGGAATGTATTGCCCCCGAAAACAAAGGTTCCGACCTGCCGCCCGCCTTCCCTTGATCTCGCGTTCCTGAACGCTGAGCATCTTTTATACTCGACGCCGCTGGGGATTCCGTCTTTTATTCCTTTACAAACCAGTTAAAAGAAGCTAGTAGGAGGGTACGGAGAAGCCTTTCCGGCGAATATTTCCCGCTTTCCTAACCCATGCCTCCCCTACTCTCTGCCATCCCCTCCCGGAGAACATATTTCTCTCTTGGTGCACAAACACAGCGACACCAAATCCTATTTTAAAGCGCGGGATAAAAGGGAAAGAGAGGAGAGGCAAGCACGGAGGACGTGCGTGTGCGCCCGCGTGGACCAGTTCGGGTGCCGAGGGCTGGGGAAATCTTGACTCTCGCGGAGTGAGTGCGTGGGAGGGGAGGGAGCATCGCGGGCGAATGGGGGAGGGAAGGAAGATAGAGAGATGGGAGCGGAATCAGAAGATTAACTCACTCTCTATTCCGTCTCGACCGGGGGAGGGGAAAGTTATTTTATCGCCTTCTCTCCTTCCTCGTGCTCTGAATAAATATCCTCCCTTCGATGCAAATGGGGATCCCGGTCTGGAGGATGGGGAACGGAGAGGAGGTGGAGGAGTCCCGGGGAGACCAAGGGGGTAGGAAGTGAAGGGAGAACGAGGATGGGAGGATAGGTTAGTGGGGAGGCTCCAGGGTGGATGTCGGTGGAATTCTCGCACGGTTTCCGAAGGCGAGTGACGGGAGAGGTGTCGGGGTGTGGGCTGGGGAGGAGGCAGATGGGGTGAAGTAGGGGGATTTGGTGGGCGGCGGGAGGTGTGGTGGGGAGAAAATGAAGCGCCTAGCATGCTGCAACGAGAGTTAAGTGGGGAAGTAGGGGAGAGGGTAACATTGTAAAGGGAGGAATGGGACTGGGTGTGATTTTACTCGTGGGGGTGGGCGCGACTGGTGAAGGGCTAGAGCGTAATGTGGACAGGGACATGAATACGTGGATAAGGCAGAGTAAAGTGACGTATGCATGGAGAAAATTGGATGGAAGACAACAGGAGAGATGGGAGAAGTCGGTAATTGGTAGGAGGAATAGGATTCAAAGATTGATGATGGGCTTGGAGAGCAGGAGACGACAGTGGCTAAGTTGAAGGAACTTTAGGATTTCTCTGCTGAAATTTGGAATGTTATCTTGTGAAGAATCCTTTCATTTATTCATTTATAAAACTGTCCTACGTATAGCGAAAGGTGCCTGGATAGATACAGCGATAGTCGTTCACTCCTGATTGAGTAAATAGTGAGCTGAAAAGTTACGTTATTGAAAAAATAAAACCATTGTAGGAAGACAGTAACAAATTGGTGAGCGCATATGACGTAGTTAAAATTAACAAGTTTTTCGGCCGCAGAAGATTGACTCGGCCGTCTATGTACGACACAACTTGACTCCTTGGTATGAAAATGTGTGTTAAAAAATATTCGTATATATTAGTTAAACGATTTGCTAAAATATCTTGAATTAATTTTTATTCCTTGTTTTACTTAGTATTAATTATATTAAATTATTAAATAAATAGTGTAACAATTTCAAACATGATTTTACACAAATATTTGGCGTAAGACTATAAACATAATTTTTCGAAAAACCTCGATGAGGAACTTGAAGTGGAAAAACATAAAAACTGAGCAAAGTTTTACCAGCTTTAATTGTGGAAACACACAATTTCAGTTGGAAATACTTGATCATTATATTACGATGAGGATACAACCAACAAATTCATGGCATTTCTGAGCAGAGAGAAGTGATAAATTTAAATTTACATTTATTTTTAAGTATGGACAGGAATTGATTCAGATGCGTTATCAAGGTATAAAATACAGATATAGGTCCTTAGGTCTACGTATTTACTTTCTATATATATGACACGTCTTTGAAATCCAATGATAATACGCCCAATTTTACATTTATTTCAAAATCATGACCTTTTAATGGCACGTCGTCATAAGTATGAAGGCGTTTATTGTACCATGAGGGCATCAGTTTGAAGGGCATTCGTATTTTGAAGAATATGGTAATATTCGACCTCTTAATCGTAGTCATTCGTGTTTTACAATTAGTTGCAATGATGTTCGGCATATGCATACGAAAATTCTGAATTATATGATAACCGTGATATAAGCGTAATAGTTAAAAAAAATAGTAATTGCATAAATGGAAAAATTAATGCTATCAATTTCACGAACATTATCTTAAACAGTACTTCGTTAAAAATCCCTATGATCTCCGAAGACTGATTGCGTGTGTTAGCACAAATACGCAGGAAGAAGAAATTTTTGTATTAATTCCTATTATTCCACAGTATTATTTAGTTAATGTCCTTTCTCTCTATCCATATGCGTTGGGTCAAACTCAAAAGAGGACAGGCCTCCGGTAAATTCTAGCAAAAATCTTGAAGAAAGGAGAAATCATTGGGTAGTTCCTCACAAAAATAAAAAGTTCCAAAATTTGCACAGTAAGCAGAGAAAAAATGAGCAGACGGGTCACACCCTTATAGAAATTATGATGCACGAATCAACTGCAACGAAAGTCGATAATTTTGATCATGGGCAATCATGTGGAGAGATCAAATGAGGTGTGATATTAGCGGTCCATGTTAAAAAAAATCTATTACATACACGTAGTTCGTCATTGCGGGGGGTTAATAGATTTCCAAAAAACATTTGATTTTGTTAATGGAACCGCTAACCATGTAATTATCCCACTATGTAGGAATAGAGACCAGAAAGATTGCCATCACCAAGATTTGCAACGATAACCTTCGAAATTCGCAACAAAGGTGCACTCTCTGCTGCACATAATTATATTTTTAGATATTGATGCGGGAGGGGTGAAGATTTGCTCTATCTGGGAGGAAAAGAAAAATTTCTCAGGAAACGTAAAAATATCAAACGATTAATGAAAAAGAATGACTAATAACTCCAAAAGGAATGTCGCCAAGGGAATGGATATTGCTCCCCTTCGGCCTTTGGTTGCAGAAAGAGATGGGAGCGAAGCTGTTAGCCGGACACGGAAGTATACAGGGAAGCGAGCCACAGTTGGGTCGACTAACGTCAGGAGATATGTGGAAATGTGGGTGATATCGTTGGATGGGGAGATGGGCGGAGTAAGGAGTCCCAAGATCCCACTAATGCCGACGCCTCAGATGCCCGGAAGGCAAGGGAGCGGCAGAATGATGTGGGAAAAGGAACGAGAAAAGATAAGGAGGGACGGACAAAGGAAAGGCAGGCAAGAAAAAGGGGTCTGAGATAGGTCGGAATAAATGTAGTGACCCTGATCTTCAACGAGTAGTCACGGATGAAGTCTACTGAAATGTATATTGCGCTGGTAAGGAAGATACTGTTATTCACGCTTCCTTCTAATTATCTAGTTAACTCTTGCGGCTATACATAACATGAGGTTTTTTCAAAAAACCCATCACGCATTATATGGAGGTATACTGATGTTTACTGATCCCTGTTTTTAGACTAAAATTTATAATTTCCTTCAATAAAATTATCAACTGCAGTCAAAAATATCTGATATCAAACCAATGCGTAAAAAATTCTCACACAGCTCGTGTTCTCCAATTCATTTTCCTCGACGAATTTCAGGGGTAAAACTCCAAAATTAAGCTTTGAATAGAATTTTTGGACGTTATAATTATCATTTTTATTTTACCGTTTAAGATAGGCTTTGGATGAACAGAACCTAAATAAAAGTACAACAATACATTTACTACACGAATCACTGGAAAATGTTTCCATCTCTTTTTTACCTCCGTCCCCCTTGCCATTACCTTAACCAAGTTAAATCTTCCTAAGCTGTAACTTCCGTTTTCCATGGCATCTCAGGTACTTTCTTAAATAGTAAATATTTGCTTACATTAGAAACAGTGTTGGAAAGGAAGTCGGGGAATTTAGAAGTATTTTTCTTACTTCGATAATTTAATTCTTTCCGCGTAATGGTTAAATTTGAGGGAAACTCTACCATTGTGCTAACTGCGCTGTGAAAGATCTGTCATTTTGTTGCAGTATTTATTTTAAATACATGTGTCAACCTTTCTTCTTGGCCATGGATTCAATCAAGATCAATAGTTTCGGATACGTATAACATGAGGGCATGATGAGACAGTCATTTTCATAGCGCTTAAACACGTGCTATTTATATGATATTATTTGCTGATTTTAGCAGGATATAGTCAAAAAGCACATGCAGTGATACTTCTTTAGTTCTTTTATCAGTGAGCAATGTTTTCCACTGCAGTTGTAATGTACATAAATTATGTAGAAAAATTCTAATGGTCCTATTAGTAGTTGTAGTTCTAATGGCCCAATTAGTAGTAGTTGAGTATGAAACTGCAAAACAATACTTTCGACCACCCGTCTCGCAGGATATTCCACGAAAAATCATTACTCACTGTATTCGAAGATTCCAAAACGACATTAATATAATTTAAAGCTAATTTTTATATGATACATTTTGTGGAAAAAATATTGGCTTCTGGTAGCTCTGCCTAATATTCCTTGCGACTTAATTTCTTTTTCCGACCATAATTAATAATGATACGAGGGAATGTAAATCATGTATCGGATGCTGTGTCGATAGTGCAGCCATAGTATATTTGATTTCACTTTAATTGCCAAAAAGGGTAGTATTTGCTCTTTTTTGAGATTAATTTGTTTGATAAGAGTATAAATCAGAAATTTATCTACTGTTAATGATCAAACCAGCTCAAATGGCATGCTGTTCTAATAAGGGAATATCGACGGCTTCTCATTCTAAAAGGAAATATGCTTTTAGTTTTCACTTATTTCATGATTATCATGACTTCAGTATGCCTATTTGTTTATTTTAAATAATGTTGGATGCATACGTAGTATTTGTGTTTCACATTTATACTCTCTCTTCAAGTTCCAAGTTCACCACATTCAAACTAGAATTTTCTTTATAAGTTCTACAAAATTCCTCTTAGCAGCAAATTCGTTAAAGATGTAAACCGTGCTTACCATGGAAACTGAGAGTATGAGTGTTAGGATCCAATGGTTTTTTTATATGTTCGTTCTCTAATTGAAATACCATATTTTATGATTTTTAATGAACGAATTATATTATATTTTTCAAAACTATTCGTATTGGTATTAGGACTTAATAACACTGAGAAATTTCCTTATTTTTAACTTTTGAAATTAGAATAACTTAGGAATAAAAATACCAAAAATTCCTCTTTTTAAGGTGGGCGTATATATTAATTACAGCGGGTTTTAGAATTTGTTCGATGAAGCGGAGTATACGCATAGTTCTAATACTAATGGTGTAGAAAAAATCTCTTTTCTTCATTCACATAAGATGTCAAGTTATGATTCAAGGTGGATTTATATGGTTGCTGAAAATATTGCATCTCTTTCTATGTGAATGTTGAGGTTTAAATATTTTGAAAGACAAATGGGTATGAGGGTTAATCATCATGTATCTCCCGTGCATGTACTATGCATGTTCGGTTACTTTTTTGCCCTATCCTTGTAGAACTCCGCAGGCGATTTGATCTTCATCGGCAAATTATGCATCAGTCTATAGCAGTCCATCAAATATCAGCCCATAGCAGTAGATTACCATTGCCTCTAATTCTCCACCTTGGAGTAAGAGCGTTTATGTTTCCGCTTCCAGTTAGGGATACTATAAAAGATTCAGCTGGCAAGCAGCTGGAATTCTTCTCAAAGATTTTAATTTGGACCATTATCCATCTCAAGTCAACTCCCTTTATGATTTTCACTTTATGCTCATTCTCCGTTTTTCCCATATCCGCACTCTTCGTTTCACAGTGCTCCCCCACTCTCTTCTCCCCTCTATCCTCAATCTCTCTCTTGCCGTTCTCTTTCTCGATGGGTATTAACTTCATCACCGTTCACTATAATCCCTTCTCTTAAAAAATCCGTCCTTCCTCAGCCCTTAACTCTTCCTCCCACTCCGCCCGTTCCTTCCTCATTCTGCGTCCCTCGAGATGCCAGGGCCGAGGGGAGGGGGGTTGTGCTATCGGAGAGGGAGGGGGGTGAGAAGGGAGAGCGGAAGGAGGATTAGAGCGGGAGGTATGGTGATGGGAGCACCCCAGAGGGGCCACAGCCGGTTATATTGTGCGTACGAGGCTTCTTTAAGAGGACGAGGAGGGAAGAGCGGAGGGAGGTCAAACGGGAGGGGATGAGCAGTCCGACCCTCCGATGGAATTCCTCGGATTTCCACCGATGCCGGGCGAGGAGGAGGAGCGACGAGATGCTGGGGCTTATCCGCCGACACTTCCTTAACCTCTTCCCTCCTCATTCCCTCCCGCTTCCCGTATCTCCAGCAGATTCCAGCCGGGGAAAAGAGAACTAACTCTCTGGGAATCGGGAGCCGGAGTTCCCTCCCTCTCTCTTCCTCCCACCGTTCTCTCTCGTCCCCCTCTCCCCCACACACACACACAAAATCCCACCCCATCCCTGTCCTTTCTGCTTCTCCTCCGGATATTGCGGGGAGGGAAGTTGAGGGAAGGGCGGGAGGGAGGTTTGCGTGTGTTTGTAAGGGTGGAGAAAAGTGGAGGAGGGGCCGGACTTGAATTTAGTATGGAGGAGGAGGTGCGGACGGGGAGGTTGAATTGTGAGAGACCGTGCGTGGGAGGAGGAGGTATGAGAAGTAACAGGGGTAGGGGCAGAAGGATGGAGGAGATGGCGGGGCGGGGTGGACGGGGGCCGGGGGGTTTTAGTGGGGCGAGGATGCCCGGAGGCAGGTTTAAGTCCGATGCCACCCTGGAGAGCCGTTGAGAGTCCCACGGCCCGTACACGGCGCCGCCCCCTTTTCATCCCCTGCCCTCTGCCGCCAGCCCATCCCCCCGTCGCCTCAACCCCCGATGCTCTCCTCTCCTTCCACGTCCTCCTCCTTCGCAACTCCTCCCTCGAACTTCTCCCACTATCTCTAACTTCCCACTACTATCCTACTGCTGCCATAACGCAAATCTTCTCGTTCCTCTGCTCTTCGCTCTAGTTCTAGCCGGGGTCTCAGCTTCTTCAGAAACCCTATCCTCCACCTTTATCTATATTCTTAGTCCAGCTAACCTTTACATCATTCTTAAAATCATACGAGTATTCTTCTTCCACCATTTTCCCTGTCTTCGACACTTATTCAAGGGATTTTCATACTTTCGTCAACGTCCTAAAGCTTAGTAAATTTGTGTTTCGATTTCCTAGCTTTTCTGCTGGTATATAATTTTACCCATTTATTTTTTGCCCGTTACATTTCATGAACTGCTTTTTTTCTCCAATATCGTCTCCAGAAACGTTATTTCGATGGAACTCAATGAAATGAAATGACGCTCTTGTGCAAAAACGCAATCGAAATACTTTCTGAGACCCGCCAAAAGGCCAAACCATTTGCGCATTGAATTAATAGCTTCGACCAAGTACCTAGGTGAAGAATGACTAAAAAAATCACATTAGATCCTTAATCACCTAGATTGAATCTGGACTTTCGGATCAACAGAGCATAGAGAGGTTATTCTACCTCGTTTATTCAATGTGAGTCAAAAGTGTCACCTGACGTTCCGGATAACTTTCTTTGAGACGCTACTATTCCCAGAAAAATTATCTTTTACACATCTGGGACCAAAACCACACTTTTGTCGACGTCTTGAGTATATTTTTCGTTATTTGCTGTAAACGATACCCTATGTGGCTCCATAAACGATAAGACTACGAAATCGTATCCCAATATATCGTCCTATCTCCATCCTTTCCCCACGTTCCCAAGTCTCCGAAATCTTATCCCCTCCCTCCTCCGACCCTAATCCTATTCCACCTTAAATATCTTCTTTCCTTAACTCGTAACGTCCTTCTCCCACGTCCCCACCTGCTCCTACAAATTCCCATTTTACCTCAGCCGTAACTTAAACCACCGCTGCTGCTGGGTTTTCTGGGGATGTTGGACTCCATACCTCGTCCAAGCACGGCCCCGCGACTCCTCATGGCTGGATGTTTCCAGTCAGCGTCCAATTCACCTCGGACCCCTATCCCCTCTCCCTGAAGTTATCCCTCCCACCCCCACCAAGAATCCCCATCCGAGCTACACCCCTCCCAGTTCTCTCTCCCCCCACCTCCCTCTTCCGCCATGCTCTCTCAACATCTCTCTATAGCCTTGCGTCCGGAACGTTCTCCAGGGACGTCCTCGCCCCACCGAATATCCCCCTCCCCTCCGTCCAAATTCCCCAGCCCACAACGCCCTCTGCCTTTAAACCCTCCCTTTCGGCCACCACATCCTCTATAGTCGATCCCTGATGTCTTATGTCTTCCTGTACGATCAATCGCAGTTCACGCCCTTGGCACGTTGACCGTCATCTCGTGCTACACCGTTCCCAATTCATTATTTCCGCGGCTTTAAGTGTTTCATTCCATCGCTTCGTGGTCACAACAGCCACCCGCTGTATCCTCTCGGATGAACCTTTTCTGAGAGCTCTCCCGTCATTCACTTCTCCCTAGAATAGAATCAGTTCATAAATCATTCAAGTAGCCATTCATTTTGTTTTATAAGGCATTTAATTGTAATATTTCGTTCTTTGTCCACGACTCACAGCGCGCCAAATTATTTACAGTATCGATCAAACCCGATTTATTTCATCATATAAAAGAATCCTCTCGGGTTCATTTAAATAATATTGCAAGTAGTTAGTGGATATTTGAATAATTTTCTTCAATAGGTGATTATTTTAGCTGCAATAACTATTATCTTAAGCCTATACATATAGTTTTACCATGCATAGAAGTCAGAAATTTTTAAGACGACTTATTTTTCGACAAACAAGAAAGTGATTTTGGTGTAATAATAAAGATTAGTTTTTTATAATTATCAAAAATTAGTTTTATTAAGTATAATAAAATATGAATATCGAAGAATTTGTTTCGTCCGACTCCTTATTTTATAGGTTTCAAAAGAAAATTAGTCACTAGAGCTGATGCGCCTCGAAGAAATTAATTTTATTTACTCATTTTATGTGATATTTTTTCACGTTTAAATTTCAGAACTAGTTTTTTGTCATTGAAGTGTCAGACAACCTGGTGTCTTTTCCGTAGAAAATTCTTCCAGCAAAACTTTCAAAGAATTATAAGAACCATCTCTATTAAACTTCAGATTTTGGATCTCTGTGAAAAACTTAAAGAAAACTATTCCATCTTGTTTCCAGGCGCAACTTGTGATTTAAATTTCGAGTTACCTCCTGCAGTTGTAAGTTGAGAATTTCAACGGATGCGATGAAATAAACTACCAAAGGTATCACATCCTAGCGCTCTTGGGATTTATATTCAAAAACTTTCAGAGACTTCAGTAGCATATAGTGTACCCCTTCAACATGACATTCGACGTGGATTTCTGGGTTTGACGTAACAACTAGAGAACTTTTCCCGTTCGATTTCATATAATTGTGGTATCGCGGTAAATTAGAGACTCGAACAACAAGTTTTTTCCCTTTGCTTTTTCATAAAATGGCCAGGTTACTGTCACATTTCGGTACGTTACCCACGGAAGGTCAAAAGAATTTTTTAGTCCTTTGTTTTGCGGTGCTTTACATCTGTTCGAATTGACTGTTGGCAGCTATGTCCTTGCATCATTTAACGGAGGATCTCAAATGAGATCTGTTCTCGCTTTCTGTATATAATGAAGGTAAATCTATTATCATTCGATTCAAAATAATCGCAAAACTGATAGGTATTTATAATTCATTGCACCGTATGCATTCACTAACAATATATGTGATCACCTCTATTCCTTAAAATTGTTAATAATTGATAAGCAGAATAAAACTATTATTTTCCTTTCACCTTTTGCAGTTTTCAAAACAAGAGCGTTTAAGCAGAGAAAACCTTGTGCTAACCATGTGGATAGAAAAATATTGTAATTTAATATTCGCATGGATAAGTTCATGTTGACTTTTATCGCTCAAACTATACTTAATAAGTATCAGATGATACATCAGTCGAAATAAACAAAAATGAGATCACAAGTTAGAAGTGTCTAATGGGTAATAAATTATTTTTATACTGGTGTAAAGTACCGATTGAGAGATGCATGAATTTTCATGTCAGTACATTCTGTTTTACTTTGTATTCTCATTCTGATATCTTTTGCAGAATTTTTAAAAGCCTGGGGAGTAATTGCATCAAATTCATAGCATATAATCCCTTCTTTAAGAATGATACGAGTAATTCTCATACAAAGGGTAGTGCTGTAAATTTGTACATCACCCTGATACACACCACTATATCTCAGTTTGGAATTCTTGGAACTAAATAAGAACACGTTTTTCCAAAAAATAGGACGCTAATAAACCTCATCAAACCAAATCACATATTTAGAATGGATTTACACAGATTAAAATTGCCTAATGAATTGCGAAATCAGATGCGGTATTCATTCAATGAGGAGAAAAGTCAATATTTAAAAAAAAATACCTCGGATGGCTGCAGTTGTTTAAGAGCAATAATTAATATTGGTCGAATTAACTGTTTCACGATCAATTCATTTTTTTCCTCGGTGCCGCTGAGTCGAATTTGCGCATACATGTTTGCATTACCAAAGTTATAAATAGGCAGTTAACTCATTATGTCGGTCGAATGCGAATTGGATATTTTTACGTCCTTTTTTTTTAGATCCACTTACGCGATGATACAAGTGATTCTGAAAAAATGGTTTTTCCGGACGAAAATGTTGAAAATTTTATGACGTGAAACCCATCACATATCTAGAGGGTACGGATTCGACCGAACTCCCAAAGGTGCTTTATTCGCCGTCCGCATCATCCAATGAATCAGGTTGCGGGGAGGAATCTGGGGAGAGGAGGGAGAGAGTGGTGGGAGGAAGTGTGGAGGGTCGGGAATGTGAGGGAGGGTTCGTGGGGCAGCGAGGGACAGGGGGGAGGGGTTGGAAACTACACTTTGCTCTCTCTCTATCTCCCCGTTCCTCGTCTAATCTCTTCTCCCAAGCGCGCCTGTTTTTACCTCCACCTCTCATCATACCTTCCCCGTTCCCATCCTCGACTTCCTTCGATACCCGTAAAAGCATTCTCCCCAACTTCATCTAGATCACGTGCTTGAACTTCTCCACGCCCCTTCTATCGATCCTTTTCTTTTTTTTTCCTTTGACGCAGGGTTGTTTCCCTCCATAAAGCAAGGGTTTCCCGATAAGTGAGAAGTAATTTTGGGCGAAGGTGCGTTCGTGTACGCGGGGGCCGCCATTGCCTTTTCGAAGTTCCTGGAATCAGTCTGTCCAGATCACTGCTTACTCCCTAAACATCTTTAAATGCACCTAAACGGATTTTAAGGTGGACGCAGCGCATACCTACGGAGATTAGTGGACATTCTCTCTATGATAGGGTTCGTCCTCCGAAATTCATCCCCATAGAATTGCAACATGATCCTTAAACGTTCAGTGAGATTCGCTCATTGTCTTTGGCGTAACTTGTATGTGCACCTTCTGTCAAATGTATGATAGCGTACGAAACACGAATTTATTTTTTGTAACCATTGTGTACGTACTGTTTTTTAGGCTCCATGTTAATTAACTGTGGACTTTTTAAAAAATGATGTCACGATTGAGGTAAACTTTTAGTCTAATCTTAAGTTTTTCGCGTTTCTCTTTCATTGACACTCTCCCCTGTCTTTCGGATGAAAATGGAACGGAGCGCCTTTCGACAAGAGCAGGCTAATGCCGACGCTGAGCTTCCCTCCGCCCTTCCTTTCCCTTATTGCGCAAATGACCTTAGCTGTCGGTCACCTCCCCTAAAAACTACTACTAGTAGTTATCCCCTTCGCGGGGCTGAGTTCATATAGTATGCTCGACACGATTTACGCGAACGCAATGTTAACGACTTTCACGTCAGCGTTTCAGCGTTAATTTAATAGAGTGAATAACAATAGAATTTAAACACTGGCAGGGCACCAAATAAAAACCTTTGTAAGTAAAACTTGCCTCGTCAAACGTTTTCCAACAGCTAAATGCGTACGTTATAAACTGCTTATAAAAGCTAGCGAATGCAAATTCATTTACCAAACCCAGTGATGGTCGACCATTCCCGAAATTTTAGACTTCACTTTTTGATGCGGGTGGGAGTGGCAAAGAATGTGCGAAAAGCTCGTGATGAAAATGCGAGACAAAGTTGATTGGAGTATGAAGGAGGACATTTCTGTTTGCCCACAGGGAAGAAAAATGAATGCCACAAGCCACGTGAACGGGTTCGCTAAGGTACAATGGTTTTCGCCATCGAGGTAGCATCAATTTGAATTATATGAAATGTATTTTGGTGGATCAGAGAGTCTGAGAGAAAGCTGAGTAATAGGAGAAAAGGGCGTTCAAATGATGAACTCATTACAGAATGGCTTATGTTGAATCATTCATAATTGAATCTTTTTACTATATGAGAATAGCATACATGTATTTGTTGGTGTTAGAAGAAGACAAGAGAGTGCCACAAATTTATTTTATCACATTTTTTCAGGTTCGTTTCGGATTACAGATAGCAAGTGAACTTAATTCAAGGAATGATAAGAGTGAGATAACTGAAGGAAGAATTTATCTTGAAAAAGAATTCCCTTAACTTAGCTCTCAGCGTACATGACTCTCTCGAATCTCCGTATTGAACTTGGTAGAGTATTTATTATTAATTGAAATCCTAATTTCGACGTGATTGAATTCAGGAAAACGTGCCAATTAGGGACCTTTTAAATTATTATCATATTGTTTATTTTCTCGTGTTGCTTTTGATGCGTATAACTCCTTCAATACATTTAGGAATATCTCTCAAACACATGGCCGCGGTCAAAGTGAGCATTTAAGGGTCCATTAGGATTGTGTCTATTTTTCCATATTATTCCCTCTTGCTGCAAGCTTACTGAAAACAGAAATGATACTGAAAAACCTTCGACCCATACGCAGTTTCGTTTTTTTGGATACGCAGATTGGTCAAAAAAATATGTATATATAAAGAGTAGTGAAGGAATGTAAACGATTGAATCGAAATGCCTCATTAGCATGGTATAATTTAATGTAATGCTTTATCGGTAAATCGAACTAATTTTCCTGAAATCAGCTCACAGCGTGGTTTGATTGTCGGTTAATCTTTTGAATATAAACTAAAGTTTTCTCTATCAATCTCATATAACCCTCCAGTAATGATCAAATATAGAGTTTGCCAGAGTTTGCCAAACTTTGGCTCGTGTTGGTGTTTATTTTCACATGACTCATAGTGCCCGCATTAGGATCAGGAATGATCCCTTAACACTCGAAAGAAAACTTGTATATAGATATTTTGTATAGCCGTCCCTTGATTGGCTGACTATTAGTTTTCGTAAAAGTATAAAAAAAATTAGATTACGTCCTGCTCACTTCATTTTAGGTTTGGAAAGTTGTAAGTACCCAATGGTGATTCTCTGATGGTGACATTGAAACGACTTGTGCAGTGATATAAATGAAGCGGGGAAAACGAAATAAAATTTTTTATCTATTTCATTATAACGTCTCTCCACCTTATCAGATGGAGAAATATTAATTTTTTATTATTTTTTCTTAATTTTAGTTTAAAAATTTTTGCATTTGACGCATCAAGACTTACCTAATCATGAAAAATTTAAACATGAAAATTTTTTGACTTGGTTCACATTTAGAACATTCACCTAAAACACTAAGTACAGATAACGAACGTAGTATTCTAAATCACCTCACTAAACTTGTGTACAAGGTATGTAATTACTTCATAACGTTATAAAAACTGAGCCAGCCTAATCCATACAGGAATAAATATTTTATTTTAGTCTGCTTTGAATCTTTGATTCTTTCTTTCTAATCTCACGTCTTCACACCTGTCAGTAGGAAATAAAATTTTATTTCCATATGGACTATGGGTTAGTACCGTAGAGGCTTTCGCAAACGAGAATGCTGTCAATTGGAGTCTATGATGATAAAATATTTTGGTCCTCATCTACTTTCATTGAAATATATGAAGCTGATTGAAGAAATGAAAAAGCATGAAAACCATTTTCTTCAGTATTTAACTCATTAAATTAAGCTCTGTACAGGATAAAATGTAACTTAAAAAAGAAGGGAAGAAAAACTATAGGTTTGAGATTTTTCTAAGCCTTTTTCCTCTATCAAATTCTAAAGTTTCATTGTAAATACCTTGAACTAGGTATTACAACAACTACGGTTTGAAAATATTTGTCACTGCTATTTTTATAATAAGATGCGTTTATATTTGAAGCTTTAAGTAAAACATTGCATCAAGTCCTAGACTGAAATTAATATATCTAGGCAGTGTGAATACTATGCCTAGAAAATCGTTTGGATGTCTATGAGAAACAGTTTTTCCACACGCAACGTTTCCATCGAGTCTGACAAAATGAAATTAACTCGGCGTCATTAAGCTGTCGTGGTTTCAAGATTATATTACTCAAAAGAATTACAAAAACTTCTACAACAGAGCACTAGTACTCCCACTGGCTGATGTATAAAACTTAAGTGACCACTCCGAACTCCGCCATATATTTTTAAGGGCGCCGCATCCTGCTTTCTAGCTCTCAATTCCTGGCGTGAGGGAGGGTGATGAATGACTCCATCCATCTTTATTACAACTTGGATGTCATTGAGAAGGTGGAGTACGGATAGGTATCTGCGGTCTCTCAAAAGCAGCGAAAGGTTTCCTTTATTTTTTCTCGCCGACATCCCATTCGAGTCTCTTTCCTTGAGTTCTAAACATATCCTCCATCTCTCCCCCATCGCTCTTTTCAACTTGCTCTCCTCCCCAAACATTTTCACCTTCCCCCTGCCTCCTACTACTCAATCCATCCCCTCGCCATCCGTTTGTGGAATGATTAGTACGTTCTGGTCCCTGATTTAAGTTCCGTGCCCATCTGTGCTTTGTGTGTACCAGAGAATATTTACGATGGGGGAATTAACTTCTACTACCTTCTTTCACTCCCCTCTCATTTGGACAAAAACTTTGTAGAAATAATGCGGAGGAGTATGTTTAAATTGCAAAGTGTTATGATGAATTATGGTAGCTTCTATTCCAATGTGTACCGAGGTATAATCTCCTAATACTTCATATTGGTTCCTATCGATCAATGAAAGAATTAATTATACCCTTTTATATTCAATTACTGAAATGTAATTATGTATTTATTGTAATCCTACATTATAGAATACAATACTTTTTAAAAGCTAATTCAACAATTTTAGCATATTTAATTTGTAAAGTCATTAAAACCAGCAGTTTCTCTTTGTCGTGGGTGTTTTCTACAAAAGACTAGCCATCAAAGGTTCCTTGAATATTTCGGTACTTATCTTTTCAATTTCGGAATACATATTTCGCCAGCTTTGGAAAATTACAAACATCTTTCCCACCTTTAAAAGTGGAAATACTATAGACTTCAGCAATTTCAGTCCAATTTCATTAACCTCATTGTCATCTGAAGTCCTAGGACAAATCAGTTTTTGCAAACTTATGGAATTCCTCAGCTGTCAAAACTATATGTTGTATTCATTTTGGTTATAGAAAGCAAATATTACCTCCGTTAAACTTACAATTTTATTCATGATGATCTTAACTCAGGAGGAAGGTTATGAATGTAGAAAGTTATGCTTCGGTTTGCAGATAGCTTTTGACAAATTCTCACGCGTCAAATTGATATAACAACTGTAATTGTGAGGAATAATTTAAAAGGTAATTGGGTTCATAACTTTCTTTCTAAAACCGCAAATAAAAAGTAATCCTAAACGATTCGAGTTCCAATTATGCAAAAGTAGTTTATGCTATTCATCGGGGCTCAGAAGCATTTAGACTAATTATATAAACAGAGATTAATGATACTAAAGCAAAGTAAAGGCTGTTTGACGAATGCAGCAGATATTATGGGAAAATACCGACCCATAAAATATATTTTCAGTTGACATACAGACCTGTAATACTCAACGTAATTTCACTTAATAGTGGCAAATTAAATGCAAAATAAGACATAGTAATAACGATATTGTAAAAATATCCAAGAGATTTTCCTGAACATTTGCACTCCGAGGAAAAAATACGCATTCTTAACCAAGGTTTAATTGTCAGCCGCTTTACTTGGTCCTAGAATAAAAGAGTGTATATAGTAGTGATAGACGTGATACGTTTATTTAAATAAGCAGTGTGAAAAAGTATGATACCCGTCACTTCTTTAGATATAATTTGACAAGAGCAATATTGGGAAAGTGTAACGATGAATTTTTTAAAATAAATGCGCTTCCTTTGTTGGTTAGAATACTAGTGTTGCAGGAAATTGCTGCGCATATACAAGATCTACCCATCCATTAAAAAGTTACTTATTTAGTAATTGAAGAGAACTTAGTAAAAGTCTCCGCGATGAAAAATAATTCGGTTGACTACAGAATGCAACAAGCTTGCCATAAAATCTGGCATGGGATAATTAGAGGCTTCATTAATCATATTGTACAGGTATATGTTATTTAACTTAAAGTTATGAAATGGCGTCGACAAATTAATATAACACTGCGCCTTATTTAAGAACTCATGGCTTTAAATTTTTTTTAAGTAGGTGGGGAGTATAGTATCAAATATCAAAAGCTTAATATCATCAAACATCAACGCATTTTATCTTGATGTATTACGAAACACATAAATGAAAACCTATTGTTTCTTGAGAAAATAAGTTATAATACTCGTATTAAAGAATCCAGGAAGAAATATGCAGTTTTGCTGGAATTCTCAATAATCTGTATCCTAGTGGAATCAAAACCCGGATTTGTGGCCCTGTATTATCCCCTATCCTCCAAAAATAGGGTACGGTGAGGGTGGGTTGAGAGGATTTGGGGAGGGGTTAGGCAACGTGTCACGGGGGACGCTGGAGAGCCCTTCTCTAATTACCACCCCCACTCATCCCCAGGTTCGAGTCCTCCCCCCCAAACCCCTCACCGCATCTTCCCTCATCTCCAGTCTGACCATCACGCCACTCCCGGGATGCATGCATAGTGTGAGCGGGAGAGGGGTTGAATGCGCCCTTCCCTCCCTCCCTTCCTCAACACCCTCCCCCACGTCCCTCATTCTCCCACCCCTCCACCTTCCTCCTCATCCCCTCTCACCACCCTCTTCTTCACCTTGTCTCTACCCCGGTGCATCTCAATTTCCCCCGAAATAATGACCACCCATAACATCTAACCTTCGTCCGGAAGCCTATGGAAGTGCGTGCGGAGATGATACTGTTGATTATAACGCGGATTGATCGATTATAGTAATCATAAGTCGCATTCGCTGTTGAAATATCTGTCCCTTCTCCACTCACCACGTCCTTCGCGTGCATTGTGAAAAATCTTGGAAAGATGGATGGGGCAAACACAGAGATTGAGTTTTGTTTTTTTTCAAATCTGCGTATTTTTCAAAAACGGTTTTTGTAGATATGGCAATAATTCATAATTATTGTACAAAAATCTGATTCATTTTATCATCAATTGGCATCACTACTTCAAGTCATCAAGGTTAAAATCGAAGAGTTAAGGTAATCAACATTCACATGCTCTTGTCTCTCCCCGAAGCTTGTACCAAAGCGTTCGGCATTGGGATATTTTTACTAACTGGATGGTGATTTTTCAAACTAAAAGTGATTATAATAATAGAACAGCTAAGCAATAGTGCAAAGTTGGTCGATATATATGCCTGTTTATCAGAAATACAATATTCAGACTGAATACGTATTATGAGTTGGGACGTTTCAAGATTTTCTCTTTTTTTTAATTTCTTGTTACTTCTTTTTTTTTATTTATTTTGCCTTGTAGAATCTTGGGACAAGGAGCGACTTGGTTTATTCTGTTCGTTTTGGATATTAATGTTTAATAATGAAGGTGAATATCAATTACATCAGTATAATATTGATTCTAAATGTATGTTTTTTCGGTCCCCATAAATTTTTGTTGCCTAAATTTGAGATGTCGTATGAACTCTAGCGTTCCACTTTATTTCCCTCCTATCAGATATCGGAATTTGAAACCATCGAAAACAATTAATAGTCATTCTATATAATCCTTTACCAATTTTATCATTTAGAACTGAAAAATTTCCTCTGAAATCTCGGTTGAGGTTGCTGATATACTATATATTCTGTCGGTATTTCGACTTTGGTCAGTATCACTAATTTAGGAGGAAATCTTCCTGATATATGGTTAAATAAAAAAAGCATTTTTTCATTTTTTCAAAATTACTCATCTTATATTTCTACTCAACGCAATTGCTCTGTCAAAAAACAAACCAGATTGGTATTTTTATTATTATTTGCATAGCATGAGCTCAAAGTTTACCATGTCTACACATGCATGGGAAAATAATTAATTTTACTTCGGATTAGATTTTTTAAGAATGATAATAATCAAGATATCGTTTGTCGTGAATTTTGGTATGTGTTCAAATTGTGCGTTTTTTATATTGTAATATCTAAAACCAATGTCACAGATAGCATATCCCCATTTACACGAATCTAGCTTTTATTTTTCTTGGACCTCTGACCCCTCTGTCCGTATAATCGCGTCTCCATCCCACTTTTACTTCTTTCTATCGCTTATACTCTCGCACACTTTTCCTCACCACGCTCGCACCCTTCCGGGGTTACTGAAACCCCTATCCACTCTCTCTCTTTCTCGCTCTCTGGTTTTCTCATTCAAACCCCTCAACCCCTTCCAGACCTCCCCAGTCTGCGCAACTTCACTTCAACCCCCATTATTTCCCAGCATCTCTTAATATTCCCATTTCTTCATCCCGCCCTTTCTTCCTTCTCCCCCATCCCGTTCGTTCTGTCCTCTTTTTTATTCCTCCATTTTACTCTGCTACTCGAACAGTTTTCTCCCTCGCACCGGACTCTTTTCCCGTGCTTTTTCAGGCATCATTATTTTTTTTTCGAGGAAAATGCCGTTTTCATATTTTCGCCGAAACGCTTTTGCGCCTTTTATTTCTGGCGTCCGAGTGTCTATTAAACCAATTGGTTTTTATTTCCTTCCTTTTGCAAGCGTATTTTATCTTTTTCCTCTCTGAGCTGATGAGGACACTAGGGCAGATTATATTGCTGCTACCTAAGTAAGGGGTTCTGAAATATTACGTCGTTCATTTTATGTTATCGGTATCTGAGAAATCCCATTTAAATTGTTAATGCTCGGTTATAAAGATTTGTGTGACTTTATCAAGTGTTAATGGGTTTGCAATCCTCCCGTAAACGTTTACAATTTTTTAACAGATCGCATGTTCTCAATTGTATGCTTCTCGATCTTGCTGAATGTGGACCAGGCTACTAATGATGTTAGTCGCGATACTGAAATATTTGGTACTAAATCAAAGGGAAAGTGGTATTGAGAAGTAAAGTTAAATGTAAACAGCGTGCTCTCATATCCCGTTAAAATTGCTATTCTTTTCTGTGCCAACATTTTTTCAGGTTTTTCTTTACATGAGACAAAATTTACCGAATTTTTGAAAGCATTGGAGGCTTTAAAAGAGCTGACTAGCATGTCAATGCATCATACTTTTTGGACGTTTTTATTCTTCGATTTTAACTTAGAAATGTTGGGATAAATTTTATTTTTTCTGGATGAAATATACTGAGAGAAGAGATATGAAACTCTGACGACTCAAGGAAAACCTATTTGGTATTGCGCGCGAAGGCTTAAATCAAAGGTGCATGATTCAACGTTCTCCTCTGACAAAAAAACGTTTCCAACATTTTCCATAAGTCTATAATCATTTATAAGAGCTTTTTGAGGGATTTAAAAAAATATACCAAGTGCATCCCTAGCAGTCATATACCACTGAGAGTACAACAATGCCCTTGTCACTTAAGAATTAACCCTTGCTCCTTCTTTTGTTTCCTCCGTCGCTTATTTTTTCCACTTACCCTCTTCCCCAGTTTATCTCCTCCCGTCTCGTACTCAGTATGCGTTTCCTTACCCATCTTCCACCTCAATCCTTTTAATTATGCAGCCTAAACCCATTTCATCCAACCCCCCCTCCCTACTTTATGAAAGAATTGGGATGAGGGTGAAGGGATACAGGGGAAGAAACCATATCTGAAGTCGTTTCTACACCCTCTGTCCCCGTTGTGCTCCCCTACATCTTGCTTTTGAACACTTCCTTTCTCATATCTCGACTGTCCTAACAACCCTTTCGCTACACTTAAAAATGCTATGGGTACACTAACCCTTCGTAACCTATGCATAGGTCTCCACGGCGTAATTTTTTCTCCCCCTTACACTTTGCCCTGAAATTACTGCAGAACTTTATTTTTCCTTGTCAGGATAGCCCAGGACTTTGGAGAACCAATTTGTTTCCTTTTAATTCAGCAGCAGAAACATATTATCCCGGATTCTAAGATAACTTTAAATTGGAAACTAAAATATTTACAATAAACTGTCTACGTAAGACATTGTCAAATAGCGACTGTTCACCCTTATTTCTTCAGCTAAAACATGGAACTAGGAGGTTTTGAAAGCTCTTGCTCCTGTTGTAGTCGATATGAATATTTAAGTTGACGTAAGAGTATATATGTTTTATCACCCAAATAGTAAGAAAAAATGATGAAAAATGGAATAAAAACGACGCATATGGATAGCCGTGTTTCTAAATTATTTGGACAAATGATTGTTATCTAGCATTGATATCTCAATGTCTTTAATATTCTTTTTCCAGTCTATTACTTACATTTATTTTTTAAACTCTTGTTTGAACTGAACTAAATATTTATTATTCACTCGATCTTTGACCACCATGGCCTTCATTAACATTACATTTCTCTTGATTTCCTCTGTTCTTTTTTTTGTTATTTTTGCCACAAGTTCCAGGCAATTAGATGCAAATGTGGCTAGTACTTTAATTACCATCATGGGTAGGATTACTTCATCGGATTTTTCCATATATGAGTAATTAATGCCCTCTTCACAAAGGCGTACCACGTCCTAGTAAAATAATTTCACAAAACCCTTGAGTAGAAACACAGTGATTTCATATTCAATATTGCTTATTACGGGCATAGGAGGCGGTTATCTGAACGACACTCGGATCTCACCGGTTCAATTTGGGCGCAGGCCAACGGAATCGGTCACGGGAAGTTCGCGTGTGTCGTGCTTGCCACGTTACGTTGCCGGTATAGATAAGGGCGGTCGGGGAAGGGAGGGGAGGATCGTGGATTGGCGGGGCGAGCAAGGCAGGGGTTGTGGGTATAAGGAGAAGGGTGGGTCTTCATGGGGAGTGAGGACAGGGGTGCGAGGATGGAGGGTGAAAGGTGTACCGACCCCGTAGAGAGGAAAGGAGGTGGAACGAAGAGGGGAGGAATAAGTTTTTGCTATCAGGATTGCTAATTCGTTTAGTCGCGGGTAATTTGTTCGGCCCCGATCTCAATTTCAGACCCCTCGCCTATACCTCTCCCCCATCTCTTATTTTCTTTCTCCCCTCCCCGCAAACTCCCCTCCCTCCTCCTCGTCCTCCTCCCTACTATGTTCTTCGCTCATCTCCATTCGTCCCGCCTACAATCTCCTCTTCCCCATTCCCATCTCTTTCTTCTCACTCCATTATTTTGCCTCCTTCCTCCTAATCCCTCCGATGCTATTCTCTTTCTCTCTTTCCCCATTCCGCCCTCAATCCCCTCTCTCCCCATCGTTTCCTTTCCCTCTCACCTCACTCACCCAATTCCTTCCCCTCGGTTTATCCTTCTCACTTCATTTTTCTCTCCCTCAAGTATTTCGCCGTCCCCGTTCCATCGCGTAAACCCTATTTCCCTCTGTGCCGCATGCATGCGTGCCAGCGGAGGGGGATGATGGTCCCCCGCGACAAATATCCAAAAGATCCCGTTTACTCTTATAGCCATGGCAAGGCTGAGACAGAGAGTGTTCCTCGAGGTGTCTTTGAAATTTTGAAGAGGAAATTGCCTCAGTACCCTGGGTCAGAGTTACAAAATCAGTCGATTGAATTTAAATTGATGACGTACGGCGTCAAGTGTGAAAGTAGTGTTGCCGTTCGGATTGTAATTCGCTAATGTTTTTCAATTTTATTTCTACTGTTACAGAACGTCAACTGTCGCTCACGCAGGTTAATTAAATAAAACTATGCGGTACAGTCGCTTTGATGGAATTTATTTAATCATAATATTTAATAACCTCAGATTAATTATGCTGATGTAATCAGCTGTGAAGACATTTCGGCGCAAGAAAATAAGAAAACTATAAATCAGATCCAACATGGATTTAAATTATGGCGAATCTAATACGTATGTATTTTGGAAACAATAAAACCCCTAGGCTGGACTCATTTAAAAGTTTAAACATGGACCATATTCAATAATAGTCATGCCCGCTGTCTAAAAAATGTCAAACTTTTTCCGAAATCAAAATATGAATGTACTGAAATTATGTGAATTCAAAGAGGGATATATATAATTGACTTTGGAGCCAATATATTTACATTTATCTTTTAAATCAAGTCCAACCTATCGTAAGTAAACATCGCATCGTGATTAACATGATGCGACCCTTGTGGCCATAAAATCTCTTCATATACAAGCACTAAACCGTTGGTTTAGACTTCAGTTGAAGTTTAAACCCCATCAATAGTAACGACCACTGCTTTCTCAAATGCTTTGGCCTTAATCCGAAGATCATTTCTGCAACTGTTGAAATTCCACTCTTAAATCACGCGTGAATGCAGAGAGCTCTTTATATCGTTAACGCTGGGGCCCAATAGGTTGCACCGGTCGTTTATTTCAAGCGTAATTGGGCCACTAATTTTAAAAGAGCGAGCGTTTTCGAAACTAATGAAGGTCCAACACTGGAAAATTTATTCGCGAGGCCCTTCGAAACCTTCTCTTAATTTATTGCGATTGTTTCTCGCAATGCCGCCGCCGTTCTCGCCTCTCCTCTCTCTCAAATTCCTCTTCCGTTCATGTCTCTCTCTCTCCCCTTTTTCTCGATATTTTCCACCTCTTCCATTCGCTCTTTTTTCCCCTCCGACCATTCTTTTCTTTCCCTCTTATCGTTTCCTTGCCTTTTGCTTCTCCATTCCCCTCCCGAGCCCAACTCTTATATCCGAGAGCTTAATTGCCTGCGCCAATAGCGCGCATCCGGAACGAATTGGATAATTCTCTACCCCCTTCCTCCTTCGTCTGCCATCAAAACCTTCTCTCTCCAAACCGACCTCTTCCCCTCTTCTCCTTCAAGTCTTTTCCCAGTTCCCCCATCCCTTCCCAATGTTCCATTCTGAAGAGGGGCTCCTCCCCTCATACATTCCGACCCTCCTATCAACCACGTCCTCGGGCTCATAGACCTATGCAAAAGAGTTGGAAGTCATGCTTACCCGAGTGGCTACATTATAGACGTTTCAAGTCCAATTATGTATGTGCGTCTCAGCGTCAGAGGCGGGAAGTTAGCACAAGTAATTGTAATTCCCACCAAGCGATTTATGTGACTGGTGCTGCGATTAATGCGCAGGATGCGATCTCGCAATGCATTGCGTGAATGAGGACAAAGGTTAACGATGCGTTAAAGAAGTCGAAATGAGATCCAATTCCCTAGATCTTTTCCTCGGAGCAGAAATTCAAGGTGAACAAATACCGAAGGTGCTTAGATTTAGGCAATTGGATATAAGATGAAAAGGTAACAAAAAAAGTAGTTGTAGGTGGCGACAAATAATTTGTTCAAATTAAGTATATTTTTTTTCTTCAGAGTAGTTTTAAGTTAACTAGATGCGTAATGGATCATTTTTGAATTATCTATTAGTTAAACTCTATTTTATTGGAAAAACATCGCTTGGATGAAGTTTTTCTTTTTACATTAATCTTCGGTTCCTGTCTCATTCCTTTCGCAAAATTTCATTTTCCCGGTCACTAAGGTAGGAATATAAACAATGAGAATACTTTTAATGCAAAATTTCAGAGTGTAAAAGTCATTCGCCTTGACTGAGATTCGAGCTTTGACCTCTCGATGTTCGTCCAAGTGCTTCAGTCTGAAAGTGTTCAGATGACGCCTCGATAGCTTAACTGGCTAAAGCACTCGGCTGGACATTTAGGGATCCGAGTTCGAATCCCGGTCAATGCGAATGATTTTTACAATTTGAAATTGTTGCATTGTAATGTACATTATCAAATGATTTCGTAAAAAGTTGCTGTCGTGCCTTTCTCCGGCCGTTCCTTTTAAGAATATTTCACTTAAAGTTTCTTAAAAATGACAGAAATTATATTAAATCAATTTTATTTAAAGAAATTGGCAAATATTCTATAAATTCTCAGCTCATAGTTATATGCTGTGCGTAATCTGGCAAGTTCACTGTGCGAAATATTACTTGTTTGCGTTGATGCTCTGCCTGTTGGTATTATTATCCAAAGGTGGATTAGCTTGGCGGAGAATGCCAGAATTCTAGAAAGATACTAGTTATGAGCCGAAACTTCAAATTTGAGAATTGGTAATTATGATGCTGGTCATTATTTCGTTCTTAATTTTTCTTGCTATGATATCGCTAGTAAATTTAATTGTATTGAATTTTTATCTAACTATTTGTTGAAAATGAGTCACGATTACGTATTGTCTGCCCTATAGGATAGAGGTTTCTTTCTCCCAATGCCAACCTAGATAATCTTGCTGGTTAAGTCCCTAGGTCGTTGGGAATCCACACGGGGTATGGATGTGCCATTATACTTACTTCTTTTAAGGGAAAATACAGAGAATATTGCTTTGAAAGCGCTATTGTCCACTGCTAAAATAATAAAGCATCAAACATATTCTTTCTTTGCGTTTCTTATAAAATGCGTGATCGTCAATATCTTCCTTAACTAAATAACCATAAAGGTCTCGTCAAACACTTATTATACAGTATCGTACTACAAAACACCATGGGAGCCTTCAGTAGGCTAGAGCATGTAATTGGTGGGGAGTAGCTATGTGCGTTGCACATCTTCGACCATTGGCTCCATAATATAACTGTTACAGACTAGCTGACATTTGCAGCTTACAGTTTAGGCTCTCGTTCAATGCGGTCCATTATTGTCATTATCGATGCTTGCTATCCTTCCTATCCCTAATTCACAAATATTCTGTGTCTCAATTAAACGTAAATCATAATCTATCACTGAAAGGATACATTCAAAATATCAAGGCCTCTACACAAATGTCCCTAGTAGGGAGTTCAATCGATAACTCAATTTAAGGAGGGCCTCATTGATAGCTAAAAAGAGTGGATCTTCCATCTGTAATCTTCAAATGTCGTCTACAAATAAATACAAATATATATCAGCTGTGAGATATTGACAACTAGAAATTGAAACATCAGTATGCTGTTTTTAACGACTTCCAGTGGATATTCATGAAAGTTTGAGATATATTTGCTAACATTTGGGGCCATAAAAAGGTGAATATACAAACTTTGCCGAATATAATTTCCGCATTCTGTGATTCTGACCACGCTCATATAATACTAGGGCGTCATATTTTCCCCGCTTAGCGAAAACCAGCAACCAGCGAATATTTGAACCCCTACTCTGTATGCTTCCCCATTTTTTTATCGTGCTAAGTTTTCATTGAGGTGGATACTCCAGGCAGTTCATATCTTTTGACTTTAATTGGTAATGTTTGTGGTGGCCGTTATATTTTCAGGTTCCTATTCTCTGTTTTACTGCCGAATAATTCTTCGGTAATCTTATGTAAAATACGTTTTGTTGTTGCTTCATCAGTTTGTAGGATTCATGCAGAGAAAATATCTTGGTTCCTAGCTCCCAAGGGCAATGATATCCTTAAGTAAGTCAACGGAAAACCGCAGCAGGGATTTTTAATTCATAAATTAAATTAAATATTGCTAATTTATTTATAATCATAAAATAAAGGCGTTGTTCCAATTAATATTGAACATATAAATGATACGTAAAATTCATCCTATTTTTATTTGATTTATCGTACATTCTCAGCATCGCCAATGCTACGCATTCCTTTTTAATAGTTGAAAGGATCATAAATGATTTCTAAATGGGAATATTACTAATTTGACATATTTTCAATAGAAAATGAAGTATAATTGGTCATAGACAATAGGTCTATCTAATAGTATCCTTTCTCAACAAAAAAGTGTAATTTTACACTTATTACATGGTAAAGTTAATACTTATAACAAAGAAGGAAGAAGACCTAACATCGATATTTTCAAACATTGAGACGACGATTAAAACATAAATTTTCAAGATAAACAAGGTTAAACTAAGATAATTATGAGGGCTGGTCTGCAGTTGAAGTCGGAAAGAAAATTTACAATCAACACTAGAGAAAGACACACTAGACCAGGGGGTAAAGTTTTCCTATTTTGACAGTAGGGTTACCAGTAATGGAAAATGCAAAAGGGATATTCTATACTGGAAAGATTGATGAAGAAGACTCTTTCGGAAGAACTACTGACCCAAGCAATATTATTATAGATGTAAGGAAGTGATCCGTCCAGAATTATATATCTAGTCTACTTTTCTGCTAATTTCAGGCGTGGACGATAGTAAGAGCAGAGAAAATAAGATTAAGAAGAGCAAGATTTGGCGATAAAAAAATTGTGCTACCGAAGAATACTTAAAATGAAATAGAAAAGCATGTGAAAAAGTTCTTTCAAGAGTGGGTGGAGAGAAATACGTTTGTAGGAGGCAGAGTAAGAGGAAAATAGGAGAGGAAGAGAAAAAAAATAACTAGAGAAGCAGTAATGGAAAGTGCCAGAACAAGGAGTAATGAGAGAATGCAGAGATTGGCAGGAAACAGGTAGGAGATTTACTAACTTAGTTTTCTATTTTTCTCCAAATAGCTTTACTTTCTTAATATTTGGTGGCCTGATGCAAAGTCAGTCAATAGTCATCTTAAGAATCGCATGGTTTCCCCAGTCATTGCAACCTAAATTTGCAGTCTAGCCTATATCGCCTGATTTACTATTTGTTTGATCACGGAGCATCAAATGGCTTGCGGGATAAACATTCTCGCTGTATGTAACAACTCTTTTATCGAATTTTGTCCCAGGGATATTTTCGGTATTCATCGCGAAATATATTGTTTGGGATGCCCTTACATTATTTCTCAACTTAATATGGGTAGGATCGCGTTGGAATAAAACGAAAGGCAAGTTTTACTGGACCGCGTGTTTAAATCACCTGAGTTAATAAATAAGAGGTCCACTATTGAATAAGTTACTTTCATGGTGCGGGACATGGAATGAAAAATTATTAATTTATAGCGACATACGCGCGTTGATGCTATTGATTCAGTTTTTGAAAGTTATGCGATTGATAAATTTGTTGGCTTGACGTTATATTTGCGAATTAACAATTTCATATAAAAGTATGACATGGTAGTAGGAAACTTTAAAGAGAACAAAAACCTGCTCCATCATGAATATTCTCTCAAGGAATTTTTCTGTACAATTCGGAAGAAATTCTGTACTCACCTTTATTATTAAGAGATCTGAGTGGAATAGTTGCATTTTGAAAATTTCCTTATCCAGTTAAATCTATTAGCCTGAAAGTGATCTGACATTGGTTAGGAAGTTCAATAGTGAAACAAATTTTTCCTTCCGGGTTGAAATGAAGTACTAGCGGTAGGTATGAAGTATAATTAGTCGATGAATAGAGAAACTTAATGCACTGGCGTTTTCAAAAGAAAATGATGATATAGTATCCTATGAAAGTTAGATGTTATGTAAAATATTATAGACTATTTAACTATCTGCTCAGGTAATTAATGCTGAGATTGCCCATATCATATGCCTAATTCCTAATTGCTCAAGTATTATGCATTTTTCTCGTTTTTTGAAAAAAAAGTTGCTTGAAAAATAAGTTAACGATGTGTCTAGCATTAGGCCTACTTAGAGTACATGAAAAATGCATCCGGGAATTATAAATTCGTAGTTTCTAAGAAGAAAAATGTTTGTATAATCAAGGCAGAAGAGTTAATTTTATCTAAATCAAAAAAAAGAGAAGGGATTCATTTAATAAATAAATACAAAGAACTTAGGCTATTTTTCTTTACTTTTTTAATGTGTTAACGTACTTGGGTGATCCATGTTCAAATCCGCGAGATACCTCATTAAAACTCATACTGAAATATAAACTATGAGATCACGAAAAACGGTGACGAGATTTCTGGATACCAGAAGTTTGTAAAAAACCTCAGTCATCAAAGGGTAAGGAACTGATCTGATCTCCGATCCTGAATGTTTCAATGTGTGTGCCCCGTACAACTGTAATAAGTTAGAGGTTAAGTCTACGTATCGGTTGCATTTTTGCTCACTGTTAATGATGTAGGGAAATAGATTTAGACTGCCTATGACACATAATTATTCTATTGAAATTATTTTGGACTAACCTTTCTTCAAAAATAATATTTGTATACTTTGTAGCCAGTCTTTTCGAATATTCATCAAATTTCAACTGTGATTATATCTTAGATGTTGGCCATCCTCGTTTACAACCACATTCTTTTCATCACAATCTGTTGGCTACTCGGTGGCATGCTCGGTGGCCGCCGGATACACAGATAAGGACCAACAAAGTCGACGGCACAAGGAAAAGACTACGATGAGATACACATATAAAGCAACAGTGTACTTACTATATAGCCGTGGAATTCCATTGAGTCTTCAGCAGAGAGAGAGAGAGACATTCCGTGTCCTTGCTAATCTGCTGTCCAGATTATTGATACTATATCTGTGGTCAAAGCTGAGGATGCCAATTTTATCCTCTCTAATTGGGAGTCGGTTTTTCTAATGTATTATTTTTCCTCATTCTTACCTGTTCTCGCGGACCAAATTTTAATGAAATTCTCTTTTGCGATAGTATTCTATTATTGGAATGAGAGCGAAAAATTCTTGAGGGAATTTTTGTCAGTTTTTGGTGTCAATATTATGAAAATAAAAAGTTCTTCCATAGTTTTGTATATCCATAATTTTTTCTCTCATTATTGATAATTTTTATTTATAATTTCTCGGAAGTATTTTGGACCAACACGGTCAAAGTAGTAGAGACGTAAGGAGAAGAATTGCGCTAGGCAAAGAGGCTTTCACAAGGGAGTTGATGACAGTGACGTTGAGTAAGGATGTTAAGAAAAGACTCGTAAAAGCTTTGATATGGAGCGTAGCTACAGGGTCGCACCCAAAAGTGGTAGGACTGATTTTTTTACAAGAATTTTATTGACGATATACTTACATCGACTTAATAATCTTCAAAGTATGCTCCTTGAGCTGCTAAACACTTAGTATAACGTTGCTCCCATTCCCCGTACGCCCGCTGGAATTTTCTTTGGGATGCCGTTGATGACCCTCGTCGAAGCCTCTTGAACGGCCTTTATCCAGTCAAAACGTCGTCCCTTGAGCTGTCTTTTCATCAGAGGGAAGAAAAAGAAGTCCGGTGGTGCCAGATCGGGAGAATAGGGCGGGTGCGGCAACGTGGCAACGCCGTATTTGGCCAGGAGCTCTCTGACGACGAGTTCGCCATGGCACGGCGCGTTGTCATGATGTAGCACCCAGCAGTTTGCGATGGCCGGTCGGACTCTTTTCACGCGTTCTCGGAGGCGGGTGAGCACCTGCACGTTAAGCGTCGGTCTGTGTTCAGCAGTGTCCTCACTCTGTCCACATTCGTGTCAGTTCTTGCCGTCGACGGCCGTCCGGAGCGATGGTCGTCTTCAACGAGCTCCCTATCCTCTTTAAACAACTTGTGCCACTCAAATACTGTGGAACGGCTTCAGGCAGTGTCCCCATAAGCCTGCTTGATCATATCGAGGGTCTCAGTTGCCGTCTTCCCGAGTTTCGCACAAAACTTCACGGAATAACGTTGCTCTAAATTCAGATTCATTTTGTTTTTCGACGCGGACAAAAAACTTGCTTCACTAAAAACGGTGTCCTCACTCGACGACAGCCCGCAGGCGACTGAGGTTGGTGTCGATCTGTTGCTAAGAGCCCCCTCCACCTAACCCTGCCAGGCAGACCCCCCTTCACCGCTCCGTTCGCGCCAGAGAAAATCGGTCCTAACACTTTTGGGTGCAACCCTGTATGTATGGCGCGGAAACGTGGTCATTGAAGCAAGAGGATAGACGTAGACTGGAGACTTTTGAAATTTGGGTGTGGAGAAGAATGGACCGAGAAGAAAACAAATGAGGAAGTACTTGGTATGGTGGGCGAAGAGAGGGGTTTGTTAGGAGAAATCCTATGGAGGCAGGAAAAGTGGATGAAGGGGGTATTGGCCGGTAGTGGGATGTTGAAAACTGTAATAGAGGGGAGAATGTTAGGCAAAGGAGGAAAGGGAAGGAACAGGATAGGCATGTTGGACGGGATGAAGGGAGGAAGAAAGTACTCAGAGATGAAGAGGGACCTGATTTAGAGTAGGATACTGGATTTTGTATTTTGTTTGGAATCACAAAATATTTATTTACTAGCTGTTTCCATTCAAAAACCTACCTTAACCGGTAGATTAATTAATAATAATTGATAACTTCCTTTGATTTGAATATTTCAATTTGGGCTATCTATCCATCCAACGCAATAGCCATATAAAAAACACGTGTCATATGGATACCTTAAATTTTTCAACCATTATGATTTATTTATGGATAGATCAGCTGTATAGAATGAGTCATTGCGTCCCGACTGGATTTCCTAATCGAGGGAGTTTTAGAACCCAGAGCCAGACTATGTCAAAAGTTCTCTTTTATTTCAGCCTCCAAACTGAAATTCTTTGCATCATGGTCTAAAACCATGGGTTTTATACAAAACTAGATTTTTCTTTTATTCTTTTATATTTCGTCTTTTATTTTATTCAATACTAAATTATTGGAATGTCTCCCTTGTGTTATTGGTTTAATCCGAATCCGTAATGTTAAATTTATCATAAATGTGTGTTTGTATGTATATATATATGTATTTTTTATATATATAGGAAGAAATTCGATGTATATTTACCGATGATGCTGAAAATGAATTATTAGCTCCATCATGCCACGGTAAGAGAGCATATAAATGAAATTAGACAGAGTATGTGTGGAACAGATAGCTTTAAGATGTAAGTTTTTCCCACGTACGTTAAGGGATCGGAATAATGTTGTTCAACTGCGCTAAGGGGGAATCATATTTTTTGTCAAAAGCAGTCTGTTGCGTAATAGCCCCCTGCCACACACCCTAGCGGTGGCTTGCATGGTAACATGTATTTATGTACGCATACCAAATTCATTATATTTATATTTTGTTTAGGTTATACCATTTGCTTCGCCAAAACCTTATTCAACTGACGATCTGGAACACTTTACATTTGAATGAATGCATATTATTTTTTATGCTATTTGCGATTGAAAATAATATTTTATTCAATCGACGAATAACTCCTGTCTAGTGTCCTTTTTGGCCCGATGAGCCATTGTCCGTTCCGTCCATTACGAACACTTAAATTGCTTTAATCGCTCCCCTGATAGAATAAGTCGTTGTACTTTCTTCTTTCGGCCTCTTGTAATGTATAAGTTTTCCAACTAGAAATCAGCCTGCATGCAGCTGCCCAGTTCACTGAGAAGCATCACATTGTCATTATTTGAAACCCATATCACCGCCTTACCTCCCCTTCAACCCCTCCTCCAATCAGAATTTCCCACATTCCCTCCCCTAACTCCACTCATCCACCTGCTACCCCTCTGCCATCTTTGTGTTTTTTTTATTTTTCTACTTCATCGCCATCATCTCTCGTCGCGAGGATTTGCCGCGTTTATTTTTCAGCCTCCCCCGCACCGAGGAGTGGTTAGGAGACGAGATTGTAGTGGTGTTGGGTTCGTGTGAGGGAGGGGATATGGACGGGGAGGAGGGATGAATGCATGCGGGCATGGCCATGAAAAAGGGGGATGTGGATGAAAGGAGAAAAGGAGTAGGGGGATGGGAGTGAGGAAGTGAGAGAGGAGATGGGGTCGCGCGAGAGAGGGGATGTCGCGAGTGCCTCTCGAAGCGAGCGAAAATCCAAATCGGAAGGCTCTCGTTGAATGCGCATGAAAAATACGTATATACAGGTGTTAATGTGTGCGCGCATATATATATGAAAACTTGGGGATGGTATACGGACAGGAACAGAAAAAACAAAAAGAAACGCACGCACACATAATTTCCGATTTTTTAAATCTTCTCTAGACGGTTGAGGAGTGACTCAATATGTGTGTATGTTTGTATATAATTGTGAAAGCGTGTATACATACCCATATACATGCATGCATATATGTCCATACATACCTGCTCAAATCTATATGAGTAGCCTTCCAATCCCAGTGAAAACCGTTTAGTATTCTACTACTGTTGACTGGTATATTCGTGAATGAATTAGGGAACAGGAGTACGGTATAAATATGAAATTATATATATATATATATATATATATATATATATATATATAATTGGATTATATCCGCAAACGTATGTGGTCTGTATTTGTGTTCCTCTGTAGGTGGATCAAATGCCTTTCTTTCCTCACCCATCCGCTCCATGGGGTTTCCTACCCGTGCTCATAAGGCAGCATTGGCGGCTCGACCCGGCTCTCCACCTCATCCCCCGATCTCCCCGCATTCCTTCCCGACCTGCAGCACCACTTCATCATCCTTTATTCCAAGAGCCAGGAGCTCCCCATCCTCCCGCCTCTCCCCCTGCCTCCATCATCATCTTCCCTCTCTCTCCCTCTCTGGCGGAAGGTCTCTCCTCCCACTTCCCTCAGTCCTTTCGCACCCTTCCTCCCGCCTCTCTCCGGCGCCTTTCTTCAACCCCGCCCCCGCACCACCTCCTACTCCTCTTCCTTTCCCTCCTCCGCCTTCTCCTACCTCTTGTCTCACTTCTCTCCCCCTTCCTAACCCTCCTCTCCACCCCCGCCCACTGTGTCGAGCCGACAAATAAGAGACTCGTGTTACCGCAGAGAGAATAATCACTGTTCCGAGTCGAGTGCTGGATCCTGTTGAGATTTTCCGAACTCCCCAGCCTACTCGGCCAATCCATCACGCTTCCTCCTCCCCCCGCCCCACCATCACCTCCTCCACAACACCGCACCCGTCCCTCGACCTCCCCTCTCTCATGCCCCCCTACAAAACCCACACCCTTCTCCACCTTTTTTGGACGCATCCCCCACCCTCCCCTTCTCTCTCTCTAAACAAAAACCCCCCCACAGTGGAATACCCCCACCCCGCATACTCCTTCGCATCCCCGAAATCCTCCCTCTTTTACGCTTCTCCCACCCCCCCCAAATCTCTTTTTCTCCCTCCCTTCCTCTCTCGCCGACAAAAAGAATCGCGGCAACATTCGGCGGTCTTTCCTCGCGTGCTTAGCGCGCGGGTTTTGCGGGAGCGGGAGGGCGAAGTTGGCCACGGGGGGTGGTGTTGTGGTGTGGGTAGTGGGGGTGGAGACATCGTAGCGGGGGCGGACCGGGAAGTTGAAAAGGCTAGGCGGAAGCTCGACGTGGAGGTTGGGGATGAAGTAAGACGCGGGAGTGAGCGGGTAGCTGTGGGGGGGGGAAGGAAGAGGGGGTTGGTGAATGGGAATATTCCGAAGCTTCGGCTGATTCCCTCAGGATCATCCCTCCCATTACGTTTCTGCTTTTACCTCTTCAGTTTCTCCTCCCCCTCCTCCCTCTCCTTCTCTACCTGGCCTCCTCCCCCCTCCAAACCCCCTGACTTTTCATTCTCACTACTTTCATTCCGTCCGCTACTTCTTTAAACCGAAGAGTATCCTATTTGATTCATGGAGTAGGTAATGTTCCGATAGCTGACCTCGTAACGTAACGATTCGCCCCCTCTCTATCCCTATTTTCCCGCTCAGCCAAAGAGTAATCTTGACGATTTGCCTGTACCCGTCCATACGCTTTTTATATCGCGTGTTATCAATAGTAATGGAAAGATAATTAGTTTGGCGGTATTAATATTTTTTGAGCTCACTAAAAATATAAATATTATCCTAAGCTAGCGTACTGCAGCATGTACTAACATACTCCCACTAACTATATATGTATATATGTGTGCATATATATATATATATATATATATATATATATATATATATATATATATATATACATATATGCACATAAACATATATATAGCATTAATATACTTTTACGAGCATTTTGATATTAATAGCTAGGTTTCCCATATGTGAGGTTCTGATTATGAAACCGCTGGAAGTGATAAATTCTTACACCTACTTTACAGTGTTCTAGATGATTGATAGCTGGCGACCGCTATGTAGCACATAACTAAAAAACTATATCCAATTCATCTTTGTAACGCTTGAAAAGTATACTCAAGGCTTTTATATTAAAATTCTTCTCCTATATGATATGCGTTCAAATTGTGCTCGTTAGTATGTAATTTACTATGTTATTGGGTTTGATTAAATTCTGTGCTATATTCTAAATCCCAATCGAAAATATTCTGCATGCGGGTCACGCAAAAATGTAACCATAGGTAAATAACAGTAACACTACAGTCGTCTTTCTTCGACTGTCAAAGTGCCTCAGGGGGACTGTGACTTCTTGAGGTTTACCCATATACATATATCGAGAAATCTGAGTCCTTATCGAGAAGTAGTATTCCACCAAACCATATTAAAGAATAGATGATAAGATGAAGCCAAAACTGAAAACGAGAGCACGTAAGGGGGAACGGATAACCCTGGAAAAGGAAAATTATTCTGGAGGAATAACGGGAGAGCCAACAATATTGGATGATGGAAGTCTTGGGATTCCGGGAAGATTCAGAGCTTTCTCGAGTAAAGAGGAGTTCTCTAGATTGGGAAACTATGCGAGGAAGTTGTGATTGTGTTTGAAGTTCATTGAGTGGAGAATGTGGCGAAGTGTTGGCAGAATAAGGAATAGCGTGAAAGGAGGAGGAGGGGGAGAAGGGACGAGTGGTTGGACGTCGGGGTTAGTGGATGGGGGAGGGGAAACGAGGCAGCGGGGAGGGAGATGTGGAGACGGGAGAGTTGAAGTTTAGATCCCCGCGGGGTCACGGCGTAAATTCAATTTAGGCCCACGGGTGGCGCTAACATCCCACGCACCAAGCACCCTCACGGAACGGCACCTCCACACCCACTGGTGGCGTTCGCTTCCAACGTGTCCCCATCCCTCACATCTCAGCCCCTCCCCCGTTCCTACCGCCCTCTTTCCCATCTTACTTAACCCAAATTCCCACGTCCCCGTCCAGACCGCTGGGCTGCCTCGCCGCTAAAATAGGGTTGAGAACGTCGAGGATCGTACTCGTCGATTGGCTGTTTGTGATTTCATTCCTTTCCACGTACTTTCAAATACACCAGAGGAAGATTTCTGTTATTCAAGGATTCGTACTCTCTTTCTCTTAGTCTTTCCCTTAGCTCTCGGGCCGAGGGAATAAGTTTGGTGGGGTGGCTAGCGCACTGTCCTTACGCACAGTGTCAAGGTTCGATTCCAAGTGGTGGCAGATATTTTTAGTTGGTTCTTTACTTGGGGTTTAATTTTAAAGCAACCTTAAATGAAGTAGGCCGTCTGTCGGATGGGGGGTTAATTAATGAATCCCTTGACGCCTTTCATTAAATTAGGTTAATGCCGACGCCGAGTTTCTCTCCGTCCTGGCCTCTCCCATTTTCTGAAAATCCTGCCTCTCCCTACTCGAATATTCCTATTGTCAATAATGATCTTAACTGTTTGTCGATTTCCTTAATAACTGGCGACTGGTGGGTCATCTAACTTACACTAGGATGAAATATATACTCTAGTCATGATCATAAAAAAAACTGAAAAGTGATGATTTAAATTCATATTTGCGAATCTTTGTCTTTTTTTTCAACGAAATCGGATAATGTTTCCTAGAATATAGGTATTCCCATGTTATTTGCCAAATATTTCTCTTAATTAATAAAAAAATATTGAGGCACGCCTCTGATAATATAAGGAAGTTTACTAGGTATCGAGGAGTGGGAATTGCTGTCTTACATGATTTGTTATACTAAATTTCATTGTATGATTTTTAATCAGTTAAAAAAATACCGTTTTCAGAATAATTCTAAGAGAGAATATAACCGATGAGTTATGAAACATTTCAAGTACTGCCTGGTATGTTCAGATATACCTGGTGTTCTTTTGTAAATATTTTAAAAGTTAATATCACTGAATAAAATGAAAATTTTATGAAAGGTAATGAAAGGCCCGCGAATACTGTTATGCATATTTTCTAAATACAACAGCTTCATCATATTTTTAGCACTAGGTAATTTTTAATGCTGTTTTACTGAAATATTACTTATTCCAAAATCTATATATATATATAAATAGAAATGTATTTTAAAGAGGAGAATTGGTAATTGATATTATTTTATAGTTCTCTCATGAAAAATTTATGAGCTTTCATCAGATTTACTGCATTTTTAAAAATAAATTAGATGCAAAATATGACGAAAAAGTCTCAACAGAAATGGGAGGTGAAGAGTTTGATACCATTGACGAACATCTCCTACATTGGAGAAGATTAGTTGTTTTGATTGGCGAAATTAGTTGTGCTTGGGTTTCAAATAGTTATATTTATTATTTTAAATACGGTATTAAACAATCATAAAAGCATTCCCATCAGTGAAATGTGAATAATGGTCTCTAAACTTAGTTAAGATACAGTAAAGGTTATCTCCATTTTTCGAAGTTTTCTTTGACTCATAAAGTTATACTATATGTAGAGGTGTTTGAATGGAAATCCTAATTGTATCAATTGCATATTAATGAGGGTGAAATAATGATTGAGCCTATGTATTTTTAAAGTGATCCATGAAATATGATAAGTATTCCATTTATTTTTTAAAAAATTCCAGTTTAGGTATAGGGAAGAATTATTGCCACCGAATAACTTAGTTAAGGTGATTTCTATCTTAGGGAACATTTTTAGGTTTGACCATTGCATGAAATACACGTAGCTAGTCGCTCGCGACAAATATCTTTCATTCTTCGCATAATCTTCTCATTTCCACTCCATCCGTTCCACTCTCCATGAGCTTCTTCCGGCATATTATACAAGAGACCTTACTCCTTATCTCTATCCTCGACGTTGAGAATACAGCTAACACGAGAATTCCATTTCAGAGTTAAATCTCAGATTGTTTCGCCCTGTTCACCTCCTATGGTAAGTTTCCACAAACTTTTCACCAGAATGCCGCTAAGCGAAATATACGAGCAACAGTTTGAAGTGAAATCTATTGCCGTGTCACATGTTATGATTTAAAACCCAACGTTTTGTTGTACCTTCGTCACCTTTTTCAGCGCTGAATATTTGCATAAGTACCCATAGTTTTCAGGACAATATATGAATTTATACCCTCTCATGGAAGTTTCGGGGCACAGAAAATTTTCCACGCGATTGCTCAATATTCTTCAGTTTACTTCTTTGACTTTAACAATTATTATGTGTTAATATTGCTTATAAATTAGAGTGAGAAAAAGGTGACTAGCTTCAGTACCCTCCTAAACTGAATTTTTGTTCTCTCAATGTTACTTGCTCGATTTTAATGGCAAATAATAGGGTTTTTAAAAATGCTGACGAAAGTTTCAATGCCTAAAACAGGTTCTGGTACTTTTCAGCTGCCTAAGAGTATTTTTCAAAGTGAGTTTTTTAAATATCGCAAATTTCTATATTGTTGAATGTGACGATAAAAATTCAATGAAACAATTAGTCAGTTTTAATTTCAAATCAAGCAACTTTAAGTGTTATGAAGATTGTTCTCTATATTTTCCTCAGAATAAAATTTTAGCCCTGTTCAACGAGCAAAATGGTCTCAATGATAAGTACTAGCGACATCAGTATTTTTAATATATTTATTTTAAAATTCATAAAACACGTTAAAACATCCCTCAAATAAAATAAAAATCAAATAACAGTTTGCATATTACCTAATACAAAATTCGAGAAGGTCAATGTTTTATAAATGAGCGATATAATTAGTAAGAAGGATGTTTTGGACTTAGTTTTATATACATTGCTCCTCAATTGAGTTAAAACATTGTTTTGACAAAAAGTACTTCCATTGTTATTGCTACAACCATTCAGCATGTAGTTGAAATATTTTACCCTGCCATGTTTTGGATTTACTTTCTCTTATATTACTGCTGTAATCATAAGAGTAAGAAATAAGTGTGAAAGCAAATTGTTGAAAATATATACCACTTGCTAAATATTATAGTTATACGTATTTATAACTAAAATAATAAACAAAATAAACGAGAAAAATACTAGTAAATAACGGAATAGGAATTGAATTTCGACGCACAGTTTCAATGCTTAGTTAATGAGACTCGATCTCTTCCATATTTCCCAATATTTTTTATGCGACGGGGCTCATGATCGGAAACCTGAAAACTTTTACCGCGAAGTAGGTTGGCTGTGATTCGAAGAGCTAACAACGAGCCCTAATCGATGGACGAGTGGTCGGATCTGATGGAGCACGTGCGGGGGCGGAGTTGGGGGGTGGTTAGGGAGTGGGAGAGAGGAGGGGAGGGGACGGTGATAGGGGGGATGAAACTCTGGCTTCTGTTTTGGAGTAGAAACGTATTCCCATTTCCCATGAGAGCATAGAGAGGATCGGAAGCCACTTAATCCATTGTAATTCAGTACTGCGCCTCCCACTATTCCTCTCTCTCTCTCTATTTCTCTCTCTCCACTCCATTGCGCAGCTCCGCTCCTCACGCCCCCCCCCTTAACCCAATCCCCTTCCCCCCATCTTCCCTCCCCAGTCTGTCAAGCTCCAATCCGTCGATGGGTATAATTTCGAGACTCCCTGCATAAAACAAATACTGTCTCACCCCCTCTCCCTCCCTCCCGTCTCTATCATAAGTTTCCTGTTCCACTTATGCCAGTTCCTCCTTCTCCTCTTTGGGGTGACCCGTCAATCCTAAACCGTCGCCGGCCACCCACTCAACCACCGTCCATTCCTTCCAATATTCCCCGCACCCAACTCCTCTCCACTCCCTCTTTCCGTCCCATCTTCATTTGGTCCCCGTCTAACAGAAAATTTTATTTAATTCCGTGCGTGGAACTATTGTTAGTTTATTTCTGTTTGAATTTTTCTTCGTATATATCGTATTAGAGTAGTCATATTCGTTCGTATTTGACAACAGGTTCGCCGCTTCCTAGTTGCCTATTAATAGGAGAAACTGCGTCGGAAAGGCTAAATAGACAACGCTATCTTATTTATCGTGACACTTCTAAAAATACAACAATTATCAATAAAATTTATTTGGCTCTCATTGATATGAACACCAAAATATTAAACGCATTTGGCGATGATCAACAAATATGAGCTCAAAGATAAATTTAAAAAATTTTGAAAACTTTAACTATAAAATGTGGAAGAGATGCTTCTTGAATGATCACTTGTTTTTAATTTTCTGCATTTCTTGAAAATGCTCCAAATTTGGAATACCTCTCCGTGTTGAATCAATTATCCAGTCTTGTTATCCAGTGGACTAGAAATCCTTTTGTTGCTTTTGCCATTAAACCCGTGACTCGAGCATTTGAGGAGAAATTTGCCAGGAGAAAGGAGACATTTTTTATGCGTGTGTATTATATCATTTAAACAATTAATATTATTTTTTGCCTTTTATTTTATGATCAAATGATCATATTTCGTGATAGCCTTTCATTCTGGTCATTTCTATGGAGATTTTTCAGAGAATCTATGCTAAGCACCCATGTGGTCTTTGTTGGCGTTCCAATTATTTCTACCCCAAAGCTGGGAAGCATATACACTTCTTGAATTCTTTGATATAATATTTTATGCATAAAACCTTCTAAGAAATTTAAAATTTTAGGGAGGATAATTTATTTTGTAATTTATTTTTTTACAGTATTAACTGGTCTTCGAAGTATTTTCCAGCAAGATTGTCTTGTGGTCAATATAAGCTTCCTAAATTAAAAAAGTGTATCTTTAGAGATAAAGTTAGTTGCCTCTCAATTTTTGGCTCGCTATTCGATTACTCTACTTTTTTCCATCAAGTTCACCATTTAAAACTATATTCACGATATGTGACGCCAGTACAAGATATACTGATTGTAAGCTCAAAATATGACGTCACGTCAGAAATTTCCTCCTCCAACCTCTTTCATTTAAGATATTCCTGTTTAATTCTTAAATTCTTCTCGCCAGGACTTAATCCCAGTAACTCTTAGTTTTACTCTTGACTAAGCTCCCTGTATCCTTCATATCATTTCTATGAGGGCGCATTGAAGTCACGGCCTCTATATTTCCTTCTCTCTCTCCCCCTTCCCAGCCGCCTCTTAGTCACTGAGGCTTCCATGCATTGCCCGTGGTATCCCGGATGCGTATACGTACGCATATGTGAACGTTCTGTTCACTGCCACCCCTCCCCATTTCATCCTTCTGGGCTTTTATCTCGCCCCACTCTCCCTTCTGATCCACCCATTACTCCCCTCCCCCGATCACCACCTCATCCTCTTCCCCTCCCCCCAAGTCCTTTTATTTCTCCTCCATTGCTGCCGCAGCCATAGCGTCGGAGAGGTTTCCGATGTCCCCGGAGAGTAAAAGTGAACATAATGGCGCAGGGTTGGCGCGGCAGGAGGGAGGCGGGGATAGTGAGGACGGGGAGATTAAGGAAGTGGTGGTGTCGGGGGCGGCGCTCGCGCCTGCCTGCTCGATTCACCATTTTTTCCCATCGCCTCGCCTTCGGGTCTGACAGCACGAACTACCACTCGCCAATTGGTAGCTCTTCTCTTTCCTTTCGCCCGACTCGGCATTCGACAAATGTCTCATCACATCGGCCCGATAGCAGAGGAAGTTTTGATAGCCATCGGAAAAATTTGAGGAATAATATGGACTCCAAGGAAAGATTTTAATCGAATTAAATGGGTATTTGTAGGTAGAACAGGTCAGACTAAGATCTATCTTTACATTGTTCAGTATTAAGCAAAAAGAGCCGCAGCATAATAGTTTTTGGAGGAGCATCCGATTGCTGAGGTCATTTGTGTCATTAGGCATAGGTGTATACTTTGGTCGGGATAGGACGCTTAGGAAAAGAAGGAAGGGTGAAGAGAAGCCCGGTGTCGGCATTAGCCTACCCTTAACGTAAGGTGCTAAAGGTTTCGCATTTTAACGTCCCATCCGACGGACGGCGTACTCCACTTGAAGTGCTCTCAACATAACACCCCGAGTAGAGACCACCAATGCATGACGCCATCTTTCTCTGAAAGCCGTCAAAGGGTCTTTAGCGGGATGTTAGGTTATTAGCCATTAGTTAATCGGCGATTTTTATCGCTCGGTAATTATACTTTTACCACCGAGAAATTAGAATTTTCTTAAGTCATGTCTCTTACTTTTGATTTCACGAATCTGTTCGGCAGATACTTTGCTTAGACTTCTCGCTATAGTCTTGTATACCTACATGCATGTAGTGCTGCCTTATCACTACTCCTTTTATTGTAGATTCAAACACAATGAAGGTTTCACATGACCCGTAGCATGGTTTCTATTACCCTTGGAATCATGAACACATCACCATATATGGATGGAATACGAGATGGAATGTGGTACTCGTATACTCCACAATGATAAATTAAAATGTTTGGTTTTCCTTCGCACAATGCAATCGGTCAAGAGGACTTTAGGAGGAAGTATAAATGTTTACTTAGCGTGCTTTCAGAATTGTAACCTTTTAAATAGTGGATGAAACGAACAAAATTGTGGGTCAACAATTATTTTTTAAATCTTTTTGTGTGACATGATCGGAATAAATGATTTAGTGCAGCGAAAACATAGTGCATCTCACATGGATTTTAGAGTGCGCTTCTCATGAATGAGCGAAGAAAGAGTGAAGTAGGTAGTTCAGTTGGGTTGGGACAAGGGCAACGAGGAGAGGGTAGACAAATTACATACCATGCAAGAATGGAAAATGGATTTATGTAATTCTTCTCAAAAAGGTTTATGGCATATAAAATGAAAACTTGTTAACTGTTGATTATCTTCCCATTAGTGTCCACCCCTTACTATGAATCGTTACATTTTTCTGGTTGGTTATCAAGATAATTATTGATAGCACTGTCAATTATGCCTACCGTGTTCTCTAGTGTACAAGTAGATGTGGACGTGCCAGATCTATTTACCGGATAATAATCTGCCGGCAGTTGCAGCAAGTTTTCATATTTATATATATGTTACTCACTATCGTTCACCAAAGGATGACAAGCAGATTGAACACACATTCACGCCTTCTAATCGCTGTTACTGTGAGAATAGTCATCTGCACCACTCACCGAAATAATTCAATGAGCTACTTCTTAGATAATGTGACGTATCTACAATACATACCTAAAGTCTTAGTGGGGCGAACGATGGATGTAGAGGTGAATTTCTCCTTAATTAGTTTTTTTAATCGAAGTTTTAATTTCCACATAATCAATTAAAATTATCCCACTCATTCATTTCCTTCCATACGTACACGTATATTCCCCTCATTTTTCTGGCTACCACTTTGTAGAATACATGAAAATCCTTTAGGTTTTCCATTAGGTTTTCCATCCTTAAGTTGTGCATTTCCTATGTTCTCTTGAACGTTTCGCATCAATGTGCCATCTGCAATGATTCATACATATTGGAAATCATCGCTTTAAGTCAATAGCTTTTAACGTCATTCCGCCGTTGGAAGTCGTTGAACTTATTGTTTTTGGCCCACGTAGCCATAATTTCCGCGTTTCAAACTCGAGTACCTATTTGCCAAATTCCCGATGAGTCCGAATATTGCTGCGATAATAGAACAAGAATCAATCACATTTCAGTACTTAGGAAATGATTAACGAATTAAAAAAATCTTCATCATACACTGCAACGTTAGGATAAAATTGGCGGAAAATTAAGAATAACATCAAATGTAAAAACATAAAAAGAGACCCAAATACTCGTAGAATTCTATTGACTAATGGTCATTTCAACTCCTTTATTTGATTATGAACGCTGGAAACAAAAAATAAAAATGAAAGCAGATTTCATGCTGCATAAATTCAACTTCTTAGATCAGTTAAAGGCCCTACCAGACAATACAGTCTAAGGAGTATAGTCGTTAGGAAGTAAATTAAAATAAAAGACATAATCGAGGAAATAATAAAAACAGGATCAAATGGAAGGCCCGTGTAAAGTGGACGAAAGAAGAACAATTTCCAAAGGAAGCTATAGAAGAAGCTCTTCAATATAAACCTAATCGTAAAAGAAATTTGGCAAGACCTAAGAAAGATTTTGTGTCCCAAATTGATGCCGAAACAGACTGAGAGCCTGATCCATGATAGTGGATGAGAATGATTGTATTTTTCCATCGAAAACACTCTTAAAACTTGCCACAGACGTGTTGTTTTAAGAAACATACTCGCATGCATCCAAGGTATTCAACCGCCTTAGGGAAGCACCCACTCTTCTTCAAATCCCCTACTCTCCGGGTGATATAGATAAAGAAGTTGCCTGTTTTATCGCGAGACATATTTACATATTTATTGGTGTTTGGCCAACCAAGTTTTCGCGTTATGCCCAGGCTTAACGATAACCCCATCGCTCCTCCGAACCAGCTCACCCTTAACCACTCTTTAAGTCCGTGCACACTTCCTTCTCCTCAACTCTTGGAGAAGGAGGGAGTGTGTGTGCGGGTGCTTTTTGTGAGTCCCTCATCCCCATTTTTACTTGCGCAAACGACCCCCAAGCCTCGCTCCCGCCGCCGCCCCACCGTTAGTCTTCCGTCCCTCGTCCCACCGCCATTCTCCACTTCATAACGGCCCTCCGGCTCCCTCGCCAGCCCCCTCCTCCTGCACCCTCCTCTCGGCCTTCCCTTTAAAAATTAGGCAAACTTCGTCACTGGTAGTCTCCCTCCCCCATTTCCAGTCTCCCTTCCGTCCAAACCCCCCATCGCACCCACCCACCCCCCCTCTCTCTCCCTCTCTTGCCCTCTCCAACTCGCACTCTTCATCCTGATTACCGCACCCGATTTCCTCGCTCTCTCCTTTGTAATTCTTTTATCGCTTTAATTAGGGGGCGCGTGTGTGGGGGTACGGCAAGGGGGGGAGGAGAGTGGAGGGGGTGGTAGTGGTGCTGGGACGGGAGGGAGCGTTTTGTTTTTAATGGATAGCGCTCAAACTATCAGGCGCGAATTTATGGCATTAAAAAAAACCAAATGGATTCGAGCACACAACTATAAAAAGGAACGTCGGGTGCTTTAAGATTTTTTCTGGAAATTGGCGGAGGTGGGGGATGAGACGGGAGTGAGGAAGAATTGGGGGTGGTTGGGGCAAGAGTGCGTGCAGGGGGAGGAGGATATGAAGCATTCGTAAGAGTGGGGACGCGATTCCCGAGCAGTCGAGGTCTTCGTTGATTGTTTCATCTCTTTGATAGATATTCAAATTATGCTGCGATGCGTGTAATTATTTTGACTAATCTGCAAATATTTGCGACGAAATTATAATTATAGGAAGGATCGGATGATTTTATAGGGGGAAGATAAGTTCTCTTGGGTTCATTCCCGAAGAGAAAGTTTTTATTGCTTATAGAAGTTGAAAAGAATAACGTTTAATAACTTTTAACTATATTCATGACCGTGAAAAATAATTAAAATTTGAACTGAAATATAAAGAAAGAAGTCCCTATTGAAGAAAGTTCAATATACTCGTATATTCATTGACTTCAAGTTTTTTATGTATATTGCATATTACTGTGCATATTATTCATACGTATCTAAATGAATTTTCTATATTTACTTCACAACATTCACGGCAGCCATGCATCCTCGCAGAAAATATTTTTAAATCGGATGCACATTCTTGCGTATATAAATTATTGGAAGCTATATATCCTATTCCATTTAATAGTGAGACCTATTGTGTTAGGTGGTTAAATTTTAATGTCATCCTATAAACTGACCTTCTGGTCCAAGTCTTAATATTGGGTACTATACAAATGCGTATTTTAGCAGTGTACGACGAAAAAGAATTGAGTTGGCATTTTCTTGCTCTGAAAATTTGATTACTGATTGATTAGCTGATCGGTTCAATTGAGTCATGAATGGTATTACAGAAACTTTTGCCATACTTTAGGCATTAATCTAGTTCCCAGCTTTTGAGGCCTCCCCAATAGAACTTACTCACACCTATCTCACTAAAATTAAGGCCAAAGCATGTGCTGCTCAAATATAAGGGACGAAAAAATCTGGGATTACGTTCCCCGTAGGATGACCGTCAGAATACCCTAAGAGTTACATCATAGTAGTTTATCTACTCGGGCTTATGAAATTGATTTGATATGAAAGTTCCTAGCTCCCAATTAATTATTTTAAATAAATTATATAGTAAACTATGATTTAATTCTGTAGCATAGAAAAATGTACCACATATCTTCATAACACGGTTTACTTGTACTTCTTGATTTTGCTATCTTTTAAATAGTATTGGAGTGCGTAACGTCGCCAGAATATCATACTCTAAAATTCTAAGCATTCTAAACAGCGATAAAAACGTTGAAGCGTTACTTTTGGCACCAGTATCAATATTTCTGTCCAGTACAATGATACCTAGATGCTGATGCCCCGATTTCTTGTCTAAGGAAATTGCTCTAATCTTTAATTTAAATAATATGGCAGGAGTAAGACAAAATTGGATTTTATTAAAATGCTTATTGCCCACGTACGGCTTTCGGGTTCATTCAGTCAAAGATTCATCTTATCTGGTCCCTAACTGGTATTACCCGAATCAGATACTCATTTTCTTACTGTGCGCTCGAAACCCTAATTTATGTGTCATAAAAGTAGTGTAAATCAGTTTAAGCCAATTTGCTGAGCATATCATTGAAATTTGAGCGAGTATTTGCTAGTTTTCTTATGTCATTTGGACAAATGACAGTTTATATTGGTATGAAGTTGAAGTGTTTATGCCATCCGTGAACAAACTTCCAAATTCGCAACGTTAGCTAATAGCTTTTATCGGGATTTCAAAAATTTTAATTAGCATATAAGTTTAATTTTGAAGGATTTCATAATTTTTAATTCAAAACAGAGTAGATAAGTTGAAAAAATGGAAACTACTCTTGAAGTTCGTCGGTTATGAAGTTTATTATTATTTTTTACATATAAAACGGTTATGTAGTAAGCTAATATTACAAATAGTTTTCCGATGACGTGTATAACGTTGGTATTATTCCTTTATAAAATAAATGATGAATTTTTAAATTCAAGAGTCCTAATATCGCTTTTGTAAATACTCGTATTACACAAATTATTAACGTACTGCTAGATTAAAGGCATTTAAGCCATTCTCCGGTTCAGAGGATGGAACTCCAAGTGCCCACATATGACGGCTTTGCGTTGAAAGCGATAATACCTTAATTAATTGGATGAATTTAACGCGGATTCGTTCAGTTGTTCAAACTGACATTTCGCAGAGTTGACCTGGAAACCATCGCCTTCACATTTACCATTATAGTTTTTTAAGAAAACTAAACTTTAACTTTCAATTGCCTTGCCCTTGTTTGTTCTCTACTCTGAATACAAAACACTTTGTTGGATATGCAATCAATGGTCCATTGCTGAGGCCATAAGAGTATGTTTGTGGCACCAGCGGGAGGTCGGTGGGCGTCGCATATGTGAATATTGTGACTCACCGCGCGCGAAAAAATTGACGACAAAACCGCCAATTTCTCTTAAGTTATGAAACCCACCGCCCCCGTGACACCCTCCGTCACCCTCTCCTTCAAAGGGCATCCCTCTGATGATCAGCGACGCGCGTGCAATACGTGCGACGAAAACGGGTTCACTCACTTCACGCGAGAGTCGTCGTATGTTCCCTTCCGCGTGCACGCGTCGCCGCGTAAGATATCCAGCCGAAAAAGCGTTAATCCATTGTTCGCATTTCCTCATCAACTCTTTTCCCTCTCCCTCCCTCTCTCTCTCTCTCGCGGTCAAAGCGCTCTCCTCGACCCAGCGAGCACCAAAGGATCCGAGAGACATGAGACAATGGACCCGTATGAGCGCGAACGCACAAGCGTGTACACACGGACTCACATAAACATACAAACACGGCCTGTATGTGTGCATCCGTCTCCGTTCCACCCCACCCCTCTATCTCGCCCTCCTCTCTCTCTCCCTCTCCATCCATCTCTCTCTCTCCATCCCTTACACGACTTTGTCTCCATCTCCCCCTAATCCACACCTCCCACTACGCCCTCCTCCCGGAATCCCCTCGCCCGCCCCTAAAAACCCCCTTTCCCCCCCCCCACCTCGAGCCTCGCTTCTCCCCCACAATCCACCTCCGGCGCATATTCTAAAGGGAAAGGGAGGAGGAATCGGGGAGATGGGGGCGGGAGGGTTTGCGTATTTCGGGATGGGTTTCGGAGGGTTCGTGGGTGGTGGAGGAGATGGCTTCGGCGCAGCCATCCCCGCAATGACCAGAATGAAGAATCGTCGATCACCCCGGGAAGCTCCAGCGATTTTGCACTTGTACCCCAACCACCTCCTCCTCCCGCTCCCCTCCTTCCTGACGGGGTCCTACAACGCTCCCTCCCCCCCGCACCTCCTTCTTTCGGCCGCCCCTCTGGCGTCCCCCTTCTCATTTTCTCCTTCCGCCCCCCTTTCCCCTGTCAATTCCCTCTCACACCCTCGGCGAAAAAATAAATCCGAAACCTCTCCCCCCCCCATTCCCTCGGATCAGCGACCTCTCTTCTTCATTACTCAACCTTTCTCCAGAAACAACTCCCGCCCTCCCACTTCATTTCCAGGCTTCCCTCACTCCCCTCCCACTTGAGCTCACTCTTTGTAATGATGTGTCCTCAGCCCATTCTTTCCCTCGGATTTTTACTCTCCCTGTGACTCGGAAAGAAGGCTTACAAAACATGCCCAGTAGTGAGACACGATGATCTGAACGACCCGGGTTCACAAACAAGAAATAGATCTATCGTTTTACTATGCCTCTGCATCAATGAAGCATTTGTCATTAAAACAGCTGGCCTAGTTTGTTTTCCTTCGGCCCTAACAAACAAATAGGAATGTTTGTAGGTGTGCACAATGGGAATTTCGTAATTATAAACGTGGTTTACGTAACATTACGTAATTTTTCATCCTTAAATTGGTTGTCAAACGATTTTTTTCAGAGTGTGATGTATTTTATTTAACAATTATGCATGTTTAATGGCATAAACAACGCAACGAGGATTTCCCCATTAAGTGCTTGTAGTAAAGCTATCCGTATTCCTGATGGCTGAGAGCGTACAATAAGATATAAAAACACGGTATGGAAGCTCTTTTGCATGTCACTTACCGAATTCATAATCTGAATCTCATAGTAACAAAATATTTACTTCTGTATTATTCAATCCCCATCCTTAACTTTTTAATCGGCTAATTAGTAGCTCCTGATTGAAAAAAAATAAAAAAACATAAACGCAGTAATCAACCCCGAGGTCGATTTGGTAGTCGATGATAGAGTTTACCCAGTACTAAGCGGCCCCGACGGCGTGTGAAACACATCAGGGTGGGGGGCCACAGTTCCTTTCCCTGTGTCGGTTACGGTTTCCCAGGAAGATGTGGTGCCCGAAAAATCATATATCTTATGTGGAGCTGAGGATGCTTATAGAGGCTTGCCCGGGAATCGAACCCGGGCTCTCTGGTCAGCAGTCCAACGCCGGACTATCGTGACACTATTAAAAATGAAATAAATACGAAACTAAAGGATACACTCAGAGGAAATTTAAGTTAATTATCATTTTATCCGTCCTAATATTATGAAAATTTTTATCTATGAATCATTAGGTATTCTCTAACAGTTTTTGCTTGGTTAAACTTAAAAGTTCATGGGTGAAAAGAGCATGAAACGAAATAAATTATTAGGTTCGTGGATGCCCCTTGGTCAAAGGTGTCATTTTCATTCCTTTCGAAATATAGTAGATTTTTTTTCATTTATATATTAATAGTCGGTGATTCCACATTGGAGGAATGTCTTTCACGAATTTTGATCTGCTTAAAAATTGAAATGAATTAGAAAATTGACTCAATTGGTATTATTTCCAATGTGGGAAATATGAGTTTTTCAAGGGATAAAGTGTCCTTTGTTTCGCCTTTTATGCAGTAGTCACACGACATTGAAGTTTAATTAATGTGTTATTCAAGGTAATTTGTCATCTATATGTAAACCTGTAAGGGAGATTACGATAAGATATGATCATAATGCGAAATTTTTATTATTTGAAAAGTCGCTTACGTAAAAACTGGTAAATAAAACCTGGTATGGCAGTTAAATTTATACAAATATAACAGTCGAACATTGCTGACTCGAAGTATTTGGAAACTGTTTTCCATTTTTAAAAACTGTTTTTTTCTTAAAGATGAGTCTCCCGCTTTTGACTATTCAATTAAGTATTCAACAGGCAATTATGTCAAATAGCGCGAGGATAATACAAGTATCGAAAAATAATTAGGTATGTATTTCTATTCCACCATGATATCTCATTCTGAGGAAAAATGCCTATATAATATTTAAACATATCTGCTACGCATTATCAATGCACAATCTGACAATATACCCCTGAATGATCGGAGGAAAAGCCGTCATTATACCAAGTCATTACGACTTGTCCCGCTTGACAGACGAGTCAGCCATCCGATTCATCTTTGTCGAGAAGGTAGAATATGTCACTCAAGTTACGATCGTATGGGTTTTCGTGTAAACTACTAAAGCACATCCCAATGGAACCAAGTGCTCACCTTGGAGGAGCATGTTTTTACAGTTGTAATCGATACGCTGTGCGCTATGTGGTAGTGAAGGAAGCTTAAAGAAAACTTCAGTTTGCCTTTGAGTATACACGTATGTAAGCCACACATCCACTGAAGCACGCCAAATCCTATCGAAGTATTTCATATGCTAGTGCCTCAGTTAAGGCATTTGATGAGGACTATTTTCATAATCAATAAACAATAAAACATTTGTCATCGTATTAGGATAGTGAAAATGTTTACCAAAATTACGTCATGAATGAATTAAAATCAACCGTCAAGTATTTATATTAAGCCTTTATCGGCATTGTTCCCCTTTGACTATTTAGTGGCATACTTCCAGCCTTCCACGTCCTTAAGGAAACATCTCACTCCCCTCGAGGAGACAATTGAATCTCTTACCCTAGGGCTTTTTACGTTCTTTTCCAGTCTCGCCTCCACCCCCTCGTCCACGTGGCAGCGGTCGGTCCCACCGGACGCAAAACATCCTCCGGGGGAAACCGTGCTCCTCTGACCGCGGTCGGAGCGCCTCTGCTCTCGGGACTCCCCCGAAACCCTTAAGAAATCTGCCACCGCCCCACTTCAGCGCGACGACGGCCAAATTGGAGCTCCGCGCCGGTTCGGGACACCCCTCCCGCCCCCGCCTCCTCCGCTCTCCACACATTCCCCCCCTCGTTTTGTTCCACCCCCATTGGCGGAGCCGCGGGAAATCCGATTGGTCCACGACCACGCCTCGGGGCGTGGCCAGGGCCTCCCCACGCCCCCAGGGCGGCCCCCTCCCCTCTCTCCAGCCCCTCGCCGCCCCTGCCGCCCTCCCGGGACGGGGTGTGGGGACTCCCGGGTACAAGGGCGAGAAAGGGGTCTGGGGAGCCTCTCTACCTCCCTCCCGGGGCTCAACCCACACCCGGGCCGGCGGATTGAGGGAGGGGGAAGGAAGCATTCGGAGGAGTGGGGTGGACGGTGGGGGAGGATCTTCTCTCTCCGGAGATCTCTCTCTTCCCTCTCGGCCGGGAAACCTCTCCTCGCCCATATCGAATTGTCCAGCCGTGGCGTGCGGGTGTTGTTTGGAGTCGGCAGGAGAGAGAGAGAGGTACATTGAGAGAGAGGCATGCAGAGAGGGAGGAGGAAGTCATAGGGAGCAGCGCGCTGCCGAGGAAGAAGCGACGGAGGGAGGGTTGCAAAGAGAGGAACCGGTGGCCGTCGGACGGAAGAGGGATATCTCTGCGGGGAGAGAGTTGAACGCGAGGAAGGAGAGTGGCGGGAGGCGGCGGGACGAGTCGGGCCGCCCTCCCCTTTCCCTCAGTCTCCAGTTTCACCAACGCGTGTGCCTTCCTCCGCACACACTCGCAAACGCACACACGCCCCCCCTACGGCGCAGTCGAAAGCGTACGCGCCCCCATCGGGCCGCGCGACCCCCACCACGCAAGAAGAGCGGCGCTCGCTCCCTCGCCCGCTATCCGTTCAGTCGGGACCGGAGTGAGGGCGAGAGAGAGAGAGAGGGGGGGTGAATACGAGAGGGGTGGGGGACACATTGGAACCGCCCCCCAGCGGCGCAGAGAGGAAGTGGGGTGGTGTCGGCGTTTTGTGTGGGGGAGGGTTGTATATCCCGGAGGCGAGAGAGAAATATAGAGTTGCGTGTGCCCCCCGTAGAGACGGACCGAGTGCCCCACTCGTCACACGACGCCCAAACACGTCCGTCGGCGGCAGAGTGTGTTAACGAGCGGCCGGACCACGAGAAGGGCGCGCGCCGACTTGAGGAAGCGCCACTGTCGAAGAGGGAAGAGAGAGGACAGCCGTGCTCTCCCTCTCTCTCCCCGCACTCCTCTCCCACTTTTGGCGGCCCGCGGGAGAAGGAGCGGCGCCGAGGACGGCCGGGCCCGAGGTGCACCCGTCTCCCGCGCACCTGCACCGGCGGTCCGCGGGTGAGAGTTCTCCAGGAGCGGGTGCGACGTCCCTCAAGACGCGGGCCTCGAGCGCGGCGACGCAGGAAGGAGCCATCAGAGGACACCACCGGGGATCCCGTGTTGTGGAGAAGCTCGGGAGCGGTAAACCCCGAGAGAGAGGAAGTGGGTGGAGGCGGCGGGTGTGAGGAGGAGGCCAGAAGGAGGAGGAGGAGGTGGTGGGAGGCCGAGGAGCCGAGGATCCCCCCGGGGGAGGAGCGAGAGGGAGAGAGGAGTGGAGGAGGTGGAGGAGGCCCCCAAGGTTTCCGCGGTGGCTTCCCCGTGGTCATCCTCTTTGCCCCCGCCGCCCCTCCTCCCCCCGCCGCCCTACCCCTCCCCACCCCCTTCCTCGCCGTACACCACCGCCTCCCCGTCGCCCTCCTCGTCAGCGAGGGCCTCCGTGTCGTCCGCGTCCTCCGCCTCCGCCCTACCCTCTGGGGGGGTGGGCCCCCACGAGGACCACCTGGATCCCTCGGCCGCCGCCGCCGCTGCGGCCTGGGGCCGGAAGCTGTACCACCCGCAGCACCACCACCCCCCGCCCCCGCCACCCCCGCCTCCCCCCGGGCCGCACCACGCCCACCACCATCACCACCTCGCGCATCACCACCACCACCACCACCTCGCCCACCAGCAACACCAGCAGGGGGGCGGGGGCAGGGGGGCTGCCGCCGCCGCCGCGGCCGCCGGGCTCATGTTCGGCCTGGCGCCCGATGGCGTCGCGGCGGCCTCCGCGGCGGCGGCAGCGGCTGCGGCGGCCGCTGCGGCGGGTCTCCACGGGGGTCGGGGGCCACTGTCCGGGGGTCTCAAGGAGGAGCCGCCTCAGGGACTTTCGGCGTCCCAGCTGGCGGCGGCGAGGTCGTGGATGCAACCTCCAGTCGTGGACCAAAGCAGGTGGGTGGAGTCTTTGTTATATTATCCTCAAAGATGAAGGAAGCTTCATGTTTACATAATATTCATGATTTCAGAAAAATTGTTTGTATTCCTGTTTAACTTGGGATCTGAATATGGATGCATTCTTTCCACGTGTTCTTAGTTCGTATATTTGTGTGGTGATAAATGTCCAAATTGCTGAGAAATTAGAGGCATATTCAACTAATTTAAAATATGTTCTCAAAAAACCTGCTAAAACGAGAGTAAAATTCTTAGATAAAGAGACGGTTAGTGAGTTAGTGATGTTACGTTAGATTTTGCATATACTCTATGGGTAGTGAATGTGTTTTTCGATATTAACAAGTGAAGCAACGGTGCTGCGATAGACGTTGCATGTATACGAATGTTGACTGATTTCATGGAAACATAAATATTTGTCGTGTGAGAATAATGCATATTTATATCGTTTAATGAGTAAATTGAAGGGATAACGTTTTAGCAGTGGCTGTGATTATCCTGTCAGTCACATTGATGACTTCATTTCATTCTATTTCTCTAATTTTACTAGTCGAGATGTAACGATAGATGTCATTTGGCTTTAAAATTCAGTGGTAATTATATCTGCGTTGTCATCCTCTGTCAATCTGGGTTCTACCACTCCTAAACACTCCGACATCATTATGAGAAATGCTTTTAATGCGCTTTGTATAATTGATGTTTCAATTTCGAACTAAAAAGCAACAGATAACTCTTTCTTTTTCCATATGTTCTTGTTTGTTGTCTTTAATTTTATCAAGACATGGGAAAAATATTACCAGATTAGTTAACAACATTCTAAATCGTGTATCTTCAATGAGGGTCTCAATGTTGGGTGGTCATATAATTTGGCGAAAGTTCATCGTGCATGCAATTTATTGGAGAGATTATTTACCTTCTAGGTACATTACTTATTTCTGCACACTCTTTTGCAAAATAATGCACCAAATACCTGGAAGCCTATATTCATTAAGTCATGAAGGTCTTTCTCTATTATCCGTATAATGTAACAATAAAACCCTATGGTTATGTTCATTACCTTCGCTTATTAGTTGTATACAATCTCTCAATTACAATGCTACAATATGGTTTTACTTGAGTGATATACTATTATAGAGAATCCAGAATATTATAATGTGTTTTGCAAATTGCAAAGGTCTTTTGTAATAATGGCATTGTGTCTATGGCCTTCTTGAGGGCTTTTAAAGAGCACTAATGAGCTAAATAGTCAAGTCTATTTCATTCTTGTTATTAAGTGTTGCAGAATGTCCCCCTTTATTTTTAAAAATTATTTTCACGGTATAATAGATTTTAAAAGTTCATAATTTGAGATCAAGGTAATTATTCTATTGAAATCTTGGAATAATTTCTATTATGTGTTTTCGGAGTATTAGATTGTAAATAATATTGCATAAACTAATTTCTACAGGCTTTTTTCTCCCAAAGTTATTGTTGATTCTAGGCAGGGAAATATACTGAGCCTCATGTGGGAACATTTTCGTGAACATCCTACAGTTGTCTCATAACAGGAAAAACATTTATAATTCGTCAATACACTTCCCCATTTGCATAACATTTCAGCCAAAAATAGGCTTCTTCGGTAATATGAGACAATCTGCCCGCACAACGCAGAAGCCCGAAGGCGCGGCGCCTACATCGCGGCAACCCCGTTGGTCGGTGTGAGGCGAAGCGCTTAGCGAGGATCGCATCCTTCACAAAACCCAACTATCTTCCGGAGATATAGTTCTCATCGGGAATGCTTGGTGCTTCTATTTAAATATGTCTCTCGCGTCGTTCCTAATTTGCGAGTTCCATTATTGCTAATCTGTAAGAAATTCCATTATTAAAACTTCTTTAGAAATGAGAATCTGCAAATGAGATCCAATTATTTTTTAAAAAGTAGCATGTAGAGATTTTAATAATGTAATTTAGCATATCAAATACTGTAAGAAATCAATTATCTAAAAAGACCATTTCTTTTAGCATTACTAATTTGACCCTTAGTCTAATTGTTTTCTCATGACTTCGTGTATTACATGTAGTAAGTGTGATGATGATTTCTACGTTAGCAGTTCAATGGTAAATAATAATCATGTTATCTTCGGTTTACAAATGCTTCACAGGTTTTTACAAAGTATTATACCAACATCCCATCTGGTGAGTTAAATCATATCGGGTAAACTATTACCCTGCGTTGCGTATTCAACTGTTATTTAAGGAATGACTGACGCCAAAGTGTCCATTGGTCATGTTGCCAATGATTAGTAAATTCATCGTAAGTCTAAGTGTGCAACAGAAGAAATGTGAAAAATCTTACTAAGGATGATTTATTTTTTCTCGAGAAAGAAGCGGCGTTTTGAGCTTTTAAAATAGCTTCCACGATAGTTCATTCATTTATCGTGAGGGATGGAATTGTAAATCAAGCGTTTTGTCACATAATTCATACGTTTTTTATCATAGCATTTCTGTTTCATTCCTGTTATAGCCAAATAAATATTTTCTTTGTGTAATAGGTGCGAGATGAATTTCATTTTTAGTTAGGAGTGCTCATGGCATAGTAATATTTTGTTTGGCTTTAATTTGAGTATTTTTCATTAATTATCAAGTATTATAACTCTCGCATTTAGCATTTTGTAATATACCACAGCGCTTTATATTTTAACGGCATGGAAATATTTCTTTAAAAAATCCTATTTTCATCTAAATCATTAATAATACTTTATATTAGCCTTGTATAGCAATGGAATCTATTTTTCAAATCACTTAAATGTGCATGTGGATCGAATGAGTGTGTACCCAAGTTTATTCTTCGATCGTGATTATTGCAAAGTATCCATAGTTTCATTGAAGAGTGTATTGGTGGTAGAGAAGTGATATTTATATTGTTTAATCTTTTAATATCACAATTCTACTGATATTTTAAATGAAATTTAACCCATGCATTTGAAATACATCGAAGTTTTGTTGTTATTTGATGAGAATGGACTGGGATTCTTTTACTTTTTAGAAGGTTGCTCAAAAATACATGCGGCATCTATTAGTGCACATTTTTGGGTGGATATAAATATTTCCATGAATCAATTACAATTTTATTATACAATTTTGGTTGAATAAATGTGAAAAAATCAATAAATTCAGTTTTATTCATAAAATTATAATCAACCGCGTATAGCGTACCACTGTATATTCATGTCTCCGAGTCGTTTTAATTATTTTATCTTTCTAAATATACTCTATGTTGCGGAAAAGAGAACTTTTTGCTATAAAATTGGAGCTATGAAAAAATATACCGATTTTGGTGATTCAATGAAATAATTCTTGACCGTAAAGTGTAGGCCTTGAAATTGCATACTAAGCCTAAGAACCCTGATTATTTTATGAAGTGTTTATTGAAATTCTTATAAAATTAGTTCTTGTTAACTTCGTGAGTTTATTTTCCGATATTTCCCTGCTAAAATTGAAATTGTTCTGCAGTGTTTTTATACTTGTGAGAGGAATCATATAAAGAAACGTTGCCCGTATCTGATCAAATAACTCCGGCAAAGGATGCAGTATTATATTCCATCCAATGCTCTTTTAATTGAATAATGGCGTTTGACGACAAGTCTGATTTAGTTAAACTCTATTGCTGTGCTTTATTCTGATGTATGTGTTCTCAAGAGAGCAGCAGTGAAATGTTCATTTTTCTTCCAAATGTGCAAGAAATTCTATACCTGAAAGTACTGTGCAAACGCTTGCTTTCTGAACGATGCATGGAAGCATACTTTATAACTTCTAATTTCTAAGTTTCCCCTCTTACACCCTAGGGATAAGATTTAAAACATTATTTATTACTCTTTAATTTGCTATTATTTCCAAATTATTTACAAAAATAAATCCAACGTTGCTTAAGCACATTTAATTGGTAAAAACTATTGGACAAATACGTGTCCAATCCCTTTGAAAAGTTGTGAAATTCTTTAACCATGGGTCTACGCGTAAGTACTTATCAATCATAAATTAGACGGCTTGCAAAGTAAAGGTAAATTTGCCTGAACTCCCTTGTAGCTCACAAGTAAAACTTTCTTGGATCTCTAAAAGCTTTTCTTGAAATGTAAGTGAATTTTCTAAACGTGAAGTTCTGAAAATTAGGCAAAAGTATCCGATTAAATGAAAAGCATATAGGATTCGTGAGAATTTCAATCTCTTTTAGCATTGAAGATACGTATTAACCTAACGGCACCGGGAGTTAATAAATATTTGACATCATTGTTTTTCAGTTCACTCAATCCGTTTCTAAATAATTTCTCGGTAGGTCATCATCATTAGATGTCGCGTGAAAGCAATTCGCTCTGCCGGCAAATTTTGAAAGAGTATTACTTGTGCAAAACCGTATTATTTCCTTAATTTTTTAAAAATGCGTTGTCATTTAATTGTTTTTTTGACACATTTTTTTCATTTTTTGATAGTTTTCAATTTATTTGATTCAATACTTACTGTTGATAAAATATGTATTTTCTGTGTTTCTTTTGAAAAATAAAATTAGTATGATTCATTAATCTGTCAGACGAATTCTCGTCGTTCCTTGCCCACAATGTTACATAGCAGATAAATTTTCAGAATTAGCAACTAAAAAGAAATGAACTCCAGCCTCCAACCGGTAAAAGTCAATCCTTGGTATGAATACACATCAGCTTGTAACAAGTTACCAATATTTATTACTAGTTTTACTACTACTTACTACCACTATTTATTATTAGTACTTTGAACACTTCAAGAAATGGCTGTTTTGGGATTGGGCGATTATAATTTTCAATTGTACTTTTAACGGACTTGTAAACCCTTGGCATGTTGCCTCATTGTTAACGTAATTTGTATGTTTTGATATTTTATTTTTGATTAAATCTTATTGTTTTAGTTACCTCACACTTTGCAGTGCATTTTATGTTTCCTCCCGACCTTTGCAATTGCATCTTTGATTTCTAGCGAAATAAATTCCTTGTTTTAGAGCTGGTTCTTGGAGTAACAAATTTGTGTTGACGATAAATGCTCTTGAAAAAAGTGCGCTCTCCAGCATATCCCTGCTGATTATTCGAGCAAGTTGTTCCGAAATTATTTTATTAAACGCGAATTTCTCCCACCAGATAAGTAGTTAACAATCATATGTGTGCTGCGGGATAACAAATATTTTTATAAAAATTTCTATTCTTTGTCCCTTTAGATACAGATATAAGCTATTTATTTTTCATCCTATAATCATGGAATGTGGCATCTCTCATATTACTTGCGCAGTTATCTTTGAATTATTGAGTGAAGCATGCATATACTGTATGCATGTATCTGTATTGAAGACAAAAGGATCAGCGCGCGCCATATTTTTTCCTTCCACATATACAGCGCCTGAATATTTTCATAGTTAAATTAAATGAAATTTTGTTATATCAACAAATTTGATCAATCCTTTTTTTTAGATTTTCACTTGTCCTGTCAGTGTTCGAAATTAATATGATTAGGAAATGATTTCGTCATAATGGTCAACTCGGAATACAGGTACTGTATGTTTTGCCAATTATTCGCAATATGAAGGTGTGAGTGTAATCGTGCCACTTTGTTCTTTATTCTATAAGATTTGTTTTCGTACCACTCCCAGAGAAATAGGCGTGGTATTCGCTTTAATTTCGACCAGATTTTTTAGATGTCGCAGAGGGAGGGAAGGAATCGTTCGCATCATTTGACGATGGGGAATGCAGGAGGACCACACGCCCCCCATCCGTCTCCGCGGTCCCCATCTTTTGAGGATACGAGCGAGGTAGGGAGGGAGGGAAAGAGAGAGACAGAGGGAGTAGGAGAGAGGCTTTTGAGATTCCCAAAACTCCTCCGATTAGTTTTCGCCGACCGTTTTGTCGGCCGAAGTAAAGCATTTCGCAGTGTGCTGTTTGGCGCCGTGTACATTTGGCCGAGGGGTTGGTGTGTGGGGAGGCGTTGAGGGACGGGGAGGAGGAGGAAAAGGCGGGGGGGGGCTTTGGAGGCGAAATGGGGGGAAGGTGTTGCGAGGGTGGAAGCGCGGGAGGGCACGGTTGTGTGTGTGTGTGGGTGGGGGGGTTGGCAGTTAGTTGGGGAGACGCGGAGGCGTTGAAACGGTGGGAGGGCGTGGGGCGGCGGGGTTGTTGAGGCGGGGTGGGGGGCGGGGGAGGAAGAGAGAGGCGGTGCTGGGCGGGCGAAGGACGGTGAGAGAATAATTAATGAAGCGGAGAAAGAGGGTAGAGGGTGTGAGTTGGGTGGGTGGAGGTCGGGAGGAGAGAGTGAGGGAGAATGAGAGGAAGCGGGAGAAACGGAGGAAGCGGCGGGGATGAAGAGAATGAGAAAGAGAGCCGCAGGAGGAGGCGGCCCTCCCGCTTGCTTTGCAGTCTTGGCCTCGGAGACGGTTAAAATCGATCCGAGTATACAGTTGTTGGGTTTCCCTCTTATATTTTTTTCCACCGAATTGATGATTAATGTCGCCATCTACTTTTCTATGGAGAGGCAAGCGTAAGTATCTCTCATTCGCACTGCGTCAGGAGGAGAGATACGTTGAGAGATTTATTGTAGCCTCGATGGGTTTCCGGGAGAAAGAGAAAATGCTCGTTTGTATTCAATTCATTCGATTTAAAGGTGTCCTCCGTTCTTAGAGTGAAAGGATTGTTTTTTCTGCCGTAGGTAAATTGGTTGAATCCATCTATTGGCTCAAAATTGTAATATAGGCAGATGATATCGAATACACTTTGTGAGCTATTTCCCCAACGATTGTCAAGTACGCTCAAATAAGTACATGCTACTCTTTGTAATTACTTGATGTTTTCAATTACCTTTTAACTTGCTCTCATAATTCTTATCATCTTTATCCGTAAGAATTCTATGTTCATATACTCCATTTCATTTTGTTTACAGATATATTCTGAACGAATTTTTCAAAGCATCGTAAAATTGAAATATGTAGCATAAAATTTTCATGGAATTCTTTTCTAAAGTTTATTTTTATTGGTAATTATCGAAACGACAACGCGTTAACATTCAGTAGTTCGTCAAATCTGGATGGGTGTATTCAAAAATATTATCTTGTTTTACCTATTTTTGTCGTTATCTGGTTAAAAAAAATTTTTCTAATTTTAATAGTGTTCCCCACAACTACTTGCTACGGCTAACCTTTCTCACTATAGCAATCTTTACACTTAGACTACCTCTTTGTCCAATGGCTTCACAGTGACTCAAGTAAATAATTTATTTATTAATGTATGACATACGCCTGAATTGATAAACAGCTCACAATACATTTCAAATATTAAGCGTCTCATCTTTTAGAAGTTCACGTGTAATTTACTCCGTAGCGGAGGGAAATCAAACGTATAAATTATCAATGGGAACGAGATATATATTGATAGATCGGTACTCAGTGTACATAATATTTCCAATGATGAAAAATTGCGAATATTAATCTATTTATTGTGTTGATTTGATGACATTTCAAAATTCTAAATGATTTGGTTCCGTTTTTGTTTTTATCGGAAGCAGTGGAGACATCGACTCTTTCCAAATAATTTCTCTTTAGCCTTTTTATAGGTTGATTTTTGTTCTACAGCCAATTCCATATAGTTATCTTAAATCGCGGTGATACTGCCTATTGAACATTGATCTCCGATTTTTTATCCCAATCTGTCGTCGCAGTGTTAACGTCCGTGGTTCAAACGTTTGCTTGCCATTTGGGAAGTTCCAAAAATACTGTTCACGTTACTGCAGCCTAAGTTCCATACCTCACGTCACGACTAGGTAAACGCGAGGCATAACTGAAAATCTACTTGATCCATTTTCTGGAACCATGACTTCCAATCATCATAGGTCACTAACATTTAAACATAAAATGATTAGTTTGGGTGATCTGGTTCTTAGATGCGAAGGAAGAAGGTAACATTAGATTTTTATCACTAATGAGAAGGCATTATCTGGCGAGTGAATTAAATAATTATGATCATTTTTGTATAGTAAAGTATGGTGAATTTTTTCTTTAGATAAAAATAGTACCAAAACGTACCGCATTGGTGACAGATTTATGACTTCATAATCGTATTGTACTTCAGCTATTCGCAAAAGCTTGAGCGCATTGATGGTGCAATATGGAAGACTTGACGTAAAAAACTTTAGTTTTTGTTGGGAATATCTTGAACCTTGAGTATATTACAGTGGAAATTCAAAGTATCGTTAAAAATAAGGAGAACTCATGTGAAAAGTTGGTTTTTGCAAAAAAATATCTGGACCATTAAGTATTCACCATAGTATTCACGTGAATAAAAAACTTGGCAAATGGGGTTAATAATGAATATTTAACAAAATTATGACTGTCGGAATTTCATCTATTTTGCTTAAGAATACAAGAATAATCATATTTTTTTTTAATCTATCTTTGCTTTCATTAATAGTCAATTTATTCCTTTACGTAAATGCACAGTTAAGTAGCGCGCAAAAACCCAAAAGAATATTTTCGAAGAAATGATGCGAGAAATATATTGTACTCGTAATCAATTGGAAATCGTTTATTTAATTTTTTCCTCGCGGTGTACATTTTTTTGTTGACCACCCCTTGTCAACCTTTTCATTAGTATCGCAGAGTCATTAAGGATGCGTACAAACGATATTATTCGAGTTCGGGAACGATTCCTGGACACGAAGAGCGGATAAAATGACGCATGAATAAAATAAAGGTGTCAGGGGTACACAATTCGTGGAACGACTCTTCACAGAGCGGGCGGCGGTCTTTCATTCGTAAAATAAGTTGCAAGGGAGGCTGTTTAGGGATATTTGGCCAATTTGGTGTTAGGAGCGTAAGTTAGACAGAAGGAACTGCTGGGAATGGGGAGATGATTTTGTGGGAGAAGAGGAGGAACGGCGTGGTTTTGAAGACTTAAATAGATAGTGAGTGTTTGAGAAGATGAGAAGCGGAGTGAATTATTTGAACCCTAACTCAATAAGAGGGTAGGTTAAAAAAATCAAAGAAAAATATTTTAATGATATTTCGCTTATCTAAAGAGGTATTGAACGATGCATAAATACCTTACCTATGCTAGCAGTGTTGATAATTATGAGTGTCCTATTAGTGTTTATGGCAGTAAAAAGAGAGAGTCTCTTCCATCTAAATCTTCGCTTTTCCTTGTCGCTGGCTGATAGTGGTAACTTCCTTCTCCGTTTATACCTGGGGGACTCCAAGTGTGTCCCAGATTCACGTGCCATGGTCAGCATGGATGCGAGTCACTTGCAAATTTTACATTGTCTGCCTTTTTCGATTCTTTTTTCTGTCTTTGTGGGAAGGAAACGGGCTTCGAAGTTCATCGATGGGTCTAATACACGTTACGTCACGCGGATGCTGAGAGTAAATAAGACAATTAGACACCCAGCTCTTAGTGGGATTTGAACTCAGTAACTTCGAGTTGGCCTCGAGTTCGTAGCCAACTAGGGCAACCAACCAAATCATGATACATTAGAAGAGGCGGACAGTATATACAACCAAACCAAATTGAAATTAATTACTTAGTATCATGTTTAATAATATTAGAGCTTACTGCAAAAATCTTGCGCTAAAGACAAATAAGGGTAAAAAAACTCTTAGGGATATTAGAATAAAGTGTTCAAAAATAATTCATAGTTCGAACATATAATCATTAAAAATAACAGAAGAAATATCACAAGTGGAGAGAAAAATGAAGGAGTGAAAACCGTAGAGAATAAAAGCTATGTTTGATAAGCGTGGGGAATGAAAAAATAACGCCGTCATAGAGAAGTGCAAGGGTAGGAGAGAGAAATTGGTGGGGTACAAGATGAGATACGTATCGCCATCATCGCTGTGAAGCAAGAGTGAAAATAAAAAAAGAGATACACGGGGTTGTACAGATCTTCGGAATGGCTATTTCGTCGCATCCCCGGCTCCCCCGGCCTCCTTCCCCCACCCACTAAAAGAGTCGACCCCGCTGCCCAAAAACGCTCCCCCGAAACACGCCACCTCTCCCCGCGTCCCTCCCCTCGCCCTCCCCTCCTCACGGGCGGGATAACCTCTTGATAGGCTGTATAACATGCGCGGAGCACGCTCTCGAATGATCGCCAATAATTTTCACCTGCATTAGTCAATGAGTTACGACCGGCTTGTTTGGAGTGGCCGATCCGATCCGACGAGGTAGCGTGGAGGACGGGAAAACTCCCTCTCTCCCTCTAGAGGGAGAGAGAGAGGGAGGAAGGGGAGAGAGTTACGGTGGGGCGCGTTTCGCCCCCACACTCTCCTCGGCTTCACCCCCTTTCTCCTTCCTGTTACCCCCTGCTGCAACCATCCCCCCCCCCTGCGCGCCCGTCTCGACCATCGCGCCGAAGTGGGCTTCGAGACCCACGGATGCACAACAACTCGGTGCCCACTCCAATCCGACCCGCACGGCACGACTAGGTGCTTCAAACGTTGAGCGCGCGCGCGCGCAACTTTTCCGACCCCGAGCGGGCACTACACACATACCACCTCTTTCGGACATTTCTCCACTCTTTGGCCCTCACCCTTTCCTCTCCCATACCCTCCCTCACACCCCGCACCCCCGCCGGCCCTCGGCCACCCGAAGCCCGCGAAACCGTCCCTCTCTCCTTCCCCCTCGCCTCATCCATCCCAGAATCCCATTCCACTCGAACTCCGCACGCCCTGCCCCCCAAACCCCGCCCTCCCCATTCCCATTCCGTCGCCAACGTCGTCCTGTCGCAGGTGCATCACCATCGCAACCATTCCCGCGTTTTATTGCCGATTATCGATACCCTTTTCCTCTTTTATTCGATATATTTTTTCTTTATTCTTTTTTTTACTTCCGTGTCACTCTCTCTTTCTCTATTTCCTTCCATTCCTCTCTCCAATTTATTTCCCTCTCTTCCCGGTCCGTTGTCCCCTTTCCAACCGAGCTCCCTTTTACCCATTCCGTGGATAGGGGTGAGCGGGAGAATCACGAAATAGGATTGGGTGGGGATTAATTGATAGCAGGTTTGTGCGCTCTGAGCGGGTACGTTCATAATGCTCTCTCTCCGATCGCCTCCCGCTAGCTCTCTTCCTCCCCGGGCACATGCCCGCCCTGACCCCTCCCCACCTCCTCCGATTCCCTCCCAGCCTCAGCCGTGGAGGGCTATTATTGGAGGGCCTTTTTCCCAGTTCGCACACTGCCGCAATCTACGGTGTCACTCCCTCCTTCCTCTGCTACCCTCTTTGCCTCTTCCTGCCTATTAGTCTTTCGTGCTCGCGATCTGCAACGCTACCTCCCTCCGCCGCCGCTACATACTCTATTGTGAGGTAATCTATTCCCTGTCTGTTAGGAACGTAAGGAACATAAATTTAGGAAATTTGTCATAATGATTGTCATCGTTTCCGCTATCCTTAGAAAAATATTGGTGCAGTCCCTTTGGGACGGTCTGAAAATCTGTTTAAATGATATTTTTTTCTTTATTAAGATATGGGTACCGAAATAAAATTACTCATTTTTTTATTTCTAAAGGTTGAATGAAAACATTTTGAATAGATTTTATAGATAACTGAGCCGAGGATCAAATTCAGAAAGGACCAGTTTCCCAGATCTAATTACAACTCGGCAAACGTGAAGTAATTGAAGAAGCTACTATTTTCCAAACGTTAATTTTTGCAAAGAAACTGCGGGAGATGCCGCAACAGTAACTTTTAACGGAGTCATCCGCTAATGTGTATTTCAATGCAACAATTTCAGAGTGTAAAAATCATTCGCCTTGACTGGGATCCCAGTCAAGGCGAATGATTTTTACACTCTGAAATTGTTGCATTGGAACGTTAAGTTTTTGTTTTATCTATAATAAGAAACATTTTAAGTTTCTTGATTGCCAGCCAAGTTATGTTTTTGTAAATCAGAATTTTCTAACTCGATATCATATCGAAACGAAGAGTGCGTTGATAGGATACGTTCCAAAATTTTTGTTAGTTTGACCATTGCATATTGAATCCTTTCTCTCTGATGCTTGATCTATAAATAAGATTACGTCTACAATGTGAGCAAATGAGTGAATTTAAATACTTATGTCTGCCTTACTGTCAAAGGTCAAAAAGGTTTTTGCTCACCTGGCATCACAAGATCGTTAACTTTTATTATACGCGTTCATATCACCAACTCGCTTTTTCTGATTCGTTCAGTGGGTGCTGTGTGCATTCTGTGCGCATGGTTTCAGTAGCCTAAGGGGTGCTAAATGGTACTTTAAAGGGCAGAATTAGTTCCTTAGAGACATTAATAGCTCATTTACTCTGGAGGAATGAAAAGTATTTTCATTTGCATTATCATACTCTTACTTACTTATCTAGCCGTACTTTTCGAAATAAGACTTGAAAATTCTCCCCTTCCCTCAACGCCGTCGGCGTGCACTTGTTTGAGTTACATCCCAAAACCCCGCGTCCATATTTCTTTGCTTACTCAACTCCTCTCTCTCCCTCTCTCTCTTTCCCTCGCCCTCCGTTCCACCCTCTCCGAATCCTTCCCTCAAACTATTACTCCCCTGCTCACTTGTCCGTCTCATCCTCTGGGACATTTTCGAGGCGTACGATACCCCTCACTAACTCTTTCTCGGGCATCAATATGCCCAGCTGTTGTTGTACGGTGCAGATAAAGCACCGTTTTTTATACGTGTTCCTCTCCCCTCACCATGAAGGGGGAGGGGAGGTCCCGGAGCCTTCCGATACCCGATTCTCTCTCCTCCCCCTCAACCACCCTGCTCGCCCCATCCGAAAAGTGTGGGGTGATTTCACTTACGCAGTTGCATCGCTTTAATCCATTTATGGCGTTATGATCCGCAGCGGTGCCTCGGAACTGCGTTTCCTTCCGTTTTAGATTTACTGCCGGCATACATTTCGGGCCTGTGAGGATATTAAGCGGACGATGATTCGCCCGATTGGAGAAGGCTGCAGAATAGCCGGTCGGACTTTTAAACGTGATTCAAATACAGTATTGAAGTACCGGCACCGATTATGCTTTCAATGATTGCTATTGAGGGAACATTATGTCAATCATCTAAATATGCTGCCTCTTTGCAAGTCACCGCAAAGAAGCAATTTTAGGTCTCATCTGTGGGCAAATAGGCTGAGGTGGTGTGAAAATAACGGATATATTCCAATAAGGTGCTTATATTTGTAAAGTATCATATAAATTTATTCGCACCACACATTAGTTGCACATCATTTGGTATTATTATTACCACAATAAGTATTTAGCTGTAAGTTTTCCGCAGTGCTGCATTAAAAGTCACTATTCGATACTGTATTATTTTTCAATGGCGCTATTATCAATTTAAATAATGTGTATATTGATAATAATAATAGATATAATCTTTGTAAATCTTTAAAAACATGTTTAATGAACGTGTTCACACGATATGCTACGTTGAATAACCGTTGATTATACTAAGCGGGAATTGTGAAAAATTTTACCACTGCCTTTAGTCTTTGGGTATTTGAATTATTACAGCAGCTAATATTTTTATTTTAACATGTCACGTAAGTCATATTACTCAGTAGGTTTTCAATGAAACGTATTGTTTTGGAATATTAAATATACATATAGGTTTTCCAAAACGCTAGTATGCATACGAACCATTAATTCAGAAACTTGTTTGAAACTTCTGTCAAATATATTTCTTCTTTCATATAATCTGTGCCTCTAACTTAATTCCGATGATTACGATATTCATATAATTATACATCGTTTTCTTTACTTGACCTCTTATACCAACACGCTTGCAATAAAATCGAATTATTCATTGCGAATTAAATCTGGTCGATCCAGGAACTTAAAGGACGGCGTCATTTAAATTACTCATTGCCTTACAATGTAGTTAGCTTAACACTGCACTGAGGAGTGTTCGTTGGCGCAATCTACTGGCACACTTAACGTCATTCCGTCTCGTTCTCACTATTACCGCCTGCTTACCCACATTGTATTCCCACCTTCCGTTCCTCCTTTCCTAACCGGGGGGAGAGAGATAAGCGAAGAACGAACGAAAATAAATTCATTGGGGCTGGAGTTAAAAACTGCTAAAAAAAAGGGCGGTAGAGTGTGGAGACGGGGAGAGGAAGTGGGGTTTGGAGGGATGAGAGGAAGATGTAGTGGGAGATGAGGCGGCCTTCGGGAACCGAGGATCGGAGGAGGGTTGAAACGGGGTGAGGGTTTAGGGGAGTAGGGATGGGAGGGAAGTATCTCGGGAGAAGAATCGCGGTGGCCTGACAATTATCCGTTCGGCACACCCAATTCATTTGTTATAAGGGTTTTTCGGTCGGGTGGGTATGGGGGAGGATGTGGCGTGTGGGTGGAGGATGAGGAGAGAGGGAGATTGGGGATGGGGAATGAGTGTTTGAGGGGTGAGGAGAGGAGCGCCGAGCGCCTTTTCCCACGGATCCACCGTTCTCCGCCTCCTCGCCCCGATCCCCCCTGTGCTCGTTCACCGGGAGAGGCGGGAGAAAGGGCGTCGGAGAGATGCAAGTAGAGAGAAGATGAGGTGGGAAGGTGTGGCGAAGAGTTTGGAGTACGGGAGAGAGAGAGAGAAAGGGTGGGTGAGAGAGAGAGGGTGAAAAGAGGAGACCGGACGCAGAGGAGTGGGCGTTAATCCTGTCCACGTGAAAATATGGAGGCGATCGAGAGCGGGGAGTTAGATAAAGGACGGGTGGGTCGGAACGGGCAGTGTGGGGTGGTGGTAATGAAGAAGAGGGGGGAGAGATGAAGGTAGGCGTACGAAAGGTGGGAAGAGGAGAGGGAGGCGTTGTTTCCGTGCGTGTGAGTGTGTGTCCGTGTGATTGAGAGTTAAGCGTCGACGAGGGAAGCGTGTGCCGTGCGTATTTATGTTTATATACGTCTACATACATACGTGGGGTTGCCCTCTTCTCACCGCCGTCCTCCTCCTCCTCTCCCTCCTCCCCCCCGCCCCGGAACTGGGCTTGATAATGGTACCCGCGGCGCCCTCTGTTGGGAGCGCCGAGAAATCTGTTTCATATCGACAATAAATCCCTTTGCGAAAAAGGGGGAAGTATAGGGTTGGGATGGGAATTGTGGGGGGGATGGGGAGATGGGCCGGAAGAGAGTGAGCGAGTGAGTGAATGAGTGCTCCCAGGTGAGTGTGAGTTAGAGAGAGGAGCGACGGATTGGGGGGGGGGATGGGAGGAGGAAAGGGTGTAAAATGAGCGTTGCGGGTGTGTGTGTCTGTGTGTGAGTGCGCACGAGTGAAGATTCATAAGGGAGTGGGTATTTTGAGGAGTGGAGCGAGGAGCGGGAAGCGTTTGAATTTTTACCCCCATCCAGCCTGGATCGGAGTTGGTGCGGGAGCTAAGCCTACGGCTCCATAAAGTTGGAGAGCGGGATGGTCATAGGGCGTGAGGGTATTGATGCGGTTGAGGTCTGATAAAAAGACAACCTGGAACGATTCCAGGACAATTTAGTGGCCGTAATGCGTTTTACCCATCATGCCTCCGCCGCTTTCGCATGACTCTCCGTGAATGTACACGCGGTCCCACGAGGGAAAATATTAGTTCGTGTTTCTTTTGGCTAGTTGCTAAAATTAGTCAAACTATATCCGTACTGCACAGAGTAGCCATTCATCTCGTGGATTCCTATTCTAGATACAGGCAAATCATTGTTTCATTTTAACCCCGAATTCCAAGTCGCTCGAAAACTGCCTCGTCTTTGTTTGGTAGAATATCCTATCCACGGAATTTTATCTAAAAATTTTAGTTCAACCTGTTTTGTTTAAAAATTGAAAGCTTTTAGTTTCTCGATCGTTGTTCGAATGCTCTCTGAGACCCAATTAAGTAATTGTTATCCAAAACATCTTAAGTCTGCCCGAATCCCCGTAATTCTATGAACGAAATTCCCTCTCTTCATGCAACGATTCCCGGCACCTTTTGCTAATTTGCAAAGTAGTCCAGTTCCCTATCATATAAGTACAATAACCAAGCCGTGAGATATTGGAATAACCTTTGCCTTTATGCCTACTAGCGTGGTAGTTGATAGGAGTAGTAATCATACTATGTTTCAGATATTACGTTGGCATTGTATAACTAATGTCCAACTACTCACATGGTAAGGAGTGATTAATAAAACATCTTTCTCGTCTTCAGACTCTCTGAAATGTGAACAAATATTCTGAGCCAGAGTTCTTAACTGTAAAATAGTAATTTCTACTGAATTTCTTCATAATTCTGTTATCAGGGGAGAGGGTTGGTTTATCATCTAGTCATTAAAAGCCATAATCCCTTCATTAAGTCGATAACCCATCATTGACTTTATTTTTTTGGCAATCTACCGTATAGGTAGGTTTTTGGTTGGAAGCCCACCGAAAATTGTTCCACTTTTCTTAGCCATGTCTAACAAGACCAAACCCGTTACCCTACACAACGGTGAGTTGTTCTTGACTTCTTCATACCCTATCAATCATATTAACCTAATTCTCCAATTTTTATCAATAATTAATCTTATTATTTGTTTTAATATGCATCGTAAATTAACAGCTATTATTATCGAACTACCTCGTAGTCAGAGGGTGTGCACAGCGATTTCCTGGTTACTAAATACATCGTGGCAAACCCGAATGGTTAGACAGGTCCTTCTCTACCCTGGAGTGTTTTTATTTCACAGACCTTAGGGCTTAGCTGAGACTGAGATTTGTTAACTCTAAATTGAATTGGTTTCTGATGATTGATATTTACATGAGATGAAATTTACCCGTGTATAATATTTTTAGAATCATTAACCTTAGATTTGGTTATTTTTTTCGCGGCCCATTGGTACATCTTATTTGGAGCTTAGTGGCATTACTTCAGAAAATTTCTTCCATGTAAGGTTATTGAGAGCCTTTGAGGACAGCCAGAACAATTAGATTGATATAAAGAGGACAAAAAATCTAGTGTTTTCTCATTCCTTTGTGTAATATGTCACTGGAGGAAAGTGCATTCGAAAATGAAAGGCTTGCCGAACTTCAGAATCACGGAAATTTTGTGAAAACAATTTTGTCAAAATATGGGATAGAGGGAGAATTTAGAACTGGAGAAAACCTGGGACTAGTGAGAGAGAGAGAAGGATTGAAAGAGAAAGAGAGGGTCTGGAATTTAAAAGAGATGGATTGGGTAAGAATTGTGGAGAGGCAAACTAAGTGTTTGCTTTGTCGAAGAAAATGGCCCTGTCCGATACCCTCCCACCACCGTGGCTGATTCACTAAATTCCCTGTCGCCGTGGATTAATTCCCTCCCTCAGCGGGACGATCGTGGGCGATTAAGTGGGACGAGCCCGGTGGGAAGCCGCGAAAAAGAGTCGTTGCGTGCATTGCAAATTGCGTGCAATCGTTTGTTTCGTCCGAACCTAAGATGCATCGCTCTTCTGTCCGGTACAGTTGCAAGAGAGGAAAAGCCATGGGACTATCTTTGGATTAAGGGATGCGTTTACATTCATCACACTGTCCAATTTATGGCAGGCTCACGCAACATTTCGACCACTTTACCATGACCAGATGTAATTATTGAAAATGAATTGTTGCTTCAAGCTTATGATATGCATGAATTGGTTGTCTAAGGATGTCAACACTTAATATAAGTGAAATAGTATTGATTTATCATACTTATTCACTTAAATTATCGCGTGAATGTTTTTATCGAAATGTTTTTGGAAAATATTATTGTCTTTCCGATCAGACCCTTTTTTGCTGTTAGCTCATGACACAACTAAGGTACAATGCCACGGAATAGACCTGAGAGTAGAAGTGACATGGGTTTGATAGAAATAATTTTCATAAAATCATTGAGTTCTCGTACATGCTCATGACATCAACTTCGGAAAAATAATCAAACCTTCGTTGTAAAATATTACTTAGTGCCGAGTATAGCAGATAGAAATGATTTATCATAATATTGAAAATGCCGTGTGAATTTGTGGAATGAAGTTTGATTTAATGTAATCAGCCTAATTTGATTTTATTACAATTTATATGGTATGAATTATAAACTCTTTACTCGTATACATTGATTTAGAATTCATGTCATGCCATAGAGTGCTCATCAGTAAGTTTGTTAGACGTTCTGCATTAATGTTGTTAACGTTTTATGTGACTTATATATATATAATATTTACGCATACATGTACGTATGTACATATATATTTTCCATAAGTCTTCATGAATTTTCTGAAATGCTTGAAGAGAAAAAATTCAAAGTTATTTAGACTAGACATAACATTTCGTCGTAGCAAGCGTAAAGACCGCGAAAAATTAAATTCGATCATGCATATAAGAAGGTTCCGAATTGAGTATCCACTACTCCGGGTGGATACAGATTAAATTTAAGTATCGATATACTTTTACTATGGAAATGAAACATTAATTTTCATTAGATGAAGATGTTTTATGTTAAAGTGGAGCAAACTAACCTTGAATTAAAATTTAGAGAAGGTAATACGATATATTCCATAAAAAGAACGAAAAAGATCGATTAACTCTTGCCGAACTCTCAATATTCTTCGCCGCAATTACTCTAAATCTATTTTGTTTGTTTATTTTGCTAGTATTGATACACATGAGCTTTGTAATTCACGATCACATTTGCTCCCTCTCCAGCGTTTATGAGATATGTTGTAACTATTCCCATGAAAAAAATCTCGTGATGTTTTGCTTTCCGTAAAGGGGAGAACCATTACCTGATAAATCGCTTACGTCCATGTCCATATCAACCATCCGGTGATGTGAAGGGGAAAATCTAATGGAAAGAAGTAATAGACCTGAAAGTGAGAGAGTCTCCATTGGTGGCCCTTTTGTTTGAAAGACAAAGTGTTTAGCTCCGATTTTACCCCCCACCAATACCAGGAGTGGAATGATCGGAAATTTGCCTCAGTGGGGATTACTGGGTGCACGGACCCGTGGCTTGAAAGCCACAATCACCACTGTTGTTTGGACATGGTCCGGTAAATCTGTTATTACGTTAAATTTATTGCAGCACCTATACGTGCGGCTGACGATTTCAAAACAAACACGTCGAGGCCATACGATCCAATAAATCGACGGTCTCATTTGTTCATCGCTTTTCACTTGAATGGAATGTTTGGCTTCATGTTCCATTAAGCACATTCGTGCAGCATTATCCCTCAAGCGGCATGGTTTTATTAAGATACATCGCCTCTCTTCCTATAAGCATATCCTTAAAGTAGTGGTGGAGCCCATCCATAGTGGAGGCGCTTGTTCACACTCGTGAATAGTATTTCAGAGCAATCAGTTTTTCTTACTTGTCATTCATTTGATTATAGGACTTTTTTTTTAATTCACAGCATTCATTTTCTCATTATCAAGTACCATTTTAATTAATTTTTCAGAACATTGAGTTTTGCATTGCGTAATTAATCTATTAGTTTTCTCTGAATGAGTGATAAATGCCGCTCTTTTTTTATTTTTCTTTCTCTCTGACTGAGATAATATTTGGATTATTTGTGGATGAATATTTAAAGGTGTATATTCGGACCATAAAAATAACACTCTCGGTTTGCTACAAGCTATAAAATTCAATAAATAGGCTTCGAATGCGACAGTCAAACGCGATGGATTGAGTGGAGTGGAGCGCATTGTGGTTGTCCTAGCCGATGTGACCGTTTTCTCTTCAATATTCGTGATGAATAATGCCCAAAGCTATGGAAACTAATGGAATCTCTACTTTGACCATTGCACAGTTTAAGTAACTTTGTCCCTAAATCATCAAAATCTTAACTGAGTTTACTTATTAGTTTTGAGGGGAGATGACTTTGGTTAACTTTCTACGTGATTCCACAATTGTCAGTAATAATAAAGAATATATAGGGTAAGTATTTAACTGCCCAACCTATTCTAATGTTCGAAATGAACACGCCATTCGGCTAAGTATTATATGAGATACACCTCAATCTATCAAACCAAGATTAGGATCGATTACTATTGCTAAGAGAATTTACAAAACTAATGCGATAAAATTTTAAATTTTAATTTATTATACATTGTTAACAGCCATTATTAATTACTGGAGTGAAAAATATCTACTTACCCAAAGAAAGGAGTGGTATCATTACTAACATTTTAATGTAAAAATTTCTCCCCTATCATCCATCAGTATTGTCGAATGTGTCTGAAATTGCCGCGGTAAAAGTTGACACGTCGATGCAATTAGATTGCATGGATCTACGTGTCATGAACGAAATCACATGTGGCTCGCAATCCCCTTTCCTCCTTTCAAGCCACGCGGTGAGATATGATGGGTCATTGGTGTCCAAACTTTATGCGCGGCAACCCTGATAAAAATTAACCTAGATTAAATAGGTTACTTTTATGTATGCGTTTATATGTCCACATAAATTATTTTTCGAAAAAAGACACATTTAATGAAGTAGAATTCTTTTGATTTGAAATAAGGAATGACAAATTAGGCATCTTGGGTAATTTTATTATTTATAAAATGCATAGTTATTTAATGATCGCTTATGATTCATACAAAAAATAGCTTCGTGATTAGGATTAAATTGTCCAATGGGATGCATCTGACCCACGAGTCGCAGTTTGGACACCACTTTACGTACTTAGGAATCAGGATAAGACAGAGTGAATTAGTTCCCATCGCCGTGCAGGTGAAAATCTCGTGTTTTGCCACCATTATGAATGAAGTGGGCTATCATCTCCGATGCCACGTGAGCCCAACCCACTCCAGTTTTTGTTCCTTTTGTCTCACCCCTCCCCGCTCCCCCAAGTCCCATGCTCAGACCAGTCAGGGTCGCCTTCTCGGGATGTGGATGGGGGGCGCGATTCGATGCGGGGCTGACACGGCGCGGAGGGGGGCGGCGGCGTGGGGCGTGAGAGGTGAGGTGGAGACGCGAAGAGTGCGGAAGTCGCTGTTGGCCGAGGAGGAAGGTTGAGTTTCGGGGGGAGGGGGGTTGGAAATGTCCAGGGGTGTGGGGAAGGCGGTGGTGGGGCGAGAGAGAGAGAGATTTTGAACCGAGCCGAAGAGGAGCTTCATATTTGATGCAATTTCCGCCTTTTTACCGCACCCCTGGGAGCAACCCGCTGCCTAACCCACTCCCCTGGCATCGCTCATGCCGCTCCGCACCCTCTCCCCACGCCCCCTCCACCCCCGGGCCAGTCATTCTACTTGTCTCTCTCTACCTACCCCTCTCCCTCCCTGCCGTCTTCTCCCTCGTGCTGTCCTCGCCCACCCAACTCCTTCTCCCCGCTTACATATTTCCCTCGCCAACCCCCTCGCCCGTTTCCTTTGCCGGCCGAGGTGGCCCTCTCCCACACCCCCCCCCTTCCGCCCCCTCCCCCTGTGATGCATGAAACTTCGAAAGTGCGAGAAAAGTGTGTGGCGCCGCCGCGGTGCCAAGTGAGCGAACTATCTGTCGAGTTCCCGGAATCACTCCCTCATTATATTTCTTAGTGAGGATTTTTTTGTTCTTCAAAGCGTTGGTCTTTTGAAATCCGTGGTATGTCTTCGAAAAGACGAGATGAATTAATTAATAAGGTATCCATTCAGCTCGTCTTAGATTCAATAGGGAAAGACACCGGTTCAGCAACAAGCGGTTTGCATTTTGGTGATGTTTTTAATCAGTATTAAGCGGTTCTCAGGATTTCTATTTTGTCTTCAATGATTTTGATAGATTATTAATCTCGTTGTAATGAAATAATATGAAGTATTCAAAGCATAGTAGAATCAGGGTGACACAGAATCGCCTTAAAATACACCTTCCCAAGAGGATGGTTGAACATCCTTCTTCAATTGATTGGATATGGATTGGAGCCTTTTGAGAAATAACCGGAAAACGTTTTCTGTTCTTTGTTCATTCATTGTCTAATTAATAATATTTATATATTTTCCACAATTCGTAGTAGAGTTACTCATTATGATTCGACACTTTTTCTATTCGTGCTGTACCTTTGAGTAATATTCAATTTTTACCTAACGTCATGGGTCTGTTAACGCGTTCATCCAATACCGAAATATTAATGCATAAAATTAACTAAGATCGTCAACCCGAACTAATCAAGTGCTTTGCATCTTCATTTATATACGGCAGTATATTTTAGTTCACAATATTAACATTTTCCCAACGCTATCCCAAATTATCCTCATACCTAAGCTCTGAATTATCTTCATGTAAAAAATACAAAGAAATACTATAAGCATCAATATTCTGTAAATATGGCCATAGTTCAATATCTTTCCACCCGAAAAAAATCATCTTCGTTTATTTAAGCTCCCTCTAGCTCCTTTATGAAGTCAATTCTAAGATAACTTGTCACGGAATTTCCAACCAACCATTACGGCGGTTGGTAATTTTCTCTAGCTTCTGTTTAATCGCTTCCTGAAAATCATCATGCTAGGCGGTGGCTGTCCGATGAATTTTGCGCATATCTCGCTACTTGTCAGGAAACTTCAGCAAGCCTTTTCCAATCTATGACGACTTGTTATGCCGGCTATATTTCCGAGCGGTGAGTCCGATAAAAAACTGTCGGCTCTACGTCCCGTAACCGGAATGGTCGGCCAATCAAAACGAGCGTCGGAGAAAGTAGAAGGGTGGTGTGGGGGAAGTCATGGGTCGCGGGGGGTGGGGCGGGGAGGAGGCAAAGCAAACAGTTGGCGTGACAAATGCACCGCATGCGGATTTTTAATATTCTTTTGTTTTCCGCACCGAAGCGCCTCTGACGTTTTCGCTCTTGACATTCCACCGCAAAGAGACAACAAGCGAGTGTTTGCTCTCACCCCTCTTCCCAGTTTCCTCTGTTCCTCTCTCTCTCTCTCAATACATTTCCCTCTCTTTTTCTGCACTGAAGGAACAACGGTGAAAAAACATACTTTCATGTCGTCCACTCCCTTCCCTTCGCGCAATAATTCACACGTTCAACCGAACTCAATGGAATTTTTTTTATTCATTATTTAGGCAATACGGTGACGTAGGCACTGGGCTTATGTCCATACATGGGTCCATATATTCTCAATTAAATATGAAGTGACGTTGTATTCATTTTCGACTCTGCGCTTTCGTTCCGAGTTAAAGTGATAGGTGTTTAACACGCGGGGGGTGTTTTGTTTAAAACCGCGTTCCGGGAAAGGCTGCAGAACTGAATTAATTCGGGAGCGCAATGGATTATGCGATTGTAAATCGCAAAAAAGTAGCAGTCGCGCTGTTTTTAATGCCACAATTAATTTACTGAGCCGAGTGTTTCGACCGAATTAAAGTGTTACACCTTGGTAATTTCATTTTGGCGTGTTTCCCCCCCCCCCCCTTCCTCGTTTTTAACAGATAATCAATGGTATGATGAAAATTGTAAAATGGTACTTTAAAGTAAGTACCGTGGAGGAAATATCATGCTTTCCGAGGAAACGAATTTTCCGGAACGCCCATTCGGGGTGACGACGAAACATATTCATTCATTCCGTACTGCTTGCGGAAACTTCGTCAAGGTTTACTGTATTAATTACTTCAACAGAAAATCTCTTGTTCAATTAACCTTTCGTGTGTGCATCATCGAATTGTTTGTCATTGCAGCTCTTTTTCTACGGAGGGTAGGTCCACACTGTCAACTAACCCTCGCTTGATTCATTTGCTAGGGGGAGGGAGGAGAAAGCATTTATCAGGTTTACGTTTTTAAATTTCTTCCAATCCTGTTTAGAATGTAAATGGTTTTCAAAGTTTTTAACGCATACCATAAAACTGTAATGGCTTATTTGTTTGTTTTCCATTCGATCATTCTCTCGCTCCCATCCTTTTCATTCCAGCATCTTTATCATTTTCCACTAGTTTGGAAATCGTAGTTAATGGCCAAAGGTTTTATAAAAAGTAAATTTTTTACTAATAGCGTAAGACTAATAAAAAAGACATTTTACCAGGATAGTGCGATCAGAGTTGCAAAAAATCGTTTTCACCCTAGAGCAAATGAACCATTTCTTCATTTTTGTCTTTCTACTTTTCAAAACTTTACTTATTCAACTACTTTGAGTGTGTCGCACTTGTATTTGTTACTTGCCGCAGTTTGATTTCCTTCTGATTTACTGGCAATAATAACTTACTGGAGCAATAAGGCCCACTATATAAACAGAAATCAAGCAACATTAAAAACTGAAATACCATGATCGGTTGATCTTCGATCTTCCACATGAAAAAGAGGGAAAATTTATAGTAGAGTTTGAAAAAACAAGCTACATTTTCATGTTAATGCAAAGGTTTTACTTGAAGCTTTAGTCTAGTTCATCCCGATATTACAGATAAATTGCGCGCTGTCGTCGGTAGTAACTGAGAGTTTATTGCAAGTATGAGACAGTGCTGCGATTTACTTTCGTGCATAGTAGAACACGCGAAAGAAAATTCAAAGAGTGGTACTACTTAAGAAAAGGTACGTATGTGACGTAGTGCCCATAAGATGCGTCATGAGTCCTCCAAAACCAGGACCTTGATAATACAAGAGGATAAAAACGATGAAGCCGTTCCTATATCTTCTTGAATGCATAATTAAATATGAAGAGAAAGAAGCAACCTATTTAAAAATGAGCATTTAGAGGTTAAGAAGTATTTACAAAATGCGTTGGAACTCATAGTACGCTGTCTGTTAAATAAAACCTTAATTAATTTTATCTCCCTTTGATATATTTCTACATTTTTCCCTGTCACCTCTCATATTTTTTCAAACTTCTTAAGCTACCCCGTTAACCTATAAGAGGCATAAAACTTCTATTTTCCTCTCTAAGTTGTTTCAATCTGACATTCTGTGTAATCAGGGAACCAGGTATTTCCTATTCAATGTGGTACTCTCATATTTTAATCAGTCGTAGAATGTGAGATCCGTGTTTTACAGTTTTTTAAATTATTAATAGTCAATGAAAGTATAATGTTTATATCTCTACAATTTTAACTTATGTCTTTTAGGCGCCTTCCGCAGGCATAACTGAACGGGATTCATTTATTTTTATAAGAAGTCAAGAATTGTAAAGTTCATTGAAGTCCGAATGTTGAGGTTCGATTTGCGAATGGATTCGTACGATTCCGCTGTATTAGAAACGGTTCTCTCTAGCAGAGCAGAGAAGTTACAAGTGAGATATTCAACAATAACAGTGCAAATGCCCTATAATTTAACAATACCTTCCGTAGTCAGAATTTCCATTTAACTGTCAATTAAACTTGAAAGAATAATTTTAGTGGTATGGATATTTGCGCTAACTTTTTTGCAAAATCCAAAGAAGTCCGTAATGAAACCCATTACGGACCATTATGCAATTATATGTGAAATTACATTTCTTTAAATCTATCAAAGCGATGGTAGAACGAGCTTTTTTGAGGTTTCTAAGTATCAAGTTTCAAGAATCAAGTAACAGCGCAGGAGAGCTGTTGGGGAACGAAAACCTTCGTTGCGTCTTCTCTGTCTTTTATTTTGGCGGAGGGCAGAGCAAGACCGCGCGCTTGAATACTTGGGAATGGACTGACTTCTGCAGATCGGCGGAGAAGAGCATTGCGTGCTCTGAAAAGCTCCAGAGAACCACGGTGAATCTTCTGGAAAACCTTTCCGGACATACAGTGGGATCTAGGTCCAATTGCATTTCCCGGTCCACCACAAGTATTCATTTTTGACCTCGACGGAAAAAATGTATCTCTCCCTCTCTGTCCCCTCCGGAAGTCGTGTCGACTCTGCCTTGATGGCCGCGAACCATCGGTGTGGACTCCGGTGAGGTCGCCCTCCCCTCGATGTACTTTTACAGTCGTACGCGTACGCTCCTTCAGAAATTTTTACTCGCAGATTATCCCGATGTCTTCTTTTTATTTTCTTTCACTCGCTTGAACCTCAAATGCCTCTCTCAGACGCCCATAACCATTCTCTTCCTTCCGCATCACGTGAATTAGTTACCCTCACCGTCGGCCCACCACAGATCCGACTTCCCATCCGCCTCATCTTCAAACCCCGCTCCGCCCGCCGCGAGGGACTCATTGGCGTCCATTGCGACCGACGCGCGAGTATCGGTGCCTCTTTTCCTCTGGTGGGATACGCGATGACCCTCATTGCCTTCCCCTCAACTATACACCTTCCCTACATCCTCCCTCATTACATCTTAATTGGCTCCACCTTCGCCACCCCATTGGCTACTCCTATTACCCGAAAAACTCCCGCTTTCCGCAGTTTAAGATAAAAGGACATTACTTAAAAAAAACAAATTTGCAAACGTGTACCCGAGCCTCTGGAAAAGGTATTTTTCATCAGGCGTCTGAAGAAAAGTAATGAAGCCATGACGTGAGAATTATAACGTGGAGTTCGGGATAGGTGTGACGGGGGAAGTGGGTGTTGAGTGGCTTAGCGATAGGGTTGCCTTAAAGATCAATAGGACGGCGATTATGGGTTTTAGGTGTCCTCAGGTACTGAGGAAAGGAAGAAAGTGAGTTTTCACCCCGAATCCTTTTATGTTTCTGAGCTAAAATTTGTATATTTCGTGTGTGGATATGCGCGTGTGCGCATGGGTCCACCCAAAACGAATTGATTGGACCACTAAGCAGCGAATAGCTCGTCAAAGGGATACGAAATCGGCGCGTGGGAATTGGAGGTGCCGGAAAGGAATGGCGATCCCATGCAGGCAAGCTAAAAATGGCGCTAGGGACTAATGGGTTAAGGAGTTGAGGAAACGTTAGCCTGTAAACGTCGTCATATGGACACGGACTCCAGGCAAAGAGCAAATAACCAAGGCAATCATTCTAAGAGTTTAATGAATTGCAAATAAGGTTGCATTTACTTCCTGGTGTCACAGAAGGAAGTCCAGTCCAATCAAAACGTGCATTTTCTGCATTGCCTGAAAGTTAATTTTTTTTAAATTCATGACAAAAATGTCCAGATCCAGAGAACACCCAAACTGGTTTTTATTGGACTAGGTGCGATCATCTGCGTTTTTTTATTGCATATAACCAACAAATGAAGAGTTTGCGTTGATTAAAAGGACTATGTTGTCGTAAAACGACGATGAAGGCAGTTGTTAAAAAGGTATGTAGCGGAGAAAATTCCTTTTACTATACACTCATTAATATGGAAGGGAAAGTCTCGCCAATGAATGCATGCGCAATTTTGTGAAATCTGAAATTAAACTGGAATAAAATCTTTGCGGATACATATCACTAAGATAGTTGGTATTTTTAGTATATCCAGTTTAATCACCTACGTGGAATACAGTGTATCTGAAGATTTGTGATAAAACAAGTTGTGCCGTGGGGAATTTCTTATTTTCGTGAAAGTCACAAAGTTTTTTTTCAATTTGGAATGGTCTTATTTTTTCACCTAATCACTTATGATTTTGGAAACTAAGACCGCATTTTTGCTGTCCTATGAAGGTGTCTGTGATGTTAACCTGTATTTTTATTAGCACACTGAAAATATCTTCTTAGTTACATAATGCTCTTATCATCTTTTCATAAATCGCTAATTGAAAGTCTCCCCTGTTAAAAAGGAGAATTGTTAAAGGGACGGCAGTGAGCATTATCCTTACTCATAAAGAGTAAAACCCTTATCATGTGTGCAGAGATAAAATCTAACAGCTTGTGTATCGAGTTCGCCATTAACATGTAACTAACATCTCGTCATTAACTAACGTCATTAACAACTAACAGTCACCGCTTTGGCAGCTCCCCTTTTCATTAGAAGTGATCATTGGAATTTTGATCTTCATCACGCCTCGGTGAAATATTTCAAGAACATGAATATAGCTATTAATTATATAATATCTTTGGTTGTCATCTATATATTTTAAAGCGATATAAATTGTGGGTTTAGGAGGGACTTTGCCCCGAGTATTTATGCTTCTTGGTCCATCGTGCCAAACTCACGTTAAACCTGCCTGCCACATGCAGATAGGAGACAAAAGCAATACAGTCAATGTACAGAGAGAATCCATGCTAGGGCTCTGGTGACTATGCACTTCAAAAGACAGTAGTAATGAAACTACGTAGAAATTCGGGTAATATATGGTAGAAAAATGGCAGAGATATGCAATATACGCTTTTGTCATTACATTTACCTTTAGTTTAAGCGATAAACCATTTTACTTAAAAAATCCTATTTTGAAAAAAAGTTGCCAAATATGTATTCACTTCGAAAATATGTCTGAAATCTTGTTAAAAAATTAAATAGTGCGCATGCTGAAGACATCGTCACAAATATACCATCAAATTTTATCATTTTAAACTGACATTTACTCTTAAAATGAATCTAGAAAATCTATCAGATACGTAGGCCCTTATTTAAAGTTGCGATTTATGGGCTTAGCTTACTTTTTCAAAAGTCCAAACGTTCCCATTTAAACGGTTTCACTAATGCATAGTCTGTCAAGCTGAAGTTGAAAATAATATATTGGAAATGTTAGTATCCGTTTAAGTAATTGCCTACATGTTAATATAAAATGCTTGAATAAATGCCTACCTACATTTGAGGTGGTAATAGAATTTTCAAACTGATATAATAGAATTGAAAACCGCACTTGACATATTCATGCTCATTCCGCAAAAACCGGGGATCGGGATTGGTGCGGTAGCTATCGTACTGGCTTCCTACCCAGAGGTTCAAATCCCAGCGGTGTTGAATATTTTTCAGAGGTATCTTGATCCCTACTTGAGGTGAGTGCGCCGTCCGTCGGATGGGACGTTAAGCTGCGGACCCCTGGGAGCCTTTTGTTAAGAGTAGGCTAATTTCTCTCCACCCTTCATCCTTTCCTGTCCATCCCCTATGGCGCAAATGACCTCAGCAGTCGGTCGCCTCCCCTAAATACTACTACTACTACTCCGCAAAAATCTTAATACATCCATTATTTTTGCATGCTACATCCATAAATCTATAACAAAACGGAAATTAATTTCGAAAGAAAAAAGACATTGTCGAGTTTACGAAATAAAGACTTGTAGGTTGAACTGGGAACATTTTGGATCTCATATTATTTTCTCGAAGTATAATGGTATGAGGGTGAGTTTCTTTGCGGCTTTTTGTTTAAATATTTATTGGTCTCATAGAGATTATGTAAGTCAATAAAAATATCCTTAAAAATAGCCTTAGGATGGATGGAGTGAAATCAGAAGGGCTGAATATGAAGAAAATTAAAATGGTTATCTTTAAATATCGGAGATGGAAGGGACCGCAGGAGAAGTAATGCAAAAAAATTAGAAAATTACCTCTACTCTATGACCAGAAACAGATTTATATCCATTTAAGTTTACCTGTACAAAGGCTGAAATGCCAAGAGTTGTCGTTTGAGTAACGTAATCAAACCTACTGGAAATTTTTCACGCCATTGACATACATAGCAGTGAATTTGAAATACACTTCAACAACGTATTAGAGTATCTTCAGTTTTGGAAATAACTTCATTTACGTATCAATGTAGACTTAAGTTAAGGTTTTCCGAAGAATTCTACTGCTTTCGCAAATTTAATGATTAACTAACTAATCGTATATTTACAAGTTAAACGCGATGAATGGCCAAATCTAAAATTATACTTTTGGTTTATTTCAAATTATTTTTGACTTCCAAAAGAAATAAACAGCTAGTAAACCTTATCGGATTCACATATTTTTACCTTTGAAATACTTCCTTCAGTTCTTCATTTTTTCCGGAATTTCGCATTCAAAAATTTCGTCTTCTCCGTGTCTATTTTTCTTTTTTAATCTCAAAAGTCCATATCACCAAATTGGAATCATCCTTTTTTCGGGTGATATCAAATACTTAAACTTTTATTCATCCATTATATTTCAATTTAGTTTGTTCCCAGTATTTTACAATACTTCTTAGTTTATATATCCTCAACTAGAACAACGTAAAAATCAATAATTAGACTAATACTGGCGATGAAAATATTGAATTTCACAAGTTATTACTTTTACTCATGCTCTGTTTTTTTCCTTACATAAAGTTTTAAATTACGTTTGTTTAAACTGATAACATGAGGATGTGATGACCGGAAATAGGAGGCCTTTCAATAGCTTTATTTAGCATGCTTGATTTCAATGGATATAGATAAAATTAGGTGGTGCAAAGAGAGTCGCGAGTAGAGAGATGCCAAAATAGATCAAATTTTTCGCTTGGTGGAAAAATTATTGCAAAAGACACGGTTAATCATTCAACATAGGTCACACTGGAAAGTTAAAAAAAATAGAATGATGATAATGATACATTTTGTGGAGATATTTGTCCGTTGTCCATTGTTTATCAGTTCAAATTTATTCTGCATTGATCAAACAAATGCTTTAAAAAAATCCCTGAATGAAATTTCAAGAATACTTTTTTGGCTCACATTTCATACTTACGTTTAGGTTCAATTGATTTGTGGATGTCGATACATAGTGTGCAATCCTAAGTCCTCAGAGTATATGATAATGTTACCGTAAGTAAGATGATTAGTATTATATTCTCTAATTTTTACAATACTCGCTGATTAAAATATTGGAAAATATGTATAATATTTGCAGTGATCTTCATTATTAGCAATTGACAATTATTAAGCTTCAATATTAGAAGAAAGGGTGTGATGAAAGGCCGCAGTAGTTGCGCATCTTATTCAAAGTTATCACTGATATATTTCGATCCACTAAAACTGTGGTAGTTGAAATATCATATAGTATTCCAAATTGCTTCACGGATTCTAGGAACATTTTTAGTCAATGATATTATATTCACTCCGTTTTATCAGTTTATTTCTTTTAGCTGTACAAATGTAATAAATCTATTTTTTCTTCACCCATAGATAATACATTCCGTTGTCCGTCAGGCTTAAGATTCTCTAAAAATACGCGGCAACAAATGATATTCCGGGAGGAATGTATAGGGGAAGAAGGTTCATTGGAAAGGTGCTCGAAGAAATTTCTGGGAGTTTTGTTCTGCAAGGGAGTTTAGTTTCCAAAGTTTATCTGGCTTGATTTTTTTATACGTTTTTGTATGCTCATCGAAGTTTTACCTCCCAATCCTCCTCCCTCCCCCTCCACCCAACCCACCCCCATTCTCCGCACAATGGTCCGTGCACGGTGAATTTTTTCAAGCTACATTGTCTCTCTTTATTGTCGACCATTCTCTCCTGCCTGCCTTTTCCTCGTAACCGCGTCCATTTTTTCCGCGCGTTTTTCGTTTTTTTTAGGGAGCGTCACCCGCCTCTGCTGCCTGTGATCCCCCCTCCCCCCCCGTCCCTTGGTATCCACCGAGACCCTCCGCCCGTTCTCTCTCCTCCCCCCATCCCTTCCTTGCCCACAATCGCCCTAAACAGGACTCCATTGTAATGACCGAAAATGACTCGGGCGTCGTCGATTGATGCATGTGCGTTTTGCGTGAAATAAAAAAAAACAAACCGATGTGAATGAATTGATGTATATTTTTTTCGGAAAAAAGTAACCGACACCGAATCGCCGGGCGTACGAAAAAAAAGAAGAAAACCGAAAAACAAAATGGATGGAGTCACCAAACTGATGGTTTTGTAAAAAAAATGTGAGATATATAGAGTCACCCTCCCTGCGATCCAATCCACCCCCACCCCACTTCCCCCCTCACCCCACACCCCCGTATAATAATAATGTATCGATGGTTTTACTCGTTTTCGAGTTCGTTTCTCTCCCTCTTTTTTTTGTCGACACCCTTGGGAGTTGCGAAAGGGGAGAGTCGGGCCAATTTTCCCTCATTAACACTCTGCCCTTGCTAATTACAATATACAATACAGAAACTTATTCGAACGTCATATTCATTTGCTTCAAGCTTTGATGGTGTCGTTTATTTTCAATTGAAGTTGTTCGCAAAAATGCTTGTGTAACATCCCCTCGAATTAAAAGCGTCTAACCGATTTTGAATGATGGATATAGGAACGAGATGATTGTGCGTTTAATATTTATTGCCGCATTAGTTATTTAAAATCAATAGGTGGTATAATTATAAGTCTTATGATGCTAATTGAATTTAACAATGCATTTGATTGTGGTCAAATTGTATTTAGCCTTCTTTAGCGTTTAATTAAAGGGTGCACCTTAATATTAACAGTCTTTTTTCCTTGTCTCGCTTTGTTGTTTGCAATGAAAAACGAGAGAAGTTATTTCTGTGGCATTTGAACATGTCACTCTTACAGTTGGAAATGTTTATTCATCATACAATAACGTATAAATAGTTAAATTTCCCTTCAACCTGAAACAATCTTTCATTTTCTATAACCATTATTTTCCCATTGTTTTTCATATATTTTAGTTATTAAACTCATGCATAGCACATAACACCACCACCAGTAAACAATAATTCAATCAAATTAAGTTCAGAAAATACACGGAATTTTCGTCATATATATGTTTAAAACAGATAGTTAAGATAATTTCGGAATATGCCTTTCTAAGTTCTGCATGTAAAATCATATTTTGATGTTACGCGATAGTAGTTTCTACATATGTTATGATTTAATTGTTGTTTATATTACTCTGCTAGCCTCAGAACTCTAATTACTTTTATCGCCATCATTTCATCTTGTTAAAACATTAGTCCAAATGTTTACATCTACTTCTCTGTTCACTCCGGTGAATCCTTCATTACAATAACACCCTATTTACCTATTTGAAAATATAAAATCCATGATAACATTTTTTATTTGTATGAGATAAGCATGTAATATTATTAATGTGTCAGTTTTTTGGAAAAATATTTTTTAATTGCTAAAAAAATAACTTATACTGTGTGAATCTTAAATAAATATACTTTTGGATAATATCAATTAATTTAGTGAAGTATAAGCATCGCAATAAATTGTTCTAGAATAGGCATGAAGTGGTGACTATAATGAAAAGCAAATTTCCATAAATGATTAACTTAATGTCAATTTTTCAATGTAAAATATTAGTACACTGAGAAAAATTTTAAATATAAAAACATATTTTTAATAAGTATAATATTTCTCTAATATTTTGGCATGGTTTTCTAACACATGGAATTATTTTGTTTCCTTAAATTAGTGTTGGAATTGGACGGGCGCACTTCGAAAAGCAGCCCCCAAGCAACCTCAGGAAGTCAAATTTTTTCCACTTCGTCATCGCGCTCTACGATCGAGCGGGACAGCCCGTGGAAATCGAAAGGACGGCGTTCATCGGCTTCATCGAGAAAGACCAGGTGAATATCTCATTTTAAGTGCATGATCAGCAAACAGGCATAAATAGCCGTCTCATCCACCACGACATCTAAGGGATTCTCTCATTGAATTTTGGAATTATGTCCGGTGAAAAATAATCCTTTTGGTTTCCACTCCAGTGTGAAAATTCATAGATAATTACCACCTTGAATGAGATATATTTGGAAAAACAAACAATGAAAGAAATTGAAGTTGTAATACATATTAATTACATGGAAAAAGGAAGTGAACGACTGTACCAGAAGTAACAATCGACGCGAAGTAAACTATGAAAACTGAGAATAATGAACGTAGAATTTTTTTTTTATAGAATCTGTCTAATGAATAACTATTCATGACGGTTTAACTAGACTACGTATGTTACATTTAAATCACAAAAGAGCTTATTAATTTCCCCGTCAAGATAGGCAACTGAAAGCTACCTCTAAAAGAAGCGGGTTGCCCATGCCCATTTGGATGGACATAACTTATGGGTTGTCCCCGAAAATTCATTTTTATATAGTTTACGATGGTGTCCTAAGGAAAAATAATAATGCATATATACATTTGTAATATTTAATTTATGTATACCCGGTAATAAAAAAAACAACGCTTCCTTTCACAAAGAATGTGAAAAAAATCCATGATGCGAATGTCTATATCCCCAAAGGATATCTCATTTTATATTAATGAAATGCCTTTTACGAGGTTGTAGTCAGTTTTTGGAAACGGAGGAGCAATATGCCCTCAACTCCAACTCATTTGTCAAATTGCGAGATCAGCTCATCCCAAATGTTGCTTTCAAAACATTTTCTCTACTCAAATCAAAATCCAATGCTATCGTAATAGCCAGCGAGTTTCAATTTTATTGCCATTAGTACTTTTTGGTGAGCCTCTTCTGATGGTTATAACGTATAAAAATTGGAGGAAGTTTCACTTGATGTGGATTTATGTTTCATTTAAAAATTAGATTGTTTAATATTAAATAATGAGGTGGTCTGGAAAAGTTCAAATCTGGGTGTGAACATTTTTACCCAGTATGAGAGTGCAAATTTTGTATTCCAAATATAAGTGAGTTTTGAAAATAAGTGTCCTAAATGTTGAAAATTTTAAATATATAAAGGAATGCAATGTTAGGTTCAGATTCAGGTATTAGTTTAGCTCATGCTATTAATCAAAAGGTTGAGATTGCTCATAACCTTACATTTATAAAATTTCAGCCCCAGCACTGAAAGCAAATAACCATTCAAAGTTAGCAAGAAACCCCATAAACTCAAGAAAACTGTGCGCAGTGTTTTATTATTGCAAAGGGTGGATAAATGTATGAAGTTTAAATGAATGGAAGCGTCACAGGGATTTTTACAACATTATAATGGAAGAGAAATCATTTAACTAGTCGTCAATGATCAATGTGAGTAGAGGATTATCTTTAAAAATGATTAACCTCGGTTCAAATTTTAAAAATTAAGTAAACTAAGCATAGTATAATGCAATCATTTCATACACTACTTAGACGTCTTTTGCTATTTTGGATTTTCTTTTTAGTGTTATTAATTTATCAATTTTGATTGTTAAAAATGATTTTCAGTAAGGTTTCATAAGGTTCCAAGCATGCTTTTATGCATCAGTTTATTTAACTCAAAGTTTTGGCCTACCGTTCCTCGCTTTTTCGTTTAAAACACTGGCTCATAAAAATTCAATATTTCTTTTACTTACAGTTTAACACTGCAAAATAGATATTTTAAAATAATTTTTCTGACCTTTTGAAATAATGCTTCATCACTTAAATATTTGTGTATGCTTGGGTTTAATTGCAGATATTGAGTTTTTTTAATATCTGTAAAAGTCTCTCATATCCTTGATTATTACGAATAATCTAATCTCGTATATCTGTTTAACTCGTTTAACTTATCATCATTCTCCTAAAATTAACTGAATTCAATAATTTGAAGCCATTTGAATTCAGTTATTTTTTACCACTACATTAGATTTCGTACCTAATCTCCATTAAATGTACTAATTTTATAACCATTATATTTTAGGAGGCCGAACCGCAGAAAACCAACAATGGCATTCAGTACCGGTTACAGCTCCTCTACGCCAACGGTAAGATCTTTATGAAGTTTTTTCTCCCGAAATAATAGAAATTTTGCCTCTCTTGATCTAAATTATTATACATGATGCATGCGGAAACATTATACAAATCATAGTATGTATAAATTATATAAACTGAATATATATATATATATATATATATATATATATATATATATTCAGTTTGAATGATGGTATAAACAGAAAATTATAATATTGCTTTATCCTCACTATAGTTCCTTTACCCTAGCAAGTGAAATTTTCATTAATTTTTCCAATATTTTAACCAACGTATTTGTTCAACATCATCATGAATATTATACCTAGTATTATGACACATTTATGTTATAACCATACCATTATGCAATATACTTTGTGAATCAATCTAAATAGTTCCCATTTTTGTAAAGTATTTTTTTTCACTATTCTATATTATGTTTGGTCTCAATGTATTCACCTTTCTAATCTATTAATGCTGAAAAATGCCATCAATGCATACCAACTTCAATCGCCATGATGTTATTTTTTTTTAAAGTATACTGAAGTTGCTACAGCAAAAAGGTGTACTTCATCAGCTTTAATACTTTCCTGGGAAATTTCAGTAATGAGAACTGGAATTGCTTCGTATGAAATGAGGTACGAAAATTGAAATGTACATTATTCAGTAATGAAGAGAAAAATATATGTAGTATCTGCTGAATTTTTATGGACACAGGGTATCCCAGTAGAAAATTGCCCTAGGCTACTGATGGGAGTTCCCGGGCTCGATGCCCGGGAACGTCTCGGGGCACCCCCAGTTTCACCCAAGCTATGTGACTTTTGAGTACCAGATCTTCCTGGGAAACCGCAAGTGGCACAGTAAAAGGAGCAGGCCTTCCTACCCGGATGTTTGAATTTCACAACCATATGGATGACCGACTTAGTATGGCTGTTGACTTTCTTTTCTAACTAATTAATATAAGATCATGATGCTTCATTGGTTACAAGTACTTCATAAAAGATGCCTCTTTTGTTAAAAAATGATTGGCTTAATAAGATATCATTTTTGCATTTAATAACTACACGGTCACAATATAAGTCTAGTGGTAAAATGTAAAAAGTTTATGACATATATTTAGAGTGAACTTCTGAAACATTATGACAATGAAGAGTATTTTAGGAAGTAATAATTCAAATAACCTATTTGTTTTGCTTTAATTCTTCCAACGGAGTAGCATTCTAATTAATTCAATAGCTTTACCAGTTACTTTCATAATATCTAATGATACTTAGACTTGTAATGTTTTTATCATTTTTATTTCCATCTCATGATTGATTAGAAGTTACCCGCAACGACAAATAATGTCGAATTGTCATCCAAGTTTGATTAATAGGTGAAATAAATGTAAAAAGTTCATTTGATCATGGAATCGATATCATTCCCACGCCAACTCTAAATTAATTAAATCCTTGTTCATTATGAACGAATGAGTGTGTGGGTGCTCTGATTTTGCGGAGGAGGTGGATGAAAAGGAAACCCGTGCCCTGCTTTCTTCCCCACCCACTACCACTTTCTCCAATCCCACACCACCCTCCTCCTCCACTTCCAAACACCTCCTGACCTCACTCCCCTGAACCTCCTCTCTCCCCTCTTACCCTGAACGCCCTCTCAGCCTCCCCACGAACTAGCGCGCCCACTTTAAGTCCCACCCCCGACCAACTCCGCCAAAGCTCCTCTCTTAAGCCCTCTCCTTGCGGACCTTGCCCGTCCTAGAGCCCACTCGCACTCCCTTTGCCCCGATCCTTTTCTCACGTCCTACCTGCCGGCCGACTCCCCTTCCTGCCCCTCCGCCCTGATCCCCCGTTTTCCATGGTGCACCTCCCACTTCATCCCGCACCTTCTCCCCATCCTCCCACCGTTTTTCCCCGATCCTCCCCCCTCCGGTTACCGTACCCCTCATGGCCTTACCTCTCTCTCTTCCTCTCCCTCCTACCTCCGTCCGCACAAATTTCCCTCCACCAACCACCTTCTCCCATCCTTCCTCCCCCAATACACCTCCGCGAACCCCCCCCCTCAGAGTATTCCACCTTCTCGCATCCCTTTTCGATTTTTTTCTCTCCTCCTCATCCCGTTATTTTTTTTCACTCCCCTTTTAGAACCAATTGAATTGTACCCGCTCAACTTCTGTAATTAAATCTCTCATGGCTATTAGCTGGAAATTATTTTATGGAGGGAATTACATTTAAAATTCCTTCCTTATAAATGCCCCGATAGCAATTTTGTATTTTTCCGTTGCATGCACGCCTCTAATTATTTTATGATTTACCACTAATTTGCTAAAAATTAATAAATGAGTTCTGATTCCATCATGATTTCGTTGGTTACACTTGCCTATTTACAGTCCCCTTTCTTGGATTTAATCAATAAAGTTCTTTATATTTATTGCCCTTGATTGACTGCATACATATATATGAGTGGTGTGTTTATATATTATATATATACATGATGTACATGTATATGTATATATATACACATACATATATGCATATACATATCCACATACACACATACATACAAAGACACACACACATACCAGTTTAGTTTTGGATGGGCATATACATAGTATATGTGCCCATACAATAATTATCTTATTATTAGGTTGTATACCGTATATATATATATATATATATATATATATATATATATATATATATATGAGGAAGGCAACGGGAAACCACCTCAATTATCATTCCCAAGAACAATGTGATGGACAATAGAGATATTTTGAGTCCTGGCAACCACGGGGCTCGGCCCAATCGGCCGTGTGTCGTGCCCGGCAGCGGGGGAGGCAAGGCTTCCGCGGTCGTCATCCCACGAAACCCTTGCAAGGGAAAACCAGCAGCAGCAGGACAGAAGACGCAGGAGAAGAAGACCAAATTAGTTAGAATAGGAACGTGGAATGTTAGGACAATGATGAGGACGGGGAAATTGGAGAATGTTAAGCGAGAGATGGGAAGGGGAAATATAGATATTTTAGGTCTATGCGAGGTGAGATGGAAAGATAGCGGGGATTACTGGAGTGATAAGTATAGAATAATATACAGCGGTGGGGACGAGAGCCAACGAGGGGTTGCCACAGTATTAAATGAAGAGGTAGGAAGAAGCGTAGTCAACATAGAGCAGGTAAATGATAGAATACTACTAGTGGAGATAAAAGCAGAACCGACGAACTTAGTTATTATCCAGGTATACATGCCACCGAGCAACCATAAGGAAGAAGAGGTCGATAGGATATACGATCAGTTAGAGGACATGATTGCATGTGTTCCTGCAGGGAAACATTTGATAGTGATGGGGGATTGGAATGCGACAGTAGGCGAAGGAAGAGATGGTGATGAGGTGGGGGACTACGGTTTAGGGTCGAGGAATGACCGCGGGGAGAAAGCAGTTGAGTTCTGCAGGAGACAGGGGTTAGTTATCACCAACACTTGGTTCAGACACCACAAAAGACGCAGGTATACATGGAAAATGCCAGGTGACTCGGGAAGATATCAGCTAGATTATATCCTGGTTAGACACAGGTTTAGGAACAGTGTGATAAATTCCCACAGCTTCCCGGGAGCGGATGCGGACTCAGACCACAATTTAGTTGTTATGAAATGTAGCGTACGTTTTAAAAAGATAAGGCAGGGGCGGCGAGTTAGAAAATGGAATGTAGAAGCATTAAATGGGTTGAAAAGAAAGGAATACAAACAGGCGGTAGAGAAAATCATGGAGGACGGTAAAGAGCTAAGTACTATTGAAGAAAAATGGGAATGTATCAAAAAAGGGTTGTCTAAAGCGGCAAAAGACACTATTGGAACCGTTAACGCTAAAAGGACTCGTAAACCATGGATCACGGATGAGATGATTACAAAAATGGATGAGCGGCGAAAATGGAAGAATATAAATACAGAATTAGGCAAAATGAAGTACAAAGAATTGAACAATAAATTGAGGCGGGCAACAAATAAAGCAAAGGAAGCATGGTGGAAGACGCAGTGCGAGAATATGGAAAGTCTGCAGAGGAAGGGGGAAATCGGTGCGCTTTACAGCATAGTTAAATCTTTATCGGGAAGTAAGAAAGGGAGATCAACGATAGCAGTTAGAGATAAGGCCGGTAAGGTAATAGTTGACGCAGGAAAGATCCAAGAGAGATGGAAGGAATATGTAGAAGAACTGTATAGTAAAGAGCTTTGACCAACAAAGTTAGACATTGAAAAGGAACATGACGTAGAGGAAGATAGCTTAGGTCCAGGCATACTAGACAATGAGATAGAAAGGGCATTAAGGGAGATGAAACTAAATAAGGCCGTGGGGGTAGATAACATTCCCGTGGAACTTTTGAAATGCTTGGGAAAATGTGGGAGGAAGAGGCTATATGGGCTGATCCGTAGTATTTATGAGGAGGGAATCTGGCCAGAAGACTTTGTGAGATCAGTTTTAGTTCCTATTCCGAAAAAGGTAAAGGCCACGTCATGTGAGGACTATAGGACAATTAGTTTGATATCCCACGCAGCTAAGGTTGTTCTCAGGATCATAAACAAAAGGATAGAGAGTAGGGCAAATGATTACTTAGGGGATGATCAGTTTGGGTTTAGGAAGGGGAGAGGTACGCGTGATGCCATTGCAGTAATGAGATTATTAATCGAGAGGAATATAGAACACAACCAGGAGGTATTTGCCTGTTTCGTAGATTTCGAAAAAGCGTTTGATAGAGTAAATTGGGAAAAACTAATGAGTATATTGCAGAAAATAGGAATAGATTGGAGGGAAAGGAGGCTAATCCGCAACCTGTACATGTCTCAGACTGCTCAGGTGAGGGTGGGAAACGGGGAGTCAGGATGGGCAGTGTTAGGAAGGGGTGTAAGGCAGGGTTGCCCATTATCACCGTTGCTGTTCAACCTGTACGCAGAAGAAATGATCAAAGAGGCATGGGAAGAACTCGAGGTAGGAATGAAAGTGGGCGGGGAATTCGTAAAATCAGTGAGGTTTGCTGATGACCAAGCTTTAGTTTGTCAGTCAGCCAAGGGGCTGCAAGCATTGCTTAGTGAATTGGAAATTCAGTGCGACAGGTATGGGATGAGAATCAATATTAATAAAACAAAGGTTATGCGATTTTCTAGAAAGAAAAAGGCCAAGCTTAACATTAAAATAGGAGGGCAAAAGCTAGAGCAGGTAGAACAGTTTACGTATCTCGGTAGTGTTTTGGACCAACACGGTCAAAGTAGTAGGGACGTAAGGAGAAGAATTGCGCTAGGCAAAGAGGCTTTCACAAGGAGGAGGGAGTTGATGACAGGGACTTTGAGTAAGGATGTTAAGAAAAGACTCGTAAAAACTTTGATATGGAGCGTAGCTATGTACGGAGCGGAAACGTGGTCATTGAAGCAGGAGGATAGACGTAGATTGGAGGCTTTTGAAATGTGGGTGTGGAGAAGAATGGAGAAGGTGAAATGGACAGAGAAGAATACAAATGAGGAAGTACTTGGTATGGTGGGCGAAGAGAGGGGTTTGTTGGGAGCAATCCTATGGAGGCAGGAAAAGTGGATGAAGGGGGTGTTGACCGGCAGTGGGATGTTGAAGACTGTGATAGAGGGTAGAATGTTGGGCAAAAGAGGAAAGGGAAGGAACAGGATAGGGTTGTTGGACGGGATGAAGGGAGGAAGGAAGTACTCAGAGATGAAGAGGGACCTGATATAGAGTAGGATGATTGATTTTGTGTTTTGTTAGGAGTAATAAAATATTTGTTTGGTAGTTGTGTCAGTCCAAAAACCTACCTTAACCGGTAGATTACTTAAAAAAAAATATATATATATATATATATATATATATATATATATATATATATATATATATTCACGTAGTTATACTGCAATGTACTACAAATATTCTAGTATAACTACGTCAGCTGTTGTGATGAGAAATAAAAGAACAAATTGCATTAAGAGAAAAGTATTCCTAGGTTGAGAAGAAGAGCTAATTGTGAGACATTTAAAATTTAAACAACTAAATCTTTTAATAAAAATGTTAACCTAATTCCAATCTTCATGCACTGATGTTCATAACGTCACAACCTGTGATTCGCATTGTGTACATAATAATTAATAACCTTAAAGGCTGAGGTGGAATTCTTAATGTTTAGCATATACTGAATCGAATGGTTTACTCTAATCTCTCATGAAGAGAGATGATTTCATTTCTGAATTCTCGGCAGTAAAAAACTGTATTAAAATTTCACGCGCAGTTTTGATATACCCAAAAGTATCTTAAATTCCGTCTCTCCACTAAAATTATCTTTTCACATATCAATCCCTTCTTCCATTTCCTGCGTATCTGCGCCCTCGACACCACCTCCATTCCCACCCCTTTTCCCCATACCGTTTCACCATCCAGGGCTCTTCTCGCCCCTTCCTCCCATTCCCTCGCTCCCAGCCCCTAACCCTCCCTCCTCCCGTGGCGGCGCATGTATGGGGGTGTTCGGGTAGTATTAGGTAATTCCACTTAATGCACGCGGGGAGTAAGCGTGGCGTCGATGTCCGGGGGACGGGGTGTGCGAGACGGGCAGGGCTGTGGGGTGGAGGTGGAGCGAAGATGTTAAATGGGATGTGGGGTGGGGTTCCCTGGGACAGGAGAGGGGGAAGGAGCATACGGGTATGTGGTGGCGGATCGGAAAGGGACCCTTCACCCCTCTCCCTCCCCCGGGAGGGAGTTGAGGGGGAGGAGATAGTGGCCAGGGCGCACATACGCACGCACGGAGAGACCCCACACGTGTAGTGTGCGTGTTCGGGTGAGAGCAGCGAGGGTAGTGGGACGAGAGGAGTGCGTACGCGTCGGTTCGAGGACCGCGGGCGGGGGTTTAAGTCACCCCGTCCGTGCGCCCGCGTGTCCTCCTCCTCCTCTCCCGTGGGCGGGGGGGGGGCGCGGACGTCGTTTCCGCTCTCCGGGGCGGGGATTAAGTCGGCGATCGGGGGAGGTTCCAGGACCCGCCTCTTCGTCGGACCAGGAATGGGGGGAAAGGGTCGGGAGAGGAGGAGGTTGAGGGGTGGGAATGGGAGTGAGATGGTAGCCGGGCGGGTAGGAGGGACGGGTGGGAGGGATTCGGCCCACCTGGTGGAGTCGTCGAGACCGTCTTTTGTTTCAGAATGTCGCACGGAGCGTGAATGTCAGGGCCTACGGAAAAGGGGTGGGCGAGTCGCTATGCGACGTCCGTGGACTTTCCATAACGCACCAGGAATGGGAAACTCACACACCATGTGCGATGCGTGGAGACGATCCAAAAGAACGCGCAAATTCAACCCGTAATGTCCCTTATTGCTTAATTTAGCCTATTGACGATGGTTTCAATCAACTACTTGATGTTGTTGTAATTAGTGGAATACTTGGATTTGTCTAGTTCACTTGATCATCGCTTCGATTAAGTGGGCTAGACAATCATATGGACGTGCACTGTTATAGATTTTTATCTTGCCTATGGCCTAAATTATTCAATTACCCCGGACGCAAAAACATTTTATCGAAATTTCTATATGCAAATTTTAGTAACAGAGCCCTTCAAAAACAAATTTGGCCAACAAACAAGGACCTCATAAAATCATTAATGAAAAAATGGCTTTTCACTATTCGTAACTATCAAAAAAAGCACCGTGGTGAGATGAAATAAACTACAACCATATTTCATAAGATAATCACATTTTCCATTACGTGAATTCATTTTACGAACGTTTCTACTTGGTTTAATTATATCATGTGGAATATAATACGAGTCTGTCACTCGAAACAAAATCATTCTTAGAAAGCTTTTACTGACTAGTGCTGTAACTCTCTAGAAGGTCTCCATAAAGTGGCTTCGTTTTAAATCCACCGCATGCACAAAACTTTTTTTATGCTTCCTTCGTTGTGTTTCTCTCACTCACATGATTATTTGTATTTTTATGTCATCAAAGATATTGTTCCACACTCTTCTGTTGCATTAAACGCCAAACTTCATCGGATACACCTAAAAATATTTGTAAGAAAACTATAAATGCATATTCTTCATGTACATTTTTCAAAGTAGTCAATGGCAAAAAAGTATAATTTTTTCATTTCATTTTACGGAAAACTTCCATAATTACCTATACTGAAATTTTTGTTCCACATGTCAGATTCATGCAGTGTAATATTTTATGCACTTTGTTTCTAATATTCCTCGTCTACCAATAGTCCTCGACTTGAGAGGTTCTTCTATCATGTTTGACCATGATATTTTGAAGCCAATACATAATATTAATATGCAATTTTAAATGTAATTTTAAATTTACTCAATAGATGATGGTGTTAAGACTCCTATTTTAGAGGGATTTCTTATTTATTTGATGGAAAACATCAAAGAAATGGAAATGATATCCTGAAGTCGCAATTGTTACAAAGTCCCCTTAAATAGAATATCATTTGTTACGTTATACTCAAACTCAAAAGACGATTTAAATCAACGAGAGAATAAAAAAAGAGGGTGGAATTATTAAAAATAAGTTTAAAATACGAAATTGTTACTATGAGGTCAACAATCTTTGTGATTTGGACGAAAATGTAGAGTAGGGCAAGAGAGTGAGAGGAAAGTCCAGAGGAGAAGGGTGAAGTTAGAGAGAGCAGGGAGTTGTAATGTGGAAGGGTGAATCACAGGAAAGTTTGCCAATCCCTTCGACCGTGTTTTGCAGACTTGGGGACTTTAGGGGGTTCCTACGGGCCAGACCATAAGCCACCAGATGCCCCAACTTGGAAGGACGAGGAATATTATGGAGTATATATGTTTAGCTAAACAGCGACTTTTACGTTCTCCGTTTGTATAAATTTGTATGTAGTGATAAGAGTAAGTAATGGCTCAAACAAGGGAGTAGGAACATTCATCTTGCGCATAAGATTCAATGGCCATTGCTTAAGTTTAAACTACTCTCTATGAGATTCAGATGAGCAATTTAAAACTAATAACGAATAATACTTTTAAAAATGTCTTAAATACGAAACTACCGGTCAGTTTTTATTGTCACTAGGGGTATTTAATGGTTATTTTAAAGTTATTTATTGGCTTACCTTGAAATTCCACAGTAAATGTTTAAATAATTATTTCAATTCTTATTGTCGTATTTTTCATTGAGTTCCAATTGTTCGGAAAGAAGTTCTTCCGATAAATTTTTTTCAAATACTGCAGGAGGCCTTATAATGTCTTGCATTTTTTCTTCTAATAATCATATTTGACCCTGACCACTCTTTTCTTTAAAATATTGTACCTTTCTTGTAAGTGTAAACTGATTAGGGATGCCTTTGGATTTGCTTCCTACAATGCTTCTTTTATCTTTTTTTTCTCATACATCATCATCATGAATATTTTCATCAGGAGATTGGTTGACTTCAGCTTTCCAAAGTCTTTCCTGCTGCTGCTCCTTGAATGCTTAACCCCTTCCATCTTATTAACTTTCCTTTCTAGCTTCCTTCTTTACCTACGAATTTGTACTTTCGCCATTCTCTTTTAGATTTCACTTCTATTATTGTATTAATAAATTAACTACATCTAAATGTTTTCCCAATTCATCTGGTTCTTCTTGTCCTTATCATGATCTATATATCCTCTTGCCCTTTTCTAATCTTTTGTCTATCCTTTTCATATTTATCATGCACCTCCAGTATTGATGGTTCTATTGTTCTCTGGTCTGTTTTTCGATTGTTCCTTTCGGATCTATGAAGTACCATGCTCCACACGGATTCTTCAAAAAAATTCTTATACGTTGATAAAAACAGTGTATGAGTATGAATAATGGTTACCTCTTAGTAATAAATGCCTTATTAACTAATTTATTTATATACATAGTACCCCGGAAGCCACCCCTTGGGGGTGTGGCAAGGGTTATTACACACCAAAATACTTAATCAGACTACTAGCCTAAGCTAATTACTGATTTATATCTCTCAAGCTACTTTCATCCCTTGTGATGCTGCTCCTTGGGTAGAAAAACGATCCATCTTCTTCTAATTCTTCTTCACTAAACGCAGTATCCACCTGTAGGATATCTCTTCCGCATTATAGTATTTTATTTTTATTTATGGTTGCTTGAATGTTATATTCATAAAGTATTTCGTTCATTGTTACTTGTAGTTGCCCTGGATTCATTTATATTCATTCAATAGTACTAACTTAACAGAGCATGGTTATTAGTTCCTCGTTTACCTTACTTCCATTGACATCAACTCCATTTAGTACTTTTAATGCCACTTCCACATATGTGTTGAATAGGGGAGGTGAGAGGTTCATATCATTTGACATCTATATTTCTTTGTCTATAAAACTTCCACCTTTCATTCACATTTGGGTGACCTAGTTATCATATAGCTGATAGATTATACTTTTTATTTGTTACCCATGACAACTGGTCATAGTAATTTGAATATATTGTTCAACTTTTAATTCTTCATGTGCCTTATCCAGTCCTTGTTTGCCCCATATAATGAGTTGTATAGGTGTACCATTTTTGCTAGCATTTTTCTTAGACAGTGCATAGCCTAAATTATCCTCTGCTCTTACTCAATCCAAACTGTTTTCATAGCAATTATTGACCCATATCTTCAGTGATCAATTGTAATTATATAACTGTCAAACTTGTTATTAAAATGAGTTAGGTAGGAGTTACTATTATCCAATTCCCTCATAATTGTTTAACATATAAATATAATATTTTAATCAAGTTATTTTGTTCCTTGTTTTTACATTTTTGTGGAAAATTTTACTTTGTGGGTGAAAAAGGTACGTTCACTTGAAATTTGGGGAACATTTTGCATCAATATTTTACATTTTGTTTATTAATCCTCCTTTGTCAAATGAAATTTGCATAGTTAATAATAACTATTATTTTCTTACCTACGTTCACGGTGAAATTATGGGATCAGGTTCTTTATAACATTTAACTGAAACTAAATTTTATACACAACACCACTCCTTTGGATCTTCCGGAACACGCGTTTCATATGAAGCTAGTTCAGTTTGTGCCGTGGTGATCCTGATTTTGTAAACATATTGTGTCGGATATAGAAAAAATGCATGGATCGCAAAAAATTATCCACTCAAAAATTTCATTCATTTTGGGTGTCCAGAATATCACAAAGGATTTTTGGCTCAACAATGTGACGCGCGCATCTAAATATCACAATGACATTCTCTGCTAACTTAAAGAGACGTTTATTTTTGTATAACCATTTTTCAGTCAGAAAATAAGTACGTATACTTCTTTTGTTTAATTTTGCAGGAGGATGAGCAAATAAATAATTACTGGAAATTTCAAATAAAAAATTAGGAATTAATTCCAATGTGAGATATTTTGTTGATAAATTAAATGGCAAGAAACTACTCCCGAACGTTTAAGCTTTAAATTCAAAGGTGTGAACGTGTGGCATACTAAAATTGGGGTCCGACTAATAATTGGAATATGGTAGTACTGAGTGAATGCTTATCTGCCTCCTTCGGCGACATTCTTGATTACATACTTTGCTGTAACGATATCTCATATAGGTAGCAGAAAGGTAGCCATTTCATTTCATCAATTATAGTCATTTCACGTTCTCTTTAGTATGCCGTAAACCGGGAGACTCAATTAGGGAATAAATTAGGGATGAATTATTTCAAACAGCGCAGCATCCTTCACTACCGGTTTATTTTCACATTTCTCGTGAACAATATTAATGCATTTGTTCCAATAGTTATCTATTTGTTTGCCCTTTCTCTTGAAAATAACAATTACAGTTGAGTTTCTACAAGTGCCGCCACGCAAATCTTTCTAGGAAATAATATCTCCAGGAGGGACACGTTATTTCATTTCCTTGGCATTCATTCCGTAAGAAAGGAGGCTTAAATGTCAAGGGGATAGCATGAGACTAGTGAATGTAAACAAAAGGAGGGGAAAAGAATTGTGGCAGAGAACGTGAACTCGGGAGCCGTAGAGAACGATGAGATGGATAGAGCAGAGAGTGGAAGTGTGCGGTGCTGCGCGAATGAATTTTTCCCCTCGGAGAGTGGAAAGGGAGCAGGGAGCGTGAGATGAAGAGGGGGACGGAAATGGAATGAGAGATCGAGAGAACCTACTCAGATGGGGGAGGGAAGGTGTGGTGGAGGAAGCGGGAAGACGGATTGAAGCGGAGAGTGGTCATGACGGGGGAATGCTCTTCTTTCCTTTAGTGCCGAAAGAAATTAAGGAATTGCATTCGTTGGGGCTGTTTTCTAATAGAATTAATGGCCTACTTAGCACATTCGTGGTAATTGGAAGTTTGTTTGCATACATTTCTAGTTGTTTTTTCGACTCCAAACTTGAAAAAATGAACTCAGCAATCGAACCTAAGGCTTGTTCAATGGAGCTCATCTCATGATAAACCCTGGGGTGTGTGATATTCTTACATCAGCATGTTGCTAGTTCCACTTCCTGTGCCGAAAATTAAGTGTGCTGTAACATTTAGACCCGAATGTCCGTAGTATCACCAAATTGAGTGATTAGTCTCTTTTATTTTCCATTATTTTTCGAAGCCGAAGAAAATTTTTGTCTCCAATTATTCATTCGCAATTAATACATTTTTGTTTGCCTTACATCCATGCATCACTTCACTGTGATTATGCACAGTGATTGTGTATTGCTGTCACAATTACAATCAAATGCCAAGTTTAATTTTATCTTTTGGCCTGAAAGAACGTTCGCAATCATTCGAATATTTTGAAAACCGTAATGAAATTGGCTGTTGCTGCGTTTCAATTATCAGTCACAAGACCTATAAAACCATTTGAGTAATATTGGTTCCCTAAAATTCGTAAATCAATTTTCATAATCGTCCTCTGAAATTTTCGGTTACATTTTTACTATCATATTTCCTCTTTGCATGATTCAGATCACTCTGATGAAATAATTTTACTTTAATTTTGACATTTAATAAAATCAAAAATGGTATTTAAAAAACGAATGAATTATAAAAGTCCATCTCTCAGGTTTAATCTCTCATTAAAGAAAAATAATATTACCGTAATATTTTTACCTTGGCCCTTGACACATAAGAAAAGTTGAAAAATTCAGAAAATAAATGACGTTATAAAGAATGAGGCACTCGGCTAGAAATAATAATTTTATGTGAAACCGCGCGATGAATATGAAAAGCTTCTTAATTCTTAAATTTATATCTCAGCCCCTCTCAGTCTGTACCATATCTTTTTTTGGTAATTGGGAGAAGATGGAAGGAAATTGTGACTAGAAAAATATTAATGTGCCTCAACTTGTGTTAATAATTGCTTATAGCATTGCTCTGAAAGTGGCAAGTCCTTGAGCCACATAGAGGTGGCATTTTGCCCTTCATTCTCACTCTTTATTCCCTATCTCTTTTCCGTTTCTCTCCAAACAACGCCGACTCTTATCTCGACCCTGTAATATTTTTGTCCCCACCTTCATTCACCTCCAGCTCCATATTCCTTCCCCCCCTTCCATTTTACCTTCCCTCAAATTTCCCAACCACCCCCCTCCCTTTATCTCCACCCTTCCACCCCCTCCTTGGATCGAGCGAAATGTCAAACTGGTTTTGAAGTCCTTTACCCCTTAAAAACACCCTGAGCCCCACCTTCTCGAGCTCCTTTCGAAGCACGATCCTTACCCCCACACCCTCGTGGCCGTCCTAGGAGTGCGACCCTCGCACCATTCTTCTTTTTTTCCCCCTTGCTCCCTTAGAAACTCGCATGCTTCGTCCAATCCCGTGCTCAGGCGTCACCACCCGTTTCCCAACCTCGGCCCTCCTCCTTACCCCGTCCCCCCGCTTTGCAATCACTCAGCGTCAGCGGAACGCGTCTTACGATGGTCTTCGCCATCACCCCTCCCTCATTATGGCACACATGACGGCCCCTCTCTCCCTCTCGCTATTTCCCTCTTCCTTTTTTTCCCTCTCTCTCTTTCTCTTCCTCCGTCTATCTCTCTATCTAGTTCTCCTCTTAGCATTTTGTCTTTGCTCCTCCTCCTCCTCTCTACTCGAACTTTTTTCTCTCTTGTATAACCTCTCGCGAGTGTTCAATTATTCACCGCGACTTGAAGAGGGGTGATAGCATTACGGACTCCTAGAATTGCTTTTTTAGTTGCTCGAACCATAAAAATTGAGGATCTATTACCCCAGAACCAAAGTCCTGCTAAAATTAATTTTCTGGTTGTAAACATCCGTTTGTTTGAGAGAACCGAGAGACTCCAAGGATGTAATTCTTTGTATGGTAATTATGTTCAGTGTTTGAATCCTTTTATAGAATTTCTTACTTTCGAAGGCACATTATTTTTTCCTGTCATTCAATCCATTATCATGAGGCAATGAAAGAAAAGGAGATTATTTTACATTTCAACTCGCGTCTAGATTTTTATGCGAATGGAGTGGTTTGTGAAGTTACCGCCACGGATTATGGCACCATGCTGACATCGATATAGTCTAAATGATATTAGAATAATTGGGAGTGTGCAAATATGGTGAGGTGTCTTTGAGTCATTATTTTGGAAGCTAAAAGCTTAAATAGACTCTCTGTTAGCCGAAAAAAAGGTTATAGCTCGCACAACAGAGTAATGAGAGGCATTGAATCTTTATTATGAGTTATATATGTATAAAGAGAGAGAGATAGTTAATAAGTCGTACCAACGTGACCATGATCATTTATGTATTCACATATTTAGAACATCAGTGCCCATGTATTCATTTTTTTGGGCAATTTTTTTCAGTTAATTGCTATATGTTTTAAATGAGCGAATTTTTATGTGCAAGCCAAAATATAACACAAAAATAACATCTGGAAAAATTAATTTCCTCAATTTAAATTCCTAAAGAGTCGATATAATGAAAAACCCTATCAAATTTCGGACCAGATATGTAAAAATTGAGCGGGAAAAGGAATTGCATTTTGGTCGTTGGACAATTCTTATTGGGTACAGGACTGCTGGTAAACTAAATAGAGATTTTTTGGCGAGGCCCTTTAGAGTGAATAAATTCGTGAACTTACCTACGAAAGAGCATTCCGGGTAAAAAACAAAAGGTTTCTCAAGGACGCTCCTGGCGCCTACTTTGAGGATGAGGAAAATAAAAAAAGGAATAGAGCAAGGTAGGTACTCGGGAAGAGTATCAAAAAAATCCCCGCCGAATCAATTCCCGAAACGAGGGCGAGAGGCGTGAAGATGTGCTGGAATCTCTGCCGTTACCTTAGCGGGAGGCTGCGGCGAGGGCTTCAAAAGGAAGAGGCGAACGAGTTGAGTATTGCAGCGGTGATGTGAGCGGTTGTTTTATCGCCACCGCCACGGAGAGTGGAGAGGGTGGGGGGGCACGGTGGGTACGGGGCCGGGAAGGAGTGGGAGGAGAGGGGAAATGTTGGGGGTTGAAGAAAGGAGACTGGGGGGGGGGGAAGAGCCGCAGTACCTAAGACGTGCTCGAGAGAGGAAGAGGGGGAGAAACGACGTTGAGGTTCTCATAAGCGTCGAAATGCTTGCGAGGTAGAAGACCCGAGGGTGGAGGGGGGGTAGGAAAGGGTCGAATGGGACGGTGAGGTCGAGAGCAGGGAACTGGGCGGGATTGAAGCTGGAGGGGCGATAACTCGGCGAGTGGATACCCATCCGCGCGAGGTGCGAGGGAATGGAATGGGCGGTGGAGTGGCCGTTGCGTACGCCCGCGTCGAATTGGGAGGAGGGGGAGGCGGGGGTGTTGTGTGTCATGGCTTCCCTCGCCCCGCCTTTCTCCCCTTGTCTGCCGCCCACCCCACGCTCTCGTACTTTCTCCCCCTCCTCCCCACTCCTCATGAGGAATTATGGCGACAGCAATCTGGGAACCACACTCGTTGCCCATCCAGCCAACACCAAACACTCCCCAAAACTTAATCACCTCCTTTCAAGTGAACAAGGAGTTCGGTGCCGGAGGATGGAAAGGAAATTGGTTGTGATAGTGTTGTGGCTGCAATCTGCTCTCCTCTATTTTATTTCACTCTATTGCCGTCCCTTCACTCTTGAACGCATCTTTCTTTCTCTCCCAAGACCTGGCTCCCCGACCAATTCTTTTTCCGAGCCAAGCACCCTGTACACCCTCCCAGTGACAGCTTGGAGGATTGTTCATTACATCCTACGGACCGTTCGCATTTCTACAGGATTTTTTTTATCCTCTGCCATTTTTATTGCTTTGTGGATAGCCAATCAACCGCGGGGCCGGTGGAGAGGAACAATCTTTCTAACTTCGGTGCACTGAGATCTTTTAATTCATTACCTCTGACTCCTCGCCGGTTTGATCGTAGTTTAGCATTTGCTAAAAATAATATCCGCTTTAACTTTTACTATTCATTCACTGCCTCTTTCTCCGCCTTCACAGCTTTGCATATGGGATTGTAATTGCATTGAATTATTTTACAACACCTCTTAAATGTATCAAGCCTCATAAATATTTTACTTGTTATTGTAAAATTATTTTTCTGGTTGTAACTGCAAGCCTTGCGGATTTGTTGTATTGAGGGCTCTTTCTCTTAAGACCTTTGCCTTCGTAGTTCGTTTTGACCGAACACCGATGAAATAAACATAGAAACTTGGACGCCCTGTTTCTGGAGGCTTCAATCTAAATCCTAGAGTGAACAACTGCCAATATTTTATCGTTTAAAACATCTAAAGTTCTTTTGTTTAGTAATCGACCGCTGCACATTAATAGCTGAAGGTATGTGATAATTTACTAAGCATTCACTAAAGCCAATGAAATGATAACATCCATTGTTATCACTGAATAATAAAACAAAATATAATGTTCCTTCTGCTAAGAAATGTATGGCTTTACCGTTGCATGGGCTGCTGTGTTCATTCAAATACTTAATCGGTGGAATACCAATTAAAAATATTATTATACTGTATTTTCCACAAATGTATTACGGCTACTATCAATTTGACTCAGTTTTAACTACAGTTTTAGAGGAGAAACGATATTACTGCGGAGTCGGTTGTGCTATCTTTTTTACCCTAATATGCAGCTCGTTCACGTATGGGGTAAATAATTAGGCATAAATGACTCAATTTTGATAGTCACCTTTAATTAAATAAAAAACGCCGATGCCAGCATTAAACTTGTACCTAATATGCCTACCCGATTAGTTGTATTCAAGAATTTTGTCTGTTATTTGGGAATATTCCAATTTTTCAGTTTATGTATCGCACTGTGTTTTTGGGTGTGTGTGCCTGTTGACGTTCAGCGTAGAATGCAGTTTAAAGTAAAATTGCTTGAACTCGAACTCTTGATGTCCTTTGTGTCTACCTATCGGACCCTTTCGAATCGCGGCTTCAAATACCACCTGAGGCACCAGGCGTATAGTGTATGAGCTTTATCCTGTTGTGATTAGGGTGAAATGATTAAAGCTGTCACAGTAGCTCTATTTCAAATCTACGGCCGCTCCAAGTAAATGGTAGCTGAATGGAGTATACAACATACGAGGGTCATCCGGAAAGTAGTACCCGTTCGTGAAATAAAGACACAAAAGTAAATATTAACAAACATAAAAAATTTTATTTGAAAGAGGATACTTTAAACTACTTCTCAACATAATCTCCAAGCAAATTAAGGCATTTGTCATAACGTGTGACAAGTTTCTGTATTCCTGCTGCATAGTCCTTCGCCGCCAGCTCATTGAGATACGCGAGGGACCCATCTTGCACAAATTTTTGCATAATGCAGATGGTGTTTAACAATTTCATGAACAATTGTTCGAGAAACATTGGGAAAATGCTCACAGATGTCATCAATTGTGACGCGCCGATCGTTCCTCACGAATTCGTCAACTGAGCTCACCAGTTGGTCTGTAATGACAGACGGTCTCCCCGAACGCTCATCGTCGTGTGTGTTCCCCCTCCCCATGTTGAAGTTGCGACACCACCGCCGAACAGACGACTCGTCCATTACATTGTCTCCATACACCTCCTTTAATTGGCGATGAATATCACATGGGCGAACGTTTCTTGCATTGAGGAATTTAATCACTGCCCTCACTTCACAACTGGCGGCGTTCTCAATTTTTTTAAACATTGTAAACAATCACAGAAACAACACAGGCAATGCTAGCGTCACGCAACTTGGCTCAGAGAAGGCAGACAAGCCACTGAAGCTATCTGACCTCGTCCAGCGGCTACTCGCGTCGTCAGCACTTCATGCGGCACGAACGGGTACTACTTTCCGGATGACCCTCGTAGTAATCTACTTCAAACTACTCTCGATCATTTGCTTCCGCTTCCGTAGTTTCATTTCTTCACTAACCCAAACTCCCTTCATCCACCGCTCCAATCCCATTCCCTCATTTTCCTCTCATTTCTTCTATCCCCGTTCCCTCAACCGCCATTCCTTCATTCCCTTTTATGCATCCGCTCAACATTATTCCCTGATTCATCTCTTCCCTCCTCCCACCCAGGACGAGTTTTCTCCTCCCCCGAAACGCCACCCCTTCAAACTGTTTGCCTCTTCATGCCAAGGCTCACCGGCGGCAGCCACACACCCGGCGTTACATCCCCCCCTCCCCCCGAGAACGCGCAAACTCCCCGATTCCCCTTAATCCAACCTCCCCCCCCCCCACACCTCTACGGATGAGCATCCCGCCCGAACCCACCCTTCTCCGCGGCCCTCTCAACCCCCCGCCCCCTCCCGCCGATCTACTCCCTAAGTACTGTTCGCCTATTTATCTCATTTGCCGGTGCTCACCTCAAAGGGCTCCCACGAGGCTAGTCCTCCCATCATCACACGGAACAGCCTCTCCTCCCAAGCCCCCTCTCCCTCTCTACGTCTCGGCCCCACCGCGCCGACTTCCGCCGGCCTCTCCTTCGCTTTTCGCAACTCCTCCCCAACGATCCTCCCCCAATCTTCCTCCTTCTCTTCCTTGAACGCCACACCTTCCTTCAGCCGCCTCCCGACGGCCAAGAGGCGTTAAAGGGGAAAGGGGGACTCGCTCCCAGACGTCCTTCATCTCGTACTTCGCCCCTAACCCCCTTCCCTAAACCCAGCATCTTCGTACCGAGATCCCATCCCACTCACCGTATGCCTCCCTCCTCGCCTCAAAACTCCTTCCTTGCGGCATCATCTCTCTTCCTCCACACCTCCCTCTCTCTCGTCTCTTCTTATTTGTAATAAAATAAGCCGCCAAGAGGTCTCCGAGGAAACGGTGAAAACAGCGAGGGAGATCTTAACTTGTTACGTCCATCCCAATAGCATCTCACGCACTTACCCACCTCGGATCCTTAAGATCGTGTGCAGCTATTCCTCAACTCCTGCCCCCTTCCTGTCTCCCTTTTCCCCACTTTTCTATCTCCCTCACCCTTCTCTCTTTATCTCCCTCACCGTCATCCTCGAACACACAGCACAGCAACCCCTCCCCCCTCACGCTTGTGTTCGCACCCCCGCGCCGACGCACTCCATTCACAACACCTTTTCACACACTTCACAACGTCGCCCGCCCCTGTAGGGATTCACCTTCCCAAGTTCTCTTTCTCACTCACACACACACTTCTCTCGTTCTCTTTCTCTGCCACCTTTTCGTTCCATTTTCTATCTCACGTTCACAGGGTACTACAACCTCAACCTCTTCCCTAACAGCACCTTTTTCCCATCTTCTATTTGACCCAGAATCCCCTTATTAGACAGTGTTTGCCTTGTCAATAAATTCCATGTGGACCAAAACAACTGTTTATAACAACAAGAAATAGAGTGTCATTCAAGATAATTGTCGCAAGTATTTAACCAGTCATGTAAAATAATCAATGGGGGAATATGAAGAGAACTGAAAATAAATAATACAAGAGAAAGAATAGAATAAAAGAAAAATTGGGAAGAGCACATCGAAAAAATGAATGACGTCGGGCTACCATAGCCATAATTAATACATAAACCTAAAGGAAGAATGTATTTTTCCATGCCAAAATAAAGAGGGAACTCCTAATGTGAAGTCGGAATCGGCAACCTGCCTTTAACGTGAAGTGAGGGAGAGTATTCCGTTAAGGCTAAGGATAAAATCGGTGTACAGAGCAGTAATACATTTTTTGTTCACAGTAGATTGGATAGTGTAAATTTTTAGTATCATTTTCAGGTACACTTTTTAGTGTTTTCTTTGAATAAATATCCCCTTTGACAATTATAAACAACATATATTTCAGCCATATAAGTTATTTAATTGTACGACCATAAATTCATTTCATATATGAAATTCTTCCAGTCATACATTTCATATCATACATCTTCCAGTCATACATTTCATAAGTGAAATGAATGCGTTAAATCCTTAAAATAAACATGCATCAAATATATGGTGTGATGACTTAATTGTCAATCAATCAATAAACCTTTAGCGAAATTAAAATTATATATCTTTTATAGTTTCCCGTAATTTTATAACCCTAAGCTGTTTATCTTCATAAGGAAGGGTTGTTTCTAAAGCATAGCCTTTAAATGAAATTTTATCAAGGTAAACTCGTCTTAAGGAATCGCTTTAAGTTCTATGACAGCCAATATCGTGTCCATCCGAGGACATTGGGTATAGGAATAATTGTAAATAGGGGTCTTAGGAATAATTCTCAATATATAGCACGGATGCCACGCGTGATTAATGATGCCTGTTAGCCGTAGCATCTAAGCCTCCAATTAGCTTATGGCTAAATTTAATCAGCCTACAATCATTTATAATTGAATTGTGACATGTTTTATGCCTTTAATTGACGTGCTTTATCTCGAGAATTTAATGAGTAGGGAGTAAAAAGTTCGTGAGGGAAATAGTTCGGAAAATCAGTCAAGGTACCTAGGTATCATTACACGCTGTAAGTAATAAATACGAGCCTTGATGTCAAAGCCGTGCACATAGTTACGCTTGTTTAGGAAAAGAGTTGGTGAAACAAAAATTGTTGATTATGTCATTCCAAGAATTTCGCTTGATACTCTTCGCTATTTTTGCTACCGTGCTCATGGAAAGCTAAACCGTTATAGTTCTTGCGTATTACCGAGACGTTAAGATATGACCCTGGGAAAGAGTAAATAGACTGAAACTGGCTATGAATCAATTGATAGATCGGTACACGCCAATTACCCATAGCGCTGTAATTTTGAAGCATTCTTGGAAGATGGGGAGGTTGTTCTGCTTAATCGCCCATCCTCCGCCGGCCCAGGACACACCACCTGTTTTCTCTACCTGAAACCAAAATTTGCTTCGAAAGGTCAGCTTTTCCACGAGATAACAAAAAGTATTGAGCATTCTTAAGGGAATTGGGGCGCATATTCTATTAGAGGTTAAAAAAATATATTAGTGCGTAAATAAGTGAATTTGTATTTTATTAGTGTATTTTCTACTATTTAATTAAAACTTTTCATTGTTTGTTGTTTTAACAGGTGTGTATTTAATCCGTATTTACTCTTGCTATTAATCAAATTTCGGTATTCAATTCATTTGCTTGCATTGAAAACTATTTCCAGATTATTGCAGAATTTGGAAAATATTATTGATTATTTAAATAATATCCAAATAAATTATTTCGCATACTTTCCGGGTCTTTTTCTGAGTCTTTTTTTTACATACTTTCCGAGTCAATTTTTTACTCAAATATGCTGCTGAAATATTTCTTGATGGATTTTCCCAGTCTATTTCTCTTATGCTAATATCTATTTTTCTTCTGATATATTTTAAATTTTCATCCCTTATAACCTTACTGAGTTTTCCTTGCCCAAGCATTCTTAGCTTAATTGGAAAGTACCTTCATCTGAAGTTTGCATGAGAATTAAAACTTGATTCGGCTCTGACGCAGTAGTGCAAATGGAACCAGGTCTAATTAAATAACTACCCAAGCTGTCCGTAACCCATAATTATAATTAAGTAATAGCACAATGATTATAAATTGATTCAATTCCATTCCTCTGAATCTATGTTAGAAAAAAAGAGGTGGGAATGCTTGTTACGAGTGTTCTAACCCATGACGTTTTTAATTAGAAATCGATTTTCAACCAACGTGACTCCACCAAAATTTAATTGTCTCCTTTACTGTTTCAGGTGTGCGTCAGGAGCAGGACATCTTCGTTCGACTCATCGACTCCGTCACCAAACAGGTAAGATGAACTATAATATCTTTATTCGAAAATTATTTTCCAATTATACCCACTCTTTGAACCATCTGATGGTGCGATTTCAAGTATGAAATTAGTTTTAAGAGTTAAATATGTAAAAATCTTACAATACCGCATATTTTTAACATTCTACTCATATTTAAGATTTACTATTGGCAACTAGTACTGAAATTTTTTTCCACATACTCAAGACTGAGCATATGAGGATGTTCCGAATGTTAACGATGCTCAACACGCATTCTCATTTAAATATCATCTAATCATAGCATGCTACTGTTTGTCTCAGAGGTTTGAGGCAAGAGGTCCGATTGGAAAAACCTTCAAATAAAAGTTTATTTGAAGTCAAATATCTACAGATACTATAAATAGTGTAGGAAATATTGTCCTCCCACTTTTAATGATAATTTAACATTATGAGCCCATGCCATTATTTTATTATACATTGTGCGATTCTTAATCTCTTTAGAGATGTGAAATGCATGTCCTCTGTATTATCTTATTAATCTCTTTTAAACTTTCCCAAACAAGATTTTCATCTTAATTTTCTGCTGTTGCCCTCTCTTTCTCCCTCCTTTCTTCAAACCAATCCACTTGTTTTCTCTCTCCTTTTGAAAATATCTGCAAAAGAAGTAGTATAATAATAGAGAAATAAATAATTTAATTTATATTAATAATATATATCATGCAATAGGGTTAGCGTTATAATAGTATCTCTTTTCTCTTTTAACCATATTTTTAAGCAGTGAGTAATTAAAATCGATCCAAACTCTATTATATACTATCTGTTTGTCATCGTTGTTAGTCGATATATTTTGTCATCGACGTTTTTTACTCGTGTGTGTCTTCTCGTCATGTCCTGATACCGTCGTACTTTTATGTGGCATACACGTGGCTCTTTTTTTCGTTGTCGTCCCTTGCTGTGGGCCTGAATTTGTACTTGTAAGACACGGAACCCAACTCATTAGGAATCAGAATGAACGATACTCTAATGCACGCTGAGTGTATGTCATACTTAGCTTCACGTAATGGAATGCATTTCATGATCCCTTTACATGGATGGCCTTTTGAGCTCCGATGGACAAACTTTACAAATAGCTTACGATCATGTAATCCTGTCTAAATTTTGTCTATCATGACGTTTTACTCCTTCCTAAATTATTAGAGTTTACCTTCAATGGATAACATTGTTCGTGGAAATATCAGCCGCAAAGCTAATGAGACAGATTTTATATTACATTTATATATATTATTGAATCCTCTACGGTCCCCTCACAGTCTATTTGGGAATAAAATGAAAACATATCGTAATTTAAGGTATTTTACGCCATGAAATACACGGCACCTCATTTATTTTCTGCAGACTCCACAGAGTGAAGCAGGAGCATCTTAAGATTCGAGTTGACGCGAAATTTGCATTCGGGTTGAGTCGGCACGACGCGCTGTCCTGTAAGCGTTTTAACGCGCCTCCAGCCGAGTTTAGTGCGAGGAACGAAGTTACACAACTCGGCGGCGAAGTGAGAGAGAGAGAGGGAAAAGAGTGAGAAAGAGAAGTAGTGGGAGTAAAGATGAGGAAGGTGGGCTAGGGTAGGCCGGTTGGTTTGTTTTTTTTCGGGGGAATAAATATTAAAGGACCATTTGCTCTCTTATCTCTTGCCGCCTTGGCCCACGTAAATAGAGGCTGTGGCGAGAGCGCCAGTCCAACGGGGGGCTGGTTCGGGGCGAGAGGGGCCGGGAGGAGGCGTGACGAGGTGGGAGGGAGAAGAAAGTCAAGAGGTAAGGCTAGAGGTGAGAGTGTTGCGACAGTTTTGAGAAACAGAGGTCAAGGGAATGTAGCCTAGTCTCGGGTGCGATGATTTGAAATGAGGTTATAGGCGGAAGAGGTCGGCAATTACAGCGTGAGGGCGTGCACGAGATTCTGAATGTATATATTTTTAACCACATCGTTTTCATAGCGGTAATCCAGGTAGTTCAATATTTAGTGTCCTGGCCTCCCAGAACTAGTTTTTCTGCTTTGTGTTGGGAGCGTGGTGGAATTTTTCATTGCATTACCTGTCTCCGCTTGTCCATTAATTATACCTCCACTACCACAGTAATCTACTAGAAGGATTGCTTTAATGTGAGAAGATAGAGTTAGACCTTGAACTAACCTTAAGGTGTGTGAAATTTATGTATTCAGAGTAGGGAGGCTATCTTCTTCTCCTGCGTCATCATTTGGTTTTCCACAAATTTCTAGTAGCCAGAAAATCACAGCTCTGATTTCAAATTAGTTTAGTCTATGGCACCTACCAGAATCTGAGATCGCTTTACTCATAAGAATGCCATTTTTTATGAAACACTTTATCAGCTTTATTATTCTAAAATAAGCTGTCATTAAGTGCATCATGTTGAAAATCTGGAATTTTAATGGGAAACCATGTCAAATGTAATGGATTTCATGGCATTAGCTACAAGTCAGTGTGGCCATGTGTCATTGGGAAGCATAACGGTAGATAAAGCAGGAATCCAAGATTGATTTTTTACATAAAAGAATATTCTGTGGAAATATTACTGAAGCAATCAAGCGTTGTTAAATAGATTAAAATAGGAAGGAACAAATTAAAAAAGAGGAATGAGCGATTATCACGGAATAAATACGTTTCAAGATGCACCTGACCAAATTGAATAAATAAATATATGTACACGCAAGTGTAAATACATGAAACCACACACAGTACATACAAAAATGCACGTAGTTTAAAAGAAATAAATAAAACCCTGAGTTAAGAATAAAAATGAATTGATGGATGAGCATGGTAAGATAAAGTGATGGCAATGGGGAGGGAAAGGCGGTGAAAGTGTGGCGCCAAGACGCTGAGCGTAATGCAGAGGTCGTTTGAGTTGGTTTTTATAGCTAAATGGAATTTAACCGTCTTAATATTGCAGGGCCCATTTTTATGATCACTTCGCCGTGGAAGAACATATCCCAATGGCTAAAAAGCCCATGCTAAATTTCAGCCTCTGAGCAATTTATCTTAATGTGTTCTTCCTGTTTTACAGCTCAATGCTAACCATCTTTTATATTCATTTCTCCTAAATAAAACTGCAAGTTATTATAAGCACATTATTTTTTGCTTCGAAATTTTTTATATTAATCTATCTCTTGCATTTATAAGCTGATAATAAAATCGTTGGAAGTCATGTTTCATATTTTTTCCTCAAAACATTTAGATTCACTAGTAATGTGGTTCAACGATTTGGAGAGTTCCAGTTTCAAATTTGTGAGACGTTTCTGGACTCCTTCAGCTAAACTTAAACTGTGTAATATTTCAGGGACTCAAACTTTCTGGAAAATCGCCGGCAGCACAGGGAAAATAACTGCTCTCCCTACGGTAGATGTGTGGATTCCTTACGCCGTATGGCATGAGTTGATCTATGAACACCCATCAAAGGGAAATGTGAACTAGAAATTATAGAAGTTTAAAGTTGGAAGTTAGGAATGATTGATCATGGCCCGAAGTGCAAATTTATAAATATTAATGGTAACCGATTTCTACAGTTAACATTAGCATCTGGTCTCCCTAGTGTGTGTGTAAGGTTGAATCAGCTTGAAAATGAATAATATCCCACTCTGAGGATTTAAAGAATGTGGGAACGGAAATGATCTTAAGAAGCTAGTAAATACTCTCAAGTGCATGCCCTGGCGATTTTTGTTTTGTGGAATTATTCCTAAATGGGTTACTTGTGCGACGAAAGAAAGGGAAAATGGGGGGAGGATGTTTCCCAAGAGAAAAGGGCAGAGTAGCGCATGGGGAGAAGAATTGGTTTGAACCAGCAAGGAAGGGAAACAAAATTTCGGCTAGGAGATAGAAGAGGAGTTAGTTATTATAGTTGGTGTGTGTTTGTATGCGCTTCTATATACAAAGATGAGATAGTGGGTTTGGGTTGCCAAGAGGGAGGAGCGGGGGGGGTGAAAGGCGGGTAGGCGGGGCTGTGAAGCCGGAGGAGAGGACCAGGTTTTGGTTCGGGGTGAGAGAGTGTGGCAGGGTTATGAGCGAAAGCGGTCCCCGTGGGTTAGGTTGCAGGGGAGGGAGGGAGGGTGGAGTGGGGTTGAGAGGGAGGGTTTGTTTCGCGGCGAAGGGTGACTATAGGGAGGGATGGTCGTTACGAGCGTGGCCTCCTTATCTCCAGCCCCGAGGTCCTTTAGGGCGGTTGCGAGGAAGGAGGAGGATTGGAGAGGGGGAGTGGGGAATTGAGGGGCGGCACGAGTAGGGGGAAATTGTGGGCAGGATGGAGGAGAATGAAAGAGGGTTGAATGAAGAAGATGAGAGTGAGGAAAGGAGACGTTGTTGGGTAGGGTGGTAGATGATGTCGGAGGACGAAGGAGGAATGACGGTAAATAGAAGTGAGTGCAAAGGCAAGATATAATGTTTGTCTGAAGGCTACGGAAGGATAGTAGGAGAGAACAGGAGGAACGCGTGAAGAAACTATAGAAAATGGATTTGAATGGGTAGTTATTACCAGCAACATTTCTATCGAGTTGTGTGTGGGGCAGGTAAAGGACGAGTGTGACTGAAAACGAGATAGGGGGTGAAACAATTGCATGCCTGTGTTGTTTCTTTCATCCCGCGCGTTCATGTTTCTTGGGGTTCTGTATATCTGCCCTAACTTGCGCATTGTTCCCTTCCTTCAATCCGTCCGCCTTCTGCATAGGCAAACACGAACTCGACCTCACGCACTTTCTCCTGCTCTATCTTAATTGGTCAGATCATTTCCATTCTAGCCGAAAATTTCGCCCCATTGCAGGCGCTAATGATATTATTGTCATTTTCTCCGGCTGCACGCACTTGAAAAGCTTCCTTCCCATTACCTCTTCAGCGTGGCTGCTTTATTTGCCAGTTCAAAGATGCCAGTACGATATCATTCAATATTCAATTTACTTAAACGTTTTGCTTTATATTTATTCAGTGCCCTGCTACATTTTTTTCAACTAAGATTACAGTAAATCGAGAATTTTCTCTCAATACTCTCTAACTGCTAGTTTTTAACTGGTGAGTGGGTTCATTATGGTATGTAGCGAGATGGAAATCTTTTTAAAGAGATTTCCTGAAAATTTCTTGAAATAATTTTTTTTTGGAAGAAATATGTTAGTTTCGCTCCAGTTTGCTTAAGAGCCTGAGCATCTATATTACATTCACACTTGCTCATTAGTTGATTTTACTCTTGCAACTGCGTGGGAATATAATTCTCAAATTTTTATTATATAGATATAAAGTCAAGAATGTTGCCGTTTTTTGGATCACCAGCTAAAGCACAGTAATCATCCCGAAGTTTTACTAGATAGAAATTTCCCCTTTTAGCCCTACGACGATTGCAATTGCCGCATCAAGGTACTCGTATGGGGGTCAGTTCCTTTCCAAGAGGCGCTTTAGGTTTCTCAGAAATATCTATGGTAACCGGAGAATGAGACTGTGAGTGTAGCTGATGGTTACCCGAAGTCACCGGTATTCGAACCCAGCTCAACTTGTGGGAAGACGAACGTTCTACCCATTAGGCCCCTATAATTTGAACAGCCATGGAAACTATTTTGATTAGCATTAAAATACCATAAGTTCTGCATTGGCGGCTAAAATTCTTTCGAATGAATTACTCATTTTTACATTCGTTGGAATTGAATGGAACATACTGCTGAAAGCATGGAAAACCCTTTATACACTTTCATTCGTTATTCAGTGTTCACTACTCTTTGTGCCGTATTGCCTCATCGATGAGTAACTTGAAACCACGCACAATAGTTTTAACGAGTGTGCACCCTCTCGCCCACGGATATTGTCAACTTTTCATAGCTCATGAATATCAGCTGCGACACAAAAGACGAAATCAGTTCTACTCACTACGGTGATGGTAGATTGTTTCACAAGTCTATTCCGTCTCGAATCAAAGCAAAGAAACCATCGATAAAAAAAGGTACGTCAATAACGTACTCATACTTAAGTCAATCACGTCGTCGACTGCAGTTCATGCCACGGTGCGGTGACATCGCATGACCTAACGCGTGCCGTATCCCACACCTCCGGGGGAAAGAAAAGAGAGCGGCGTCTAGCCCCTCACTGGGCCGCCGTGAATGGGGTAACGAGGTCTCCCCGGAGCGGAGATGAAATTACGCATTTGGTGGGAGGAGTTGATCATCCATTGAAAGCACGTGAAGGCGGGGTCTCGAGTGCTGTCAAAACGCTCGCATCTTTCGCTGGAGAAGGGAGAAGGGAATGGGTGATGGAAGAAAGGTCGTTGTTCGCGGGAGCCGCTCGAGAAGTGGTTGCGTGGTTGAGGATGTGGGACGTTGTAGGACATAGAGACTACAAGACTGGAAACAAGAAAATATGCCAGGTTTCATTTGCAATTATTTTGAATGAAAAAAATCGGAGGAGAAAATTCCATGTTGGAGGATCATGAAAGCAAATTCCATTGCAGAAATAATGAAATAAAATGTATAGATTAATTACCAAAATACAATTACAGCAATATCTAAGTTTTCATTAATTGAGAAAATCAAATGGCCGACAATATTCACAACTTTACTCTGTTTAATGTAGCTTAAGGCCAAATGTGCGGCCTTGTAAAAGTTTTCCAGTGAAACTATCGGTAATGTTTGTCTGCATTGAATCAGAGGCCAGTTTAAATAGTTTTTACTTGGAATTAAGTAGTAAACGCAATTACTCATTTACAAACCGGGTTTCGATTACACGTCATTTTGAAGATAGCCATAGTCATTTTTCAAGATGGTCCCCATTAACCTCAAAACTGTAAATCATAGTTAATGATGCCTATTAAATACCAAATCAATCCTTAATTCCATGCAAAATATGGGGAATTCTTGGAGAAAAGAACTGTGTTCACTCTTAAAGCGAATACTGCTTCATCTTCCTATTGGTTGTACACTATTAAGCAACAAATTTCTTTCAGTGGAAATGAAAGGGCTATGGTCCAAAGTACGCTCTTAAAGGAAATCGTTTTCTGTTAAATTACTTTTCTTTTATTGAAATCATGAGTTGTTATTTGCGAAAGGAGAACACTGATAACCCGTCTATGATGGCATGGGAATCAAAATATGTTATCTCGTCTTTATCATATGCATGCAAAAAATAATTTTTACAACTAAGGGTGTCTTTATTGCCATTTTTACAAAGTCGCGGTTAGGGTAAAAGAATGGAAAATTCCTTTTGAATTGCTATGACATTTTTTGCTCAAGTTAATATTCATTTAGAGGATTAAATCTTTGCTGCTAGGTAGCTCAATAGTTAGATCACTATTGCTGGTCTCAATCTCAGATTCGGAATACATCTTTGAACGCCACCAGCCAAACTCAAACGGTGAAATTTTGTATGAGTTAATTATTCCTCGGGAACCACATGAAGCAAGGGAAAGGAACCATTCCCCTCCCTTGAATGCGTCACTTACTCGCCATAGGTCATATTAACTGGTGAGACCTACTCTCACCTGGCTTAAAAAGCCAACCAAGTTTAGTGCTGTGTTTTTTATTCATATGTACGCAGGTCAATTATTATGATTCGTTATTTATGATAATATAGCAAACTCTTGTTTATCGAAGGAATTTCCATTTTCATGAGAAACAATAGGTTTTAATTTTAGGTCGGTCATAGAGAGAATGAAAAATTAATGGGAGTGACCAATGGTCGTCATTTTACCCTACAGTAGGTATTGAGTCAATTTTTGCCCACATTATTTGGTCGTCTTGGGTTTCGAATTATTATTTACCACAGGTTGATATAATGCCTTATTAAGAATAATATTCACTCGTACATGTTGATATATTCCTCGAATCGGGTCAGTAACCTATATTCTCTAGAAAAAATAAGTGTGTCTATGTATGCAAATTTCGGCGAAAGTTCAGCAATGTAGTGACACACGTATAACCCTTTTCTTCCACAATAACATGAGAAAAGGTGAACAAAAGAAGAAGATACAAAAAGAAAATTATTTCACATCTTTCGGTAGTCTTTGCTCATCTCCACCTTGATGTGGCGGGGGGAGTGTTTAGAGTGTCACGCTATTATTTATGTGTGGTTGTGTTTATATTATATTTATATGTATAATATATTTTACATATGTATATAATATATATCTGTACACACATGCACTCATGCATATAGTATATAGCGCAGAAATCTAATCTCCACCCAAACGCTTAAAATCAATACTTGCTGTGCTTTTAGTTTGGTGAGTGTCTCGATGAATGCGTGGAAACACGACTGCACGGGCCAATCACTCAAGGGGGTTTTGGAGTGAAGGGGGGATGGGTAGGTGAGGGGGAGCGAGGATGAAGCTCTCCTCCGCCGCACACATTTTCCGCTCGACTCGCCCGCTCATCCACTCCACTCAAGCGCGATACCTCCACCGCCAAGCGTCGGGTGCCCGTCCGTGGGCCGTTCGGGAATGGAAGGAGAAAAAAAGAAGGGTGCCAACAAAGATGTCGTCTGCCCGAACGGGGTGAGGGTAGGAAATTTTGGGCGCTGGGTCTTTTCGGGGAGGGTTGAGGGACGGGGAAAAAAGGGTGGGTTGAGGAGATGGGAGTGTAGAGGGGTCGAACTAAGGCAGCAGCAGGGAAGAAGGGGAGCGGTTGGGAGAAAAACCCTCGAGGACTCGAGGGGTACGAAGGGGACATCTGGTCCGGGGGAAAAAGAGTCGGCGGGGTCCCGTCGAAATCTCTCCCCCCCCCCACCTCCCGACCCACCACTCTCGCGCCGCGCGCCCAAACATCCAGTCCCGCCCCCTCTCCCCCCCCGCTCGCCCTGTCGTCCCCTCTGGGACCTGGAAAGGAGGGGATGCGTAAGAACCCATTTATGCCCTTAATTCCCGATGTAAATGCAATTCCCATGGGATGCTGCGCTGGTGACGAGCTGACTCTATCTCTATCCCCTCGGGGAGGGGCAAGGGGGGTGGCCGTGTGGATAAGGGTGCGGGAGGGAGGAGGGTGGACTAAGGGGATGTCGTCGAAGGCGGGAGGTCCAGAGTGGGTGGAAGGGTGTAGTTGGGTGAAAGGAAGGACGGAGGGTGTGTAGTGTTGCCGAGATGGCTTTTCGAACGTGTCGAAGGGGGAGGGGTGGGCGCTGGTGTTAGGGGTCCGTTGTTGTCCCTGCGGAAAGGGTGTGCGTAATATATGTCCTCGTCTGCCTCATTAAGTGGGCATACTGGGCTGCCTTTCTGCGTGTCTCTATTTATTATATGTATTTGTTCGTGGTTGTAAAAATATGTGTACATCTGTCCGTTGTGACAGGGACTCAACCCTATATTTAAACCATTTTTTTAGGAAAATCGTCCGATTATATGTGTAATGTATGGCTAAACAATGCCTATTCGCAAAGCACACTTGCGTATTGAAAGTAAAATCCAACCAGTGAGAGTTCCTCTGAACATAATTAATTAAGATGAATATATATTCAGTGTATACGTTACATTTACGTTGTGCTCGTCTCAGAAGTGTACATACTTCTTTACACATAGTACAGAATAGCACATTTCAGCTATGTAAAATATTACCACGTCATTTTAGCCAAATCTATTTTTAGCACTTGAAATTTAAAATAATTCCGAATTTGGTGATCGATATTCAGCTACTAATAGTATACAAATGAAATGCGTATTTTTAAAAGCACGTCAATGTAAAAATGTTTGTTTTTACAGGATTTTCTGGATTGTCTGTGACGAAAGTTTATTTTGTGCAGAATTGTAATCTAATATGTCACTAAATTGGAGGTCAAAGGAAATAGTACTTGAATCAGAAATGTATTTCATGAACGATTAGTGTTAAGGGAATACTGATGACACAAAAGTATTTTCATTGTAATTTTGTTATTTTATGGCACAGTTTACAATTGTAACCGAAAAAAATGGTTTAACTAGTAAGAGGTCGTCTCTAAGATACCACACCTTTGATTTTGAGGCTGGTTGAATATCGTTTCCTTAATTATTGTTATGAATTATGAATATAGCTTTTTTATTTGAATTTTCTCATGTATTTTGCCCGCAAAAATTCCAATCACGCGTACACAAACATACCTACTGGCAAATAATGAAATGTAAAATTCATCAGCACTTATTTCCGGAAACTCAACGCCCGTTTTTAATTATAATTACGTCGATTTATCTTATGAATACGACGCACATTTTTCCCTATACTACGGATGACGAGGGTAATAAGAACCGCCTCCAGGTAGGAGGCGGTTCTTATTCATCAAGGGCAGAGTATAAAGTTCTTATTCAAGAAGCCAGTCGTGGTCAGAAGGCAGCGAAAGGCATGTGGTACGTTTACTCACCCTTCTTTTCGTCGAACTCCTCCTCCGAAGGTCACTGTCATCTCATTTTATTACGCTACAACGAACAAGATTTAACTATTTCTTCTTTGTTTTGCTCCTTCGATAATTTTCGTTTTTATGTTCTCCTTGTCTCCATCCAATAGCGGTAACCTCCTTCCTTGCAAATGGTAACCATCTAAGGACCCTATAATTCCATGCAGAAAGTTTCCCCGTTGAATTAACTGCATTGTACTCGTACCTTCGCACATGCTGGAGAATTTATTTTCATAGTACCGAATTCTGTGAGAGCGGACTGATTGGACTCTTCACTAATTTTCCGTGGTACTTTTATGACGGTATACACGTTCGCCAATGCCAACAATTCATCTCGAGAACGACAATCGTTCTTCATTTCTGCTTCTTTCGTGTCCTCGTTTTCGACGCGGTGCAGGCATTTATCGATGTGAATGCACACGCAGAAGAGGGCCGATGAGGTGCGTAAGAAAAATCACTCAACGGGAAGGAATGTCGCGAGATTTTCATGTGCTCCCAGTCCCAGAGTCGCGCTTTTCCCATCGGGGTTTATTCCCACGGGAATTGGCGACGACGACGGGATGATGGGGGAGGAAGGAGAGTGAGTAAGTCTTCGATTGGAAGATTCCTCGGGGAGATGCGTGGGAGGAGGAGGCGGAGGGGGTAGGGTGGGAGGAAGACGCGGCGGTGGAGACGGCGGGGGAGAGGAAGCGGAGACGGCAGTGGGGAGTGCGGTGGGAGCAGAAGGGGAAAGAGGAAGACGGTGGGGACGTGTGGGAGGGTAGGGAGAGGAGGGTGGCGAAGGGTTGGGGGTTTGGTTGGCGTGCTCCGGGCCTGTAGCGGGCCCGGGGATCGTGCGTGTCGAGGCCGGCGGGCGGCTGGGGCCAAAGCGGAAGGAGCCACGGGGGCAGAGGGAAATTGGATGGGATGACCTACGGGAACGTGGAATCCAGCAACCCACCACGGACGTGTCATTCGAAAATGACCCGGCAATATTTCCGATCAGACGACGCTTGGGAAAATGTAAAGGTAATCACATCCAAAATCGGATTATCGGATAAAAAAATGAGGTTACCGAAGTCAACTTCAGAGTTTCCCCCGGTTGAAACTATTTGTAATTCCCGCGGAGGAGTCCACGGATTCACCACTGAACGAGTGGAAATTTGACAGCTGAAATTTCATTCGGCGTGATCGGAATTAGAGGCCCGTATCTCCCAATTGCCCCGGCTAATCAGTTGCACTGCGCCGGCAAGCCGTATTCCTTCAGAGCGAATTTCAAATGGGAGTCCGTGCTCCGCACCTCCAAATCGTGCGGCTCCGTCAAACTCCGAACCCTCGTTTGAATTCACAATAGAGGTGAGGATCGAGTCCATTCGCGCAGACGGCGTCAGTCGGTTCCAACAATGTAGCGTAATTAAACGGCAGAGTCAGCTTTGTTTGACGAGAACTTCACTGCGTGTCCAGAGCCATAAAACTAATACATTTTTCCCATGCAGGAGCTATGGTGAGATTGGATAAAGTAAAATGGACCGGAAGGAAAAATGTAATGAAGTTCTAGGAATGGTACGGGAAGAGAGACGGGGAGAAATTCGAAGAAGTCATGACAAGTGAATGCAGGAGATACTGAGAGGCAATGGGTTGCTGAACCCGGTATGTCGAATGGAGGGATAGAGAAATAGAGTAAGGAAAGTAATAGGCATTTTGGGCTAGATTAAGGGTGATAGGAAGCATGCAAAGCTAAATGATGAGCTATTTTAAAATTAATTTTGTGAGTTAAGGATATTTTTTGTCATAAAATTTAGGATTTAGGAGTAAAGTAGTGTGCACTGCCAAGGTTCAACAGAAATCTACCCTAACCTGGTATAATACTTATAAAAAAGTTATTCTATAGTAAGCGGGTACTTGTAATACCTGTAATTTGTATGTATGTTACGTGTTGTAAAAACTGAGAAAAATATATGCTTATCTAATACACGACAAAGATTTGATCCATTTATCCAAGCTTCATCAATTGTGATTTTTGCGAGGAAATATGATATTGTCCATATGAAAAGTAACCATGCTGAGTCATGGTAACAACGACAAGAAATACTCTCTTCTTTGGCATCAGACACGTAAGAAATTGTATCCCGATGTTCTTTTAAGCAGGGAGTTGTCAGAATTAATTCAGAATCAATGTAAAGCCACCGAGTGCAGATGCAGTGCCCTTAAAACACGCATGGAAGTGTTAGAGTTCCATTTTAAATACTAAATGCTTTCTTAGAGTATATTGGATTATCTTAGTGTTATGAAAACACTACAAAAAGGTAGGGTGAAGTTTCAGCAACGTGTCATTATAGTATAGTTTACATAAAGTGCGCCGTTAATCCGCCGTACTTCTACCAACTACACAAATAACAAAAAATAATAAGTTTCAGCACAAATGCGTGGAATCTGATGTTAATCTGTCACACAAAAAACATTATTTCGAATTCAAAAAATTACAATTAGGGTGTAGGTTAACACCGTCATTGATAGATTCAAATACTCTTTCCTCCCTCGCATAATACGAAAGAATAAAAAAATCAAACCCAACAGCATGAAAAAATTAAATTAACTTGAATATTAGAATTTGATGAATCCGTTAAGCGTAGCAATTATTGCATTTAAGTGGACGAGAATCGAATCTGTGCTAATCTGTAGTCAAGTGTGCGATATGCATGGACTAATATTTCTACACGTATGGCTGATACCATGACACCCACCTCCACACACCCTTGTGAGGGGATAGTGTAGCTGTAGAAACCACGTGGTCAAACTTCTGCTATTTTCTGAGGTGCAACTCATTTCGTGTGTCGTTAAAACCTTTGTCTTCAAGTTCTCTAATTTTTTTTATAAATTACCTTAAGTTTGTAATTAACGTGTTCCAGCCTTAAGTAGTGGTACTATGTGAAGGGGTAGAGGGGAAGTAGAGAGGAGTTTTCATGTCACCGGCTGGCGCTACCATGCGCCGTGGTACGCATTTTGTAAAAGGTTTCGTCACAAAGGAAAAAAATCTTATGTTGATTTATTCGTCAGACAGATCATAAGTGAAACCATTTTCCCAGAACACGGTTGAGGTATTAATCTTAGGTTGGGGAATAGACTGAATTATTATAAACCCTTTGAGAGATCAACTGTAACTGTTCATGATTTGAATATTATGGGTATGAATCATTTACAATGTGTTGAGAGATAAGAATGGAGATTTTTATGAGGAAAATTCTGTTTTTTTCACCATTGTGAGCTTACGTATTATGATGGTAGTGGCTATGAATATACATACACTCATGGATTGCTTTTCCGGTAGATCCCCCGCTATGCGCCCTTGCGGAGGATCATGTAAATGTAATGGTGTAGCTAAATGCAACTTCGGGTATCAATTAACGAAAGCCAGTCATTCGTGTATCAAAAGTGGGTTTTTTATAGACGACGGTAAAACTATCGCGGGGGCAATATTAGATTGCTGTCCGTCGTAATTGGAAAGAATCAAAACCATTGAAAATAATATCAGAGCTAACGATGCTTCTGCCTCGCAGTAATGACATTAACGTCGGCGCGGATGACTTATGACAAGGTAGATTTACTCATAGGATGGAAACGGGTGGTACGAGACGTTGAGTCAAGGATGTGCGATGGAGTTGCTGGGTGGAAGAGAAGGATGGAAGAGTAGGCGTGCGTGGGAGGGCGGGAGACTGTGTAGGCGGGAGAGCGTATTCCCGGAGCCTTCCATTGAATTACTCGTCCTTTTTCTCCCCTCCCCAAACGCCTTCCACCTCTTCTATCTCAATCCTAATCCAATAATTAAGGTTTCTTCTCTCCCCGACCCAACGAAATCGAAAGGCCATCATAATCTTCTCGCTCACTCACCGTCTGTATCTGACTCTCTTCCATTTCTCTCGATTCGCCATTCCTTTTCTCTCGCCCACCAGGTCCTTCTGTTTTCCACTCCCGCCGCTTAAAGGGAAGTATTAAGCTCTTATTCTCTTCTCCTTCTTATGATTTTGGGTAACATAAGATTCCTTATTCGATGTAAGAATAGTCTGGCACTATTTCCGACCTGCATTACGATTGTGTCTCCTTTCATGAGGACCTATTGGAATAAACTGAGGTTGAAAAATTAAGGAAATAGTTTGTGTATGGTTTAATATTCAATGGATTCCAGAAACTAGGAATTATTTCGAACTTGAAAATGTGGATAACGGTTTTTGTTTGATTTTATTTATTTATTTATGTGATATCAATCACATAGGTGCATATCCTTCAATTCGTTCCCTTTTGGAATAGGTAAAGCAAAAATCTGGTTTTAGATTTACCAAAAAACAATTCTTACTCGTGATTTCTTCTATGCATTTTAACATGCTCCCTTTTCCCCTTGCCATATCCGTACATTTCATTGACTCATACATCCTCTTCCGTTCCAGAGATATTGGCAATATATATTTCTGCTATACTATATATCGATGATAGATTCCTCGATAAAGATGACCGTTGTACGACAAGTTCGATGAGCGGGCTGTAACTTACTGTCACATTTTTGTTATTTTTTTATTTATGTACCCTGCAAGCCACCGATATTGTGTGTGGCAGAGGGTGAATACCCATCAGACTAATTTTTACCCTAACATGAACCTCCCGCGGTCGGACAGTGTTATTATGATCCCCTATCGTTCGTGGAGACAGTGGCAACTCAAGTCTATCTGTTCTACGCTTATCTCTATAATTTTACTAGAATTATCTCTACTACCGTATTACGATTGGGGTAATAATACATTTTCAACATCACTGCTAGATAGTTTCCCTTCTAATTCATGTAAGAGCTTCAATCTGTAATTTAACCTTCGCTCCGTGAGTAATTCCCAGCATAGCTGCTCTAATATTTTTGATACGCTAATAAGTTTACCATAATAACGTTTTACAAATCTAGCTCCTCTACGCTGCCTGCGATCCAATTTGGCATTTAATCCAATTTCGTGAGGATCCCATATACTTGCAGCATATTCTAAATGAGGCCTAAGCAATGAAGGATAACATTTCTCTTTGACCCTTTCATCACATTTACGGAAAACTCTTCTAATGAATACCAATTTTTTGTTAGTTTGTCCACATATTCCCCGTGGTGTTTCACTCAGGAGAGATCGTGAGTGAGGGTAACGCCTAGGTATTTAATTGAGTCTACACATTTCATTTCGGTGTTCCCAATGCATTAGGCATTCAGGAAAGAATTGCTCTTTTCCTATGATGTCATATAATTTTATCTATATCCCAATCAAATCTATCGTAAATAATGTATCTACGTTTATTATAAATTATCCCATCAAAAAGATTTAAGATGTGATACAAAAACTTCTCTTCTGCTTCTACCAGGTTTGATCTAATTTATCAAAATTTAGTTGCTTTGTTTCTTCTTTCGAAGAGCAATAAGTCTTGAATGCAAAAGTAATAGTAAATAATATAATATAATAACATATTTTGGAAGATCAATATGGACTTGTTGATGCACAATGCATAGAGTAACAACATTTTACGTTAAACATGTGATTTTATGTATGTTTAAGCATGGCTTAACGTATGGGATTTGGAGTTGCTAATATTTTACCAACAATTAATCAGGCCAAAGGTTTATAATAGGTGAGGGTTTTGCTGATCTCAAACTAATAGGACTTAATGAAGAGTAAAACGATAAATTCAGGGTGGAAGGGCCATTTCCTTTCCCTGTGATACTTGCACCAGTTTCTATTTTCTTTGGTCTAAGTCAATAGTAATCTGGCAAGTTTATCGCATTAAACACTTAAGTGCAAAATTAAACAAGCTATTCTGATTTGTGTGCTATAAAATAAGCTCATATTTTGGTTCAATTTATTAAATTTGTGGGAATAATGTTGTGTTTCGCAATATCATGAAAACTTCCTCAGTTAATGCCTACTCAGTAAATGTTAGTACATACACACATACTATACATATAAACCGAAACATGGGCTATACCCTTAGTACAAATCGTTAAAGCACCTTTGACTCCAAGTATTGAAACCGTTGAGACATGAGAGAAGACTTTCATTAAATACCATTTAATTTACTCAGGAAAGAGGATTGTGGTCAAAAATCGCTTACAGCTCCCTTATACTCCTCCTATTTTATGATCCCCTTCGCTCCCTTCCCATGTACTTTCATGCGATTACCTTCTCATTTAGCCTTGACAATCTAAACCACGAGTAATATTCACCATCTCTCATTCATCGCGGCACCCACAAGACCACTCCTCTCACAGCTTCATCAAAGATCATTCGCCTCGTCAAAAAGGCATAGGGAGTAAGAGTATTGGGAATCGGATTTTGCTTTATAATTACGAAAACATATGACAATCTCCTGGTCTCGATAGTCCCGCAGCCAATCGGATTATGCCCCCTCCTCTGCCTTCCTCTTCAATTCTCTCCCCTTCCGACTCCCACCAAAGCTCCAGCGGCACAAATAAGAACAGGGAACGGTGACTGTGGCGTAAAGGGGAGTAGGAGTAGATGCAGGGGGTACGATAGAGGGTGGAGGGTGGGGGTTCTATGAAGGCATGGACGGAGTATGAGTACCATTCCTTGCTAGAAGATCCGATTCTCTCCCGCATTACGCCGCGCGCAGCCAACTCATCATTTCAGAAGGCGCCCACTCCTCCCTCCCCGCACTTCCAGGAGTCCTCCCCACAGACTCCTTCATTTTCCTCCTCCCCATCACCAGTGCGGCGACAATGGGGAAGCTCCGTCACCATTCACCCTCTCCCCCATCCTCCCCATACCCTCGTCTCCCTCACACTCGACGCAAAAATAGCGGGGTAGTAGGATGTTTAAGGGTTACTGCACCCGCGCGGCAACATCTGTTGTTGTCCCAAAATGCCAGGGGGTGGAGGAGGGAGTTGGAAGGGAGTGATGGAGGGAGGGGGGAGGTAAAGGGTGTCGGGGTGGATGGGGCGGTTCGGGTGCAATGGATAACCACTTTTGGCCACCTATATGTCCCTTCCTTTTCGATTTAACCCTCCCCACACCATGCCCGTAGCCCCGCTCTCAACTCTTCCCACACCCCTTCTCCCTTTTACGTCCGTCCACCCGATCAATTCACTCCTCCCTTCCTCCTGTTTCCAATCCCCCGTTTCGGGCTCCATCCTCCTCCCTCCCCCTCCTCCTCCCCCCCCGTGGTGCTCAGCTATCTTCCCTGCACATCTAAGGCCCGTCCATTTCCTTAATCCACTAACACGAGCACACACGCACGCGTGCGGGACGACCCCTCCTCTCATCTCCGCCGCGCGCTCTCCTCTCGCCCATTAATGCCACCGCCTTCCGCCCGCGATTGAATTCGAAAGATCTCTCTCTTTCACCGCCCTTCCCCTGTGCTCCACCCCCACCCACTTCCCTCTATCCCTCTCCGTTCCCTAAATCCTCCCCCTACCTCCACCACTAAAACCCCGATATTCCCTCTCCATTCTCCCCCCCCCCTCACACCCATTCACGAAGGCCCCTTGCAGGGCCAGCCTCCTCCTCCTCTTCCCAGCTCCCCACGTCCCGCCGCCCTCGTTGCGCCCCCCTCCTCACCCCGTCTCGATCCCACGGAAACACTTCCCGGGGCACATGTTGCGCCTCTGCCTCCCCCCTCGGCACATGCTCGCGCGGTCTCTCTCCCTCACTCTCTCATCGACGCTCACCTCGGCGTGGAGTCATCGCGTGAAGTTCAGTCCAGTTGAAGCGTGAGAGGTGATGATATTCGAAATATTCTCTCGTCGCCGCGAGTGATAAGGAATCGATTTTGTCCGTAGATTCGGTGAAATCACGCGTTACTGCTGGGGTTTTGCATTTCTCTGTTTATCCTCGTACGGCATCCGTGTTTGCGTTCTCAAGGCGAATTCAAACGATCTGTTCGGCTGTCATAATTACTCTCGCTACGTCGGTTGCCGTCTCTTTTAATTAAATTAAATTTGTCAGGGTTTAATTGTCGTTTAGGCAAACTTAATTATCTTTCTGATTGCTAAAACGTTTGAAAAATTTAATGCAACAGACTTTACTGAGTTTCGTCAATTTAAAGTTCAAAATTTGAGGATCATAAAATTGATTTTTACACGAAAAATTAGCATCAATATTTAAATGATTATTTGAAGTCGCTGTATGTTTTCTGGTTGTTTTTAAATTTTAAAACTATCTTGCAGGATCTTTCTGCGTTCATATTAATCGTCGTATTTTCTATTCAATTCATATCCCTCATTTTTTTCTTTTGGCAGTAACAGCGAAGCTAGCCAAATCTTTCGATACCTTGACACTCAATTAACTTTTCAGAATACAACTCCTACTTAGATATTATTGTCTAACTACTTTCAATTTACTTGTCTACTCCCCGTGGGAATGTGTTATGCACCGGCTATTAAACGGACATGAGAATCTAATTCTGCCAGGGACATGTTCACTGTGCTGATATGGTGTGGTCAGATTTCATTTAATGGCACAAAAAGATTTTCTTCGTTGAAGCGCCTAAATAAATTCACCTGCAATTTTGTAGTAAAAAAATCAAAATTAATTATCCCTCAATAAATTTACTCTTAACATTTAAAATAACTTTTCATGCATAATATTTGACTGAAATATGACGGGGATGCCATTTTGCCCTTTTGTTTGTTATTTTAAGTAGACGAAACAAATTCCTTAATTTTTCCTAGTCTTAATTTATTAGCTGATGGTGAGTTAAAACATAATGTTATAATAATGAAATAAAAAATTCACCTTGTTCTTTAAACAGGATGGTTTTGTTGATTAATTTCCCTAGTTTTAGTGTTCGCTTTTATCTGTTGAAAATTTGTCACTGCACCATGATGAAAGTTCTCCATGTATTAACTAATCAAATGAGTTTATGCTCATATAATGCATTTCTTCTCTCTAACCTTGCGTAAAAAAGGGTGTCAGATGTTCCATCTTTTCATAAATGATAAATATAGGTAAATTTTCGAAGTAATCGTGAAGCTGTACGGTATAATGTTACCTTCAAAAAGATCGTGCTAAAATCTCTCAAAAGGCGGAGGCTGCCCCTCACAGCTTCGTATGATTCACCAGCCTGTTGACGCAAACAAGCAAACATTCAAATCTTGGCAAATCTCTTCTACAAATACCCATTACCGGAGGGTCATACGAAGTCCTGGGAGGGCTTCTTCCTTTCATCCCTTCTCGCTTTTGTTCGCACACACGCCTTCCTTACCATGGCTTCTTTCCTTTTACCCACAAATATTTTATAACCCAGGGTGGGTGCATTATTTCCAGATTACTCGTATTTTAATTCCTTTTTCCTCTGGCTTCCAGTTTCCTTTCCACTAGTTTGTACTTTTTTAAAAGCTGCATTGATCTACCGCCTCTCTTGGCATGATAGGTGAGGATAGAGCAAATCTAATACTGAGTCCTGTGGCGTATTAAATTCCCACATAAGAATATGGGGTTCAGTTCCTTTATTTGGAGATCTCTGGCTTTGCAGGATGATCTGGTCACCAAAAAAGCGCACAGCTTAGGCGTAGTAGGGGGTCCAGAGGTGTCAGCCGTGCCCTCTTGTCTGTATCCGAATAGATTTAACTGGACTATCACACCCCGACATATACTTACTTACATACTACCTACATTTATCTGGTACCCTGCAAGCTACCGCTAAGGTTTTTAGCAGGGGTGATTTCACTCCAGGGTTGCGCGATCATAATTACGTGCAGTACCTGAATTCTCCTGAAGAATGGTCTTTATCAAAGCTACTTGGAACTGATTTATGTTATCTCATTTGATGCTTATTTCCTTTTTTCTGTACCCGTATAGTATTATTGTAGCTCTCTCCAGCTGCCGTCACTTTTCCACTCAATCATTCCGTGGTCCTTGGTGAATTTTACATAATTTTGCTCCACCGAGAATAGTTTCACCTCGGGTCTTGATTTCACAGCGCAAGATTTTTGGGGTAAGAGGCTGTGCTCCGCAAAGGAATTATTTTTTTCCCTACGCGATTCAATTAGTTAAAGAGAAGAACCGCGAGTGGCGGGAAATGATCTCGGCCATCGATTCGCTTGAAAACGAAAAGCGCACGGTCGCTTTCTCCACCCTCACCAAACTTTCCTTCCGCTTTCCTCCCAGACTCTTTGTGCGATCCTGATCCCGACCCATTTTTATTTCCATGCCACGTCCCTCTCATTCGACGCTCATTCATCATTCTTCCTCCGTTACCACCCCCCCCCTACCGTCCCTACCTCTCTCACCCTCCACTTCCTTCCTCCCTCCCATCTCTCCTCCCCGGACGCGATATCTCCCTCTCTCTCCTCCGACGACCCACCTCCCACGCACCCACCACTTTCCGTCCCCCACACCCACTTACTATATTCCTGGTACCCCCCTTCCCCACTCCCTCTCCACCCTCGCTCGTCATCCTTCCATCCGAATCCCTCCTATCCGCATTACATATTCCATTAAACAAGAATCCATCGACCGGTGGACTCGCAAAGCGCCCTTAATCCCAGACGACGATTCCGCGGTCGACCCTCGGATATCTCCTCTCCTCCGCTCTCTCTCTCCCTCCACCCTTACCCCAACCCCCCTCTTCCCCTATCATCGGCCAACCCCCCTCTCATGCCCCTCACGTCTCCTCTCTCTCTCTGAGCTGGAGCCCTACTCCGAGAGTTAAAAGGGGAAGGGAGGGACAGACCATGGTGTGGGCCAGGGAGAGTGAGTGGTAAAGGGGATTGTCAGCAAGGCCGGGATGCCACCCCATCGGATCCCCTCCTTCCCACCCACCCTCCCTCCCTCTCTTCTCCATGGTGATTCACCCCTCTCCCCGTCTCTCTTCATCTCTTTCTCATCCCGTCTCTACTGTGCTCTCGTCCTCTCCTGCCTCGTCATCCTCCCGTCCTCGTCAAAATCTCTCACGAACCTCTTTTTCTCTCTCTCTCTATTCGACTTACGTTTTTTTTGTTCGCGTTTTTCTCATGTCCCGTGAAATCCCTTTACGGTGTCGTCCCTTCTTTCTTTCGGGGAGAGGGCGGTGGTTTTGAAATGCGTGGTAGTTGGTGCTTCCAAAAATCGTTACACCCACAAGGTGATCGGGATTTTCGAGCCCATGCGGAGGTATTTAATTGTCCCCGTTCACGTGGTTTTCGAGACTTGAAGTCTTAATTAGAATGGTTTCTAAATGCTCAAATCCATGCCAAAATGATTTGTGCTTCGAATGAGACTGGAATTTTAAAAGAGTCTCTGGGTCAAAACGTATCTCTAAAATTACATCACCGTGGTGTAATTAATTCCATGTTCAGTCGGCAGCTTTTCATATACGTGTGAATGATATTACAAACGGCTTTGTGGCACTATGCAGGACTTTCCAAATAATTTTTGTGAATTAACACAACTGATATGGTTTTGTCGCTAATAGGTGATTTCCTATAAGAATATGTTTCACTGGACTCAAATTCCCTAATGAAGTAATATAAGGTTTACCTAAGATATGAGCGACGTTAAGAATTTTTCTGACTACGTAATTGCTTTCCTCCAATGAGCGAGAGTTCTAGAATGGATCGATGTTACACTTTATTTTTCGCTCTGATTTGGAATTCTAACTCTGAGGACAATATGCAAATAAAGAGAGATAAAAAACTGGAAAGAGAGGACCTTGAAATTCGAAAACCCTGAAAAGCGTGACGGGACATCCAACCTGACTTTACTCTAAACTTACCCCTCGCGAAATATAGTTCTGACTCTAATGTTCTCCTTCTTTCGGGAATAACCGTTTCCTCTGCTTTTTTCATACAAAATTGAAAACTTCGAGCATTGAAATCAAATTTTTACTGTCGGATCATTTTTCTTAAGACTAAATTGCAAAATTTGATAAATTCATAATTAAATTTCGGAAGAACAGTTGAGTTATCTCTTTAAATATTCCATTTCCTCATAACAGAACTCCATGTATACCTTCTTTTTACTAGTCTCATCGAATATTCACATTAATAAAAGGTCCTGAAGCAAAATACTGAGGTTAACACCAGTGGTCAATGTAAATTTCAAAGAGGATTCATCGTTTAACATATTCAAAACCTACTAAAATGTATTTAGGCGAAAGTTTTTCTTAGTTATGAAAAGGCCGTTCCTTTTCCATGAAAGTATTAATCCATTCTTCCATTTTAGGTGAACTCCCTTTCATTAAACCTGATTTTCACTTTCATTTTCATTTCTTTCCGTTTTTTCATCTTTTCCTTCGTCTTATTTCTTTCTTCGTGCTGCCTCATGCTCTTTCTTTCGGCCATTCTGCTGCTCAAAATCCATCAATTCATAACCACGACGCAAATTAGTTTTTAATCGTAAGCTGTAAAACTTTTCCCATGGTTAATTTTTTGTTCGATCGCATTCCCATTACGTTTGCTTTGTTTTTATTTGGATTCCAAATGGCTCGTTCGTAAGCCTGGAAAACTTGTTCTCTCGATTTTTTTCCTGCTTTCCCCCCTCCCAGTCCTTATTCATTTACATTTTTGTGTATAGTTGCTGCAATTTGAGGCTCTTTTTGACGGTATTTGAGAGAAGTACCGATACCATTCTAATGACTAATTTTCATTACTCGTAAAAGAATTTTGTTGCATTTCTGGAATACTATTTATAGGAAAACTAATTTGGTCACAAGCAGTATAAACATATGCATGATTGCTAAAAACGCATTCACTCTCGAGTTAGTAACGAAGACTCTAAACATTTAAAGGATACTCTTGTCCCACTTCTGTCAATAGAAATGTTTAGCATGGAAGCGTTTCTATTATATAAATATGTTTTTAATTGAGGACTCTCATGTTTGCACAAAATGTACGCTTGCTGAATTTGTGTGTGAAAATCCTTGCAAATATTTTTATTTTGACTTTTTACAACATGTGATGGAAACTTTCCTACCCTTAAGCTTATGAAAGCTGAAGGCTAGGGAGTTAGGGTTTAACTTATAGGGGTTTAAGGGGTTCCTAAGTGTAATTTCTTGATAGACGGTCACATCTATTATATTTTGATTAGTCACCCAATTGAAATTATTTGGGTTATCTTTTAAAATCCACTAAGTCTGCTCATCTTTATACCTCATTCTCTTATCATATATTTACTTGTTTAAGGTTCCCAATTGCATGTTGAAAATCAATTTCAATCAGTTTCATGAATTATCTTCAATAAGATGTTGTGACATATTGTTTGGAAAAATTTGCTCTCTTTGCATTTGCCATGGATTTTCTTACTTATGAACTCTATTTGATTACTAGATTTGAAGACTATGTTATGATGTCGTCGTGAACAGTTATGCTTTCTCATTCCTTTTCATAAAATATACTCCACTCTAGGTTAAATTGCGGCCAAGTCACGCAATTTTCTTACGTCGCATGTCTGTGCTTACGTAAATACAATGTCATTTTAACTCTCAAAAAAAATATTCAATGTGAATACTTAATACTGCATTTCCTTTTCGTTCTCGTCTAGAATTTTTTTGTATTTGTTTTTCTTTCTTCTCACGGTCTTGAATTGTTATCAACCTGGGGCAGCATAATTTTTTCCAAGAATTATTTTCCCACAGCTCGGGATTTTCTATCAAATTCCCTTCTCATAGGAAACTCGTACATTATCTCAGGATAATGAATTATTTTATTGGCTAATGCATAGCAATCATAACATTATCTCGGAAAACAATTAAAAAATCCGTAGCATTCCTGATAATTCAAATTTCCGTAAATCTTACCTCCGACAAAATGTAAAATTTGAAACTCCTTTATCGAGACAAATCTCACTGCAAAATCAAATGTAAACCCATAATCAGTCCGGAATGCCTAAGTAATTTCTAAGGCAGTATGTTTGGCAGTGGGTCTTTACCGCTTCCGAGGCGGGCAAAATGATCACCGGGAGTTTGAGGAATGAAGGAATCAGAAAAAAATGCTAGTCGAGAACGGGTGGCTCTTAGCGAGTCTTCCAATTCATAGGGTCCTACAGGTCGGCGTGGGTGTGTTGGGGTCTTGGGTGTGGCGGGTGATGCTCGCCCGAAAGGAAAACGTGGAGTGGGTGGATGAGTGTGGACGGAGGAGGAAGCCGACGTAGGTGGAGAGGGTTTATATAAGGATTGAGGGGTTTTAGATGTGGGGTTTAGGCATTTTTGCGGGGCGGGGGCAATGGTGCGGGGGGAGTTGGGCGGGACGGCACTCTCTTTGTGCTGCGGTGGTGCGGAGAGTTTTGCGAGCGGGGTGGGGGCGGGAGGGTGAAGGATAGATATGAGCGAGAGTGAAAGGGAGGGAGCAGAAGAGAGGTAGTGTTTGGGATTTCGCTCCCCTTAACCAAAGCGGACTTCGACACCACAGTCCAATCTGGGATTACCTCTTGCGATGCCTTTTCGGTAATTACACCAATGAGCCTCCCTTCCGCTCCCTCTCTCAGCTGCCCTCCCCCCTCCTCCATCTCTCTCTCTGTATGCAATGCTACGCAAACCCTTCTGCCCTCCATATGGGACTTTCACCCTCCCACCTCCCCACCCCCAGAACTCCCCGCCTAAACCTCCTCCGCCCACTTCAGGCTCCATCCACCTTGTTCCCCTCCGTCCTCTCCCGCGATCAACGTGCCTCTCAAATCCCTCCTCGCTAACTGCTCCCTTGCCGTCCAGCAACAGTATTGTGTTGCTCTTAGTTCTCGACTCGAGGATACGTTGGTTATTCATGTTAAGTCTTAGTGCTTTAGTTTGGCAAGCAAGCCGCGAAGTATTCTTGCAGATAAGTATTGTGATAAAAGAACACGCACAACTGAAATTATAGTTTTTGTAGTATGCGAAGTATAAAAATGGGGTACTGGTTTTTGTACGTAGATAACTCACCCCACACATTCGATCATTTACCAATTTAAATTAAGTAAGGGGCTTTGAATGAGCATATTATTAGAGTCATCATCAGAAACTTATCAGAGGCAATCCGATTGTCTACCCTCGGATGTCTTATAGCTAATTCTTCGTTTGCACTCAAAATAAGGTCACTGCTATCATCGAATTCTGAAGTTTATTTTCCGATGTATTACCGTAAAATAAAATGTGTTTTTGATAGGTATTTTAAGTGCTTGTTTTTCATAAGTCTAGTTAATTCTGTATTTAACTTTTTGTCAAAATCATGAAGAATATCCGAAGTATCCAGACGGCATGTTTATATGTTAGAGAATAGAGAAAAAAAATTCATCATACGTAGAAGTGCATTAAAAAACTCTTATTCCCTTGACTATAGATTCTTATGGTATAAAATTATTATACCTTTGTGTAAATGTGAAGTCTATTTTCCTATTTACAAGCACGCTGCTATAATTATTGATCCAAAATTACCCTGTCTGTTTACCCTGTTTCTCATAATTATCGCTGAATAGCAGTTAAAAGGTTTTTTTGATTTTTTAAATTCACCTTATTTAATGCAATTTAAAGCTGACTGCAGTTTATATAACACATTCTAAGTCTTTTTCCAATGAAAAGTATTTTTGATAGTTTTCTCCTGTTTGTGGAATAAGGTAAAATAATATGCAGGTAAAATTAAGCCGTGCTTTTCGAGTTTTATTAAGTAAACCTTCATAATTTATCCTCGTAGATAAAAGCGTGAATTGATGCCGACTTTTTACATTGTATAATTTTGTTTAACGCTATCTCTTAGAAGCTGTCAGAAACAATATTTTGATTAGCAAAATGTAAAAGGTTGAAATGAACCAGGAAATCTTTACATTACGAATTCCGTTGAAAAAGTTTTTTTTTAGCTTCTGAGTCATACCGTAAATGTAATTACAGCTCGCGTAGAAAACATCTTCATACTCGGGAAAACAATTTTGATAGCATATTCGCTCAAACAACCTCCTCAGAAGAGTAAGAAACGTGAAAACGCTAATTTTTAACGTTCTCACATCCTGAATGTTTTATTTTTACTTTCTTAACCGTTTTGAACACCACCGTCTTATCTCCGGAGTAACGACTACCTCCATACACTTCCATCCCTTTTCATCGCCCGGAGAGAAAAAAACGGACGTTTTAATAGCCCCGAGTCAGATAAATGGAAGGAGACCATTGAAGAGGAACGGCTTCCCGGCCGGTTCTTCCATCCTTTTGTTGTCGCCCATCAGAATGGGAACCGACACAAACGTACGCAGTGGCAGATAAACCCCCTTCCCGCCCCGACCACTCGGTCCCCTCCCCCTCATCCCTACCTCGGCAAGCAGACGCCTGCGCCCCTCCACGAAAACCCATGGTGCGTCCGCCGGCCTTATCCGAAATTTCCCTCGACTACTACCGCCTTTCGCTTCTCGCCTCAGCTTTTGCCTCAACGGGCAGCCTTTCCCGTCGCCACCGCCTGAGTGGCACGTCTCCTCGATTGCACCGCACGTGCAACCTCAAGATCATCCCCGCCGAAGGGGAAGGAGTAATGGAAAGGAAAGAAAGAAGGATCATGGGGAGGAGAAATGCTATTTCTCACTTCATCGCCACAATGTGACTCGAATTCCGGATAGCAGGGGCGCTATCTCCCGTGCGGGGATATGTACCCCTCATGCAGACGAACCTTCCAGAAGTAGTGGTCAGATTCCTAAACGCTCCTGAAGCGGGAGTTCGGAGGGAGGGGTAGTTGTCTTTCCCCATCCCTTCTTACTTCGGCACGAAAAACTCCGTCCTAGGGTAATCGGGCCCCGTTATCGCACCCCCACCTCACCGATGCCCCACCACCCAGTTACACACTGCCTAGCCGAGCTTCTCTCACGCCCACACCCGCAGAAAGCCCAACCTCTCCACCCCAATATATAATTATAATCTTTCTTCCTCTATCCACCCTTCCTCATTGAGGCGGTTGCCACTCAGTCCTTGCACCCACGCGCGCTCCAAGTGGGTGGGGTAGGGGTGCACGTGGGGGTGAAGAGATTGGGAGGGGAGCGATGGGTAGGGGGGTTGGGAGTTGGGAGTGGTGCATGGGGAACGGCGGGGAGGGAGAGGGTTTGTCGGTGACGCGTGCGCACAAACAGTGGGGCCGCGTGGGTGCACGCGGAAGGGATTACAAGGGGGAGTGAGGGTGGTAGTGGGGTTAGCAGAGTGGAAGTAATGGTAGATGCGGGGAGGGGAGTGGTCGAGGTAAAAAGTAAACCCGTGCGGGATATGGGGGGAATAAGAGATAAGGGGAGAGAGTGGTTTCTTGAGGGACCGCCGAGGGGTTAAAACACACGTTAAGAAGAGGGGAAATGAGGAGAGGGAAGAAACGCATAACAATTTTTGGAGCAGTGATTTCCAAAATATAGCCCGTGAAGTATTGAGGAAAAAAAATTTTAAGCTGTTTTAGACCACATGATAGCTCATACATTATTATTTGGTCAACGTCTATGGAAAAGTTGATCATATTAACAAACATCTGCGGTACTCAGTGCCATTCCGGCAAATCCATTAAGAAAGCTACGTTAGCGTAGGTAACTTCTTTTTCTGATATTTAAATATTTAGTAGACTTAAAGAGTTTACGAAGAGGTTGCCCCGGCTGAAGAAACAGCTGGCGTTCCAGGTCTAAGGGGATAAGGAGTCATTTAAGATTAGTTTTCATTTTTTCTCTCCGTCTTGAAATGTTCTACAGCTATCATAATTATTTAATAAATTATTTTATTCATACATTGTATCTCTATCGGATTAAATTTGTGATTTAATATGGGCAAGGTGGTGTTTATTTTCTGAAATGAAAATATAAACGTACTTGGAATCATCTCGCTATCGTCTTACTTTCTTGGGACTTTTAACAGTAGTAATTCGGTCTTTAAAGTTTCTTAGGTCATATCCCACCTTAATGTTAACTTCTAAAATTTCATTACATAGTATAAGTTCCATGTAGAGGAGTTCAAACGTGTGCCTTTTGATTGTTATACCGAGAGAACGTGTAATTTGTTTTCCCACGCTCATCAAGTCAGTGAGAAGTATCACCTACAAGTTTTCCCGTAAAATATAAATAACGGAAATAAGGTAATGATATTTATAAATTTTGTCCGTTTTTTAAGAGCCATCCATTCATGAGACTCTTTTATGCAGTTTATCATTTTCCCTCCCCTTATACCCATCACGCTTATACCTAAAGTAAACTGCTCGCAGGTGACAACTGAATAACAAAATAATTTAAACGAATAGTTTATGTTTCAGAATACTCATTATAATTCTGCAGTCTATTTTTTTTAACTCCAATTTCACCCAAAATAACTTCTTTCCTATTGCAACTTCAGAAATTATAATTTCCATCCCCTTCTCTTCGTTAGGAATCGTCGCCGCGGTTCATTCCTTACGTCCAACTTAAAGTTTGGTGCCATTTATTGGTGAAATATAATCTAGTTTTTTAAGTTGGCTGAAGGGTAATGCTGTTAAAATTCTTTTTTTCTCCGACTGTATGGTCAAGGAGAGACGATAACAGAAACAAATTAGTGGTCTTAAGGAATAGGGGGCAATAAGCTGGAAAGTTCGGTTTTGAGCGTTGAGTTAGCTTAAGACGGGAGAAAACGATTTCTCATGGTGCACTTTTTCTGTGACGGCCGTATTTGAGATATATATTTTCAGGCTTTTATCCTTAAGAAATATTCCAGTATATTTTCATAATGTTGTCATATTTCTCATTTAATAAATAAATCCTCATCGCAAAGTTCTGAGACTATATCCCGTTTTCTGTGAATAAAATACTTGAACTGTGTTAATTTTATAAATAAATAATTTAAATATTTGTCAAACTATAGTTGTTACATATATCTCCTATAGAATATAAATGCCCATATTAAATATATATCCATTAGCAGTTGTTCTTTCTCAAATCATTTGGACTAGAGTTACCTTCGAACAGTGTCGCATCATCTTAATGTCTCTTAGTTTCTGCATTACCAGAGAATCTTTTGATGAATTGAAGTTTATTTTTTAGCCAAAATAAGTCAATAAACGTAAAGGTTCCTGAAATGACGAATCATTTAAATTGATAGCATATTTATTTGGTAATCGTAGGTCTTGATCAATGTTTTCGTATTCAGATGGAGGATATTTAAAATTATAATTTTAACTCCTGTATGAAGGAAATTAGATGTTTTTGTAGTCGTATACAATACTATATTATTACTTTCTAATAGGTTTGCACGCCATAGGAATTTTATATCCTCCTCTTAATCCATAGCAGTAACCAAGTAAAGGTTAAATATGAAATAGAAGATTATTATTTAGAAAAAAAAATATTTTAGGAATTTGTTTAATATATCTGATTGATAATAGAAGAAATAGTTGATATAAGGGAGATTTTTTAGTAAGCAGAGTAGAGAAAGGAACTTGTGTTTTGTAGTACTCTTTTTATACAGCATGAAGACAGAATTTACGAATAAATCAAAAAAGAAAAAGGGTGTGCCAAAAAGAATGTTCTCACAATACGCAGAACTAAATCCATATAAGTAAGTAACCGTCCAAAATTCAACTTAAAATAGGTAAAATACCTGAGCCTTGCTTTATCAATATCAGATTAGAAATCAGGCCTTATGCTTTTGGGTTTGACTTTAGAGCCATTCCTCACCATTCCAACTTTAATTTCATTTCATGATCCGTAAGCCTACCTCCAAGGGGTTCGCTGCAAAACTACGTTGATCGTTATGTTAAAAATAATTATTTGGTTTATCTAAGTACTTTTAATCCTTACGCATATCTTTGTGTACCTAACTCGCTTCATGCTATAATCTTCCCTAATTTGTCCAACCCCCTACCCTTCCCTTCACATCCCCTTCTCCTTCTCACGTACCGCAAACTCGCTCTACTACAAGCCGCCTTATCCCCTCCACCCTCTCTGCCAATCTCTTTCTAATTTGCTCAATCCTCGTCATCGCTGCATAAACAGTGTTTTCCTAACATGTCCTGACGTCGTTGGCTTCCGTCGACTGCTACAAGAGGCGGGACAGGGCATCCAATTTTTGTGCGTGCGCTTGTGAAACCCGAAACGGTGGTCCCCTCCTTTGACCAAATAAGCCGACTGACAATGAGCCCTGTGCCGACGTGTGCCTTCTTCCCTTGCAGAGAGGGCATAGAGGTTTGCCTCAATTCATTTTCCATATGACGGGGAAGTGTCATGTATGCTCATGTCACGTCAAAAGGAAACTTCCCCCTCCAGCCATTAAAGTCTCTTTATGCATCCATGGGGTACTAGTTACCTACATAATATTCGAGATTGCAGTATTCTAATCCAACAAAAAACCACTTTCATCAACCAGGAGGCCAGTTTGATGGGAGAGACTGGATTTAAACCCATGCCTGGACCTTGAAATACACTTTGTGAAATACACTCTGTATTCAAGTTAGGGGGCCAGTTCCTTTCCCTGTTCCAGCTGTAATCACCTTGAAAGTCCTCACTTTCAGAAAATCTCCCAACTTGGGCGGTCCGGCATTAAAACCGGGACTCAGTGGCCGTGCCCCGTACTTTCATAGGCTAGGCTACTACGACGAATTTGTCTCATTCAGTGACATATGCTTTTGGTAAATTGTTCCAATTTATTTTTTTTAACAGTCATGCGGAGTTACCTCTTTCTCTGTTTTTCTCTCTTGGATCCTCAGATTCCTCCCCATTCTATTCTCTCTCTTGAAGTCCGTAATTAATCCGTAGCTGAACGACGTTCTCCAGTTCCGGAAGGAAACCACGGCTTGTAACGCGAGAATGTGAGCATTCGCACAATAGGATTCCTCTCTAATTTCTCCATAATGGCAACAGCGGGTGTCATTTCACTTTTACGACCTCTTTGCAAGTTATCCAAGTCGTTCACGGCATGTGTTTTAACTGCCCTTTCCATGAGAATGAGAGGGAGGCGCAGAGATTGCAGTAAATGTTTCTTCTGAATTCAAATACTCCGAAGTTATTGCTTAGTTTTAATCGTTTCAGCATTATGCTGAGTTTGCCGAAACTTTTTGCTTTCTATATTGTTGCAATATATCTTGCAGGTTCGTACTGTTTCGACAAAATTTATTGTTTATCCCTAATTTAGTGAAAGATAAATGAAGAACTCACGTGGTTCTCTTAGCATTATTACGGTCGTCATTATTGATCTTTGAAATATAAGGGCGTTTTTAAATCAGCCAATGGGACGGGCATAGACTATAAGATAAAATTCAATTAACTTACTTTATTTCATTTTGCACAATGCCATTCATTTTCACTTTTGTTTCCCTTTAAGAGTAAAGGTAAGGTTTTAATTTCTCAGAGTATACTGGGTACCATAGTCAATCTCAATAGTTTCCCATTATCTATTTTTGTGAACTAGCCAAAGATCATAATTTTGTATCATTATTACTTTTTCTGAAGCCTTTTAAATATAAAAAGTGTTCATAAATTTATATTATTAAGGTTATTAGTTATAGGTTTAATTTTACTTTCATATTCAATCAGCCTTAAATTGGGGACTATGTTCTTCTCTATTCCCTAATAAAAGGAAAGTAATACAGTGTATTTCTTAAGTCATATTTTGTTTCAATTTTAGTCAGAATGGTTTCAAATTACTTTTTTTTAACTGTTCGTACGTTTTAATATTTAATAAGATGACATAACTGGAAGGCGTCCTTAAAAATCGTGCCTGATACAATTTCTGTATTATTTATCTATCTCCTGCGGTATCCTGGCCGTCATAAGCCGGCATTTTTCTGTTAACCATGTTCAAATATATAAATAATACTGGAATTAATTAATATTTATAGGAACAGAATAATATCTTCTGAAATATACGACGACTTTTAACATTCTATTTCGCCATTATGATGAGATTTCAATAATATTAAACCTATGAACTTCATTTGAATCAAAGCCGCTCAGGGAATTATTGCTTCATCAAATATTTCATTTTGAGGAAACGTAATAGAGCTTCGTAGGAATGATGAATCCTCAACCTGGAAATTTGCGAAGGGAAGAAAACTTAAAGGAATGAGGGAGAGAGAGAGAGGAATGCAAAAAGATTTCCGCCTTCCCGTTGGATATCAGCTGTAGCCGAGGGTGAGAATGAAGAAACCATTTCAAAATGGCTCCCTCGTCTCTTATCTTCCCCGTTTCTCCTCCCCATTCCCTTCGAGCCAACTCCCTGGGCGCTTATTTGACTGCGGGAAGGAGGAAGGAGTGTTCCGCTCCGACACTCCTTTCCTCTCCCGCCGCCACCATCCACCACCTAGTGGTCATCTAGCGAAATCATTCTCTTCCCTGCCGTCGCATATGACCTCCGACGCAAAAATGTCCCCCCCCCCCCAAGTTTTTCATTTCCATTACGTCGTCGGGAGCGTTTCATCCCCTGCCCGCTAACACGCTCTTTCCCCCGTCTTCCAATTCCTTCCCGTGGCAAACTCTCATTTTTCCGCGTTTATTTATTATTTTTTCCCCTTCTCCCATTTAGACGTTATCTCCCTCTCCCTTTCTTTCTCTCTCTTTATATCCTTCTTCGTCCAAAGCCGGTTCCTTTCCCTGCGCAAATTCGATGTCTTGAAAAATAAAAGACTCCACAGCCGTTATTCCTTTTCTCATCTCCCTTTCGCTCGCCATGGTTTCTTTTTCCGGTGCATCAGGAGGGGGGAGAGGAGTTTGGCGTGCAGTCTGCTATGCGTAAAGCCACTACTTCCTTACGAATAGGTCTCTGGATTAAATGCGATCCTCGAGACATTACTTTGCGAAGAAAATTCCGTCCAATAAGCTATCCTCTTTTTGAGTACCTTCCAGTGAATGCAAGATTTCGAGTGGGAAAGGAAGGAGTAAACATTGCGAAAGGCTTCAATGTACGATATAGCAATTACGTCGGGGTGTTAAAGAAAGAAACTGCATTGGGAGTATAAATCATTTGTAGCTGTATTATATATCAAGTTACAATTTTCAAATTATTGTTTATTTGTATCGTAAAAGTGAAAGTAATCATTAAAGTTTCCATTGTAAATTCTGAATTATCGCTTGTACTTAATTCAAGCGATTCTTCTATGATCTAACGGTTGCCATTGTCAATTTTCCTGCTTTCCTCTTGAAGAGCATTACGTGTATATTCTAAAATGAACTTCCACAGTCTTAGTTTCATTTCTCAAATGATAATTCATGCTTGTGCATTGAGCTAAATAGCTAAATATGTCCAATAATCTATAGTCATCATTAGTACCGTGAGTAGTTCTTATATTCTCAATGTCTGCGAAAGTATATGCATATTTCCTTGATTAACTGATTTTTCGAAGTACTCATCATGGATTCGATGAAAATTTTTTCTCTGTTTAGGGAAATGCTGAGGAAGACCTAAATGTCTAATATTTCCTCCATCTAATGTTTATTCCCGTTTCTTCCCGTCTTCCACGTTCAGTAATCCCTCCCATCCGACGGTTCTTCGTCCTCTTTTCTCTCTCCGCGCCCCCCTCCCTCTCTCCACTCCGAACCCCTTTCCCACGCCAGCTTAAGACCCGAGAATCCCCTTCCGCCCCCCGCCCTCCTTACACGGCGTTTCAAATTAATTCGTTTCCTTTCCTTGGCTCGCTCTCTCTCCCTTTCCCCACCCACCCGCTCTCCCCTTTCCCTCCTGCAGTTCTTTCTCTCTCTCCCCCGACTACTCACTCACCCCAGCAGCTACCGAAATCTCCCATTCTGTCTCCCCTTTAATTTTTCTTAATTCCGACTCGTGTTCCTTACTTCTTCCCCCTCCCCCGCCCCCACCTCAAGTCCTCCCCTTTCAGATTCCCCTCCTCCCGCTCGCAATCTCCTACCCCACCCCACCCGGCGCGGTGATCGCAGGGGCCCCTTCCTTCGACCCCTCTACTCACTCCTCCTGGCCTTTATCCTCCCCCGCCCCTTTACGTCAAACCGCCAACCAGTTAACTTCTTCCTCCCCGTCTGATTCTTTTTTTTATTCTTTCCTCCCACTACCTCGCCCTTTGTTTCCTTCACTATTTTCTCCCTGTTTCCTTTTCTCACTCTTTGCCTATCCCTACCTCCTTCGTACTCCCCGTCTTCGTTTTCTTAGGCGCGTCGTCGCCCTATGTGCATCAATCTCCTAGGATTCTCATCCGGACGCCGTGCTGACAAGTCCCTTGGTATTCGGATTCATTGTTCTTTCGTAATTCTGTATTACGCCCTTCTCGTGACTGTTTTCACTCCGACCCCTTAAACTGTTTTCTCATCTTCGTGATATTCTCCCGCACATTTAAGTTAGGTCATTGAACCGATTAGTGGTGTCGACGTTTCCCTCGAGTATTCATCGAGCGAGAGACCTGAACGTACTTTAAAGATTATTGGTATTAAAGTTGGATGCTACATCATCGTGGGATCAGTTTATTTCCCAGTGTCCGTGCCCGTGGCATGAAGTGCCGTCACTCACGTTTTCACACTATTTACTAAGACAACCACCGATATTCCCCATTAGTCTCTCCTCCCCCACGCCCACCCGAATCACCTTATCTTTCATTTTTACTCGTATTTTGCCATTCTTTATTCGCAGCCAAGGGTAATATCTTCCTCTTTGTTTGTGCAAAAAAATATCTCCGCTCCTTCCCGTCTCCTGCATTTCTTCTCCACGCCGGTTTCTCCCAATTTCGCTGCACCTCCACTCTCCCTTTCGACACCCCTCCGCCACCGTCTCCTCCGCTACCTCCTTCGCCACCTCCTCCACACAGACACCCACGCACACACAGATACTCCTCTCTCTGCCTCCCTCGATCCCTCTCCCTCTCTTTCTCTCCAACACCAGATTGTCAGGCCCTCCCTCCTCACTCCCCTCCCGCCTCCACCCCCTAATCTTTCGCCCACCACTGCCCCACCCACCCCTCCAACCTCCCCGCGCCCTCCTCTCCTTCGTCCCCGGCCCTCCCCCGCGCGCGGCGCGCTAACTTCAATGCCTCGGGGGAGAAGCGTTCTTCGTCTCGCAAGGGGCGGAGGTGGGCGTGTGGGGGTTATGGAGGCGGGAGGGGCCCCAGGAAGCGGTAGGTGCGCGGGCGGGGGGGGAGAAAAATACGGGGAGAGAAGGGGGGAGAGTAGGGTGGGCGGTGGCTGGCGGGAGAGGTGGGAAAAAGGGGGAGTTTTGGTGGAGGAGGGTATGTTTGGGAACGTCGAGGGTGGAGGTAAAGGAGAGGAAGGGGGTGGGAGAAGTGGGTGTATTTTTAACCGTCACAAATTAAGGTGGCCATGTTGGATTTCATTATCTCAAGAAAAGGGACCCCGTAGGAGATGGGTGGGGAGTGAAGTGGTTGGGGGAGGGAGAGCTGGGATGGTTTTGGGAGGGGCCAAGGTGTGGTGTCGAGTGCGCGGGAGGGACGGGCTGTAGTGGGGGAGAGAGTGGAGAGGTGGAGGAATAGGCCGTGCGGAGGGAAAAATGCGCGTTTTTGAGAAGGGGAAAGGTTCCGCTCTTTTGAAAGGCAGTGTGGGAGAAGGGAAATAAAAAGAGAAAGAAGGGACTTGCATTTTGTAAGCAAGAGATACGCTATCTGCCGTGTCAAATTGACCGATGGGCGGTCCTAGGTCGCTTACTGCCCAATTTGTTTATTTCCTACTCCGGCACACTAGATTTCTTTCTTACAATCCTGTTGGGGGTCGTAGTGAAAATATTGTATTGTTTTCTCACGAGCTAATTCTATGGTACACTTTTGCATTGCTCATTCGTTTTTACAAATTTACGTTAATAATACTGTGGAAGCAGGTTTCCTTTCGTATTTCAGAATGGTTTAATCATTCATAGCAGAATAAAGACTTAATCAAAGTCTCATGTACTGTCATTTACCTGTAACTGATCATGAAATGCCGTTCTCTCGAACGAATTCGTTTGGTCGACTCTCAGGGTATGGTATACACGTGTTAAGTTGTAGGTATGTGTATTATAAATTGAAATACTAAATATTGCATCTCTTTTTCCTTAGTGAAAAAAATATGAAGATGTTCTGAATTCCTATTTTTGTCTTGTTTTGAAATTTAAAATTGCATTAAATGGAAGCTCTATATTGCCTCTGTAAATATATTTGTTTCCTTTCTTTTCAGGCCATCATGTACGAGGGACAGGACAAGAACCCGGAAATGTGTCGAGTCCTGCTCACTCACGAAGTTATGTGCAGGTGAGTTTTATGGAGCCAATACATTTCTTTTAATTGCATGAATCACCTAATTATTACCAACCTTCGAGATGTACCGCTAGTACCTATACATTCTAAATAAAGTCAATTTTACAACGATTTTCTGAGCATATTTCGGAGGATATGATCATTATGCTATTTTATCGTTGTATTCAGCCAAGTTTCATGAAACTAAAATTCAAAGGTTTGCAGTTAATTTGCACTATAAATTTGCATTTTTATATTATTCTAATGTTCGATGAGAACCCATTTAATGACAATTGCCCACTTTTCACGAATCCACAAAACCACTCAATATTTGACATATTTCATATCCTTCACTTTCGTAAACTTGGTACGCATATCTTTTAAAAAACCTACGTGTGGAATTGTGCATTTATTGCATCCTTTGAAGATTTGGTATGATTTTTTTCGTAAATTTGGAAAAGGAATATGTGAAATCATTATTATGTAGTTAAAATATTGCGTTAAAATAACAATCTAGCATTTTTATAAAGGCGCAGGCATTTATAGATTTTTTCCTCTGATTTTCGCATGTTAATATCTATTTTGCAGATTTAATTTTTGTGAAATGTATTGGTGATTATATTTTTAAATGCATAGAAAGTTGTAAGATCTTGTAACATGCTGTCTACATTTGCATATACTCAGTTTTCATTATTCATTGCACTCTTGCTTGTATATAGCTGTATCAATACTAATTTGTATTTTAACATGTGAGAAGATAATCACTTTTATATTGTATATGACCTAGCTTTTTTTCTCTATGTTCATCAACAGTCGTTGCTGCGACAAGAAGAGTTGTGGAAATCGAAACGAAACTCCGTCGGATCCAGTCATCATAGACAGGTGAGTACCACGGTGCTTTTTTCTTAATTTTGCCAACACTAAATAATATTCCTGAAAATTTATTTTTTAATCTTTTTTGTTTATTAGATACTGCTGCAGTAGCCAATATCTATAAAAGAGTTACAATATGCTTCACGGCGTTAGTACCGTTCCTATGAGTATTAGTGTAGAAGCCAGATTTGAAAAGGATCTTATTTATAATTTATCATGTTCGCCATGTGGCGGGATTGCGTATTTGAATGCATACATTTATTATGTATACATAAGAAAAATCATGAACCCAGTAATCAACCCGAAGGTCGGTTTGGTAGGTGATGGTAGAGTTCACCCGGTACTAAGCCCGACGGCGTGTGAAATCAGGGTTACAAATCAGTGTAGGGGGGCCAGTTCCTTTCCCTGTGCCGGTTATGGTTTCCCAGGAAGATCTGGTACCCAAAAAATCGCATATCTTGGGTGGAGGATCAAGTGCCCGGGAATCGAACCCGGGCCCCTCCGGTCAGCAGTGTATATATATATATATATCCTTCCCACATCCGATAACCCTATACAATTAAAAACACTTGAAATGGCATTCATTTACATCTGTATGGCCTATCAGCATCCGGGCCTCAATGTCGTTCATTGATGGGAGTGGCCTAAAATTGTTACTTTGTTGAAGCCCACCCTCACCCCTCCTTCGCCTCCCGTTCTCCCCTTCTCCTGGCCCCCTTCCCTTTCTCTCGCACCCCTCACCTCAACAACTCCAGCAGTCATTACTTCTATATCTTCAGAGGAAGACGGATTGTTTCCGTCGAAATATCAAGAAATAACGTGTGAGTTTTCTTCTTTTTTTGTGTTTCTATATTGTGTGTTACTGTGTATTGTACTATTCGGCACTTCCGTGTTACGTCTACGAAAGCATATATATATATATATATATATATATATATATATATATATATATATATATATATATATATATATATATATATATATATATATATATATATAAAATACAATATATATAAAATACAATATATATAATATACAATATATATAATATATATATATATATATATGTATATATATATGCATGTATGTATGTATACAGCGATATATCGTCGACTGGTTTTAGTTCTGTTGCAAATCATGCGTGACATTGCAATATCGTGTCTCGAATATTCTTAAACTAAATGAGCTGTAATGCATTTAACTGCTGAGATGTCACGCTTTCTTTAAAAATCAATGAAAAAATTGAAGGATGATTATATTTTATTTAAAATTTAGGCGAAATAATCGGGAAAATGTTAGCGCCATGCTTCCCAGGGTATATTCCTGGACTAACCTTCTGATGACATATTCCAAGAAGCCAAGTAGTGAGTAACTAGTAGAAAAAAATTATTTACCCCGCAAGCTCGAATTCCAAAAATGTAATGTCGGAATAACCTATTTTCTCTCTTGATGTTTTTTGCCATTTTCTTACTTGAAGGACGGAAAATTCGGTCACATTAAATCCGGCCATTGATCTGTTAATATGGATGCAGTACGTCCGGAAATAACATCTGCGTAGAGTAAAAACCCTGACGATGAAATCGTCTGGAAATCCCTCCGAGCAGTCCCTCTCTCTATCTGCTAGAAGGACCTCCTCTGGCCGTTCATCCTTTTATTCGCTCCATCCCTCCAAATAAGGCCACCCATCACCCTCTCCGTGAAAGCATCCAACTCCTTTTCTTAGCCATTTTTACTTCGCTCTCGTCATGTAGGCTTCGCAATCCCAGTCATTCCATATTTGTGAGCCAACCGACCCTCAAGACAGTAGTTCACTCTATTTCATCTCTTCATAGCATTTTTTCTTTTTTTCCTCCCTCCCAAGTTACTTTTACAACACTTGTTTCCAACTCATTCAATGTAATGCGCCACTGTTACATAGGTTACCAAGAAGTTGATGGTTATTTTCGTGCAAAAGTAAGAATCTACATTTGAGTAATTTTTCAGCTAAACTTATCAAGATTTGAGAGCCAACTTTTTATGACATATGATCATTCTGGACCAAAAATGAGTTTGACATTATTATCTTTGCCAGTCCCCATTAGTCTTTTTTTCAAATCTTGGCTGATGGCTTTTAATTTCTTGGTTCCTTATCTTCTTGGAGGATCGATGGGGAAAGGTCTGTCTTCTCTTTGAAAAATCAATTTGGAATCATCCCTACATTCTAAATACCTTCTGATTTCCTTTCGAGATAAGTAGGAATAGCATGATTAGGGGTGACCTGTAATTAATGCTCGAATGAAGGATTGTCCAACTTTTCCTTCGTTTGAGCGAGCTCTTCTTATTAGGCATCAGAAAACCTATGCGCTGATCCAAATTCTAATCCTGTCCTGTCTCGTAGATTTGTTTTTTTTCGCAAAGGAAAAGGATTGCCTTATATTCTTTCGGGATTCGCGTAGCCGGGTTATTCGCATCTCTACCTTTTTTTCCAACCTGTCGACCCCTTTCTTTTTACTTCTCTTCACTCTCTCTCTCTCTTTACCTCCCTTCACCTCGCCGATCGGATGAACCCCTCCGCACATTCCCAGCCTCCTTTTCTTTTCTCTCGGCCCTCCCGCCTTCGACGAGACCTCTGAACCCCCTTTCCCCACTCTTTCCCACGCACATCCAACCACCCACACGAAGCATCCCACCTTCAAACCCCTCCACCGCGTTTCCATACCAACCAGCCCAAGGAATCCAGACGAACCACACAACCCACCAACGCCACCCCCCCTCTTCATCCTTCCCCCGCTCTTGGGAGTCAATCCCACCCCCATTCCCAGCGTCCTACCACGCAACCACCACCACCCACACACGCCTCCCCCAAGAAAGCCCTCCGACAACCCTCTCCACCTCGCCTCACCCCATAGCCCACTCTCCCAGCCGTCTACGTCCCCTCCCCCCTCCACCCCACCGGATTTTGGACCCCGAGCCATCCCAAAACCCTCCCTCCAACCCGCAGAATCCATTCCTACGAAACCTCCCATTTCGCCTCTCCTCTTCCTCTATTTTTTCCACCTCCCTTCCATCCCTCCCTCCTCTCTTTATACTAAGCTCATCTCGTGCCGCCCGGCTGAGGGCGGAAGGGGAAGGCTCACGAGGTCCCCCGGGAGCGGGAATCGGGGGAGAAGGACGGAGAGGGGCAAATGTAGGGTTAAGGGAAGTCTTGAGGGGGAGGAGATGGTGAGGATAATGGAGACGGGGGAATGCAAGAGGGGAGTAAGGTTTGGGAAGAAGGAGTGTAGGCGGAAAGGGAGTGCAGGGAGGAAGACGGGGACGACTGTTTGGGTGCACGTAAGTGGATATGAGAACGAGGAGGAGTATTGAAAGAATACAGCATTTAGGTAGGGTTAGGGAAAGGCATTTTGGAAAGAAGTCAGTGGTGGTGGGCAGTGTTACACCTTCGCCGGCTTTAAAAAAATTCTATTAAATGGTGACATAAAAAGAAAAATGCTCCGAATGTCATTTGTTTTCTTGATCCTCTTAGCTATTCGTCTGAGATAATTTATCTGTCGTATATTACCCTAATGGGCAGAATGCCGAAGGTTCCAGATCAGATTCCCGACTTGAATCGGATGAAAATTTTCCCTCCTGCAGGCTTATGCTGAAGACAATACGCTTTAAGGGCAATGCACTGACCCACCCTTCCACAATGGAGGTCTGATAATATTTAGTCTCTCCGGCGTAATTTTTTTTAAAGATTCCTTAAACAGTAACTGTCGTATTTGAGCTCACTGAGTCCACTAAATGCCTCTGGTATCTTTAGAAGAAAGGGGGCTTAATTATCTCTAAGGCTGGTAGCTGACACTTATCCCTCCTTTTTCCAAATTATTTCATAATCGTGGCCTAACTATAGCGTAGCCGTAGGGTGAAACGTCCATTGAAACACCTTAACCCAAATTGCTATCTCAACATCTTTTCCTTACTTTGCCTTTCAAGCGCAAGTGGCTAAGTATAATTAGAACGGAATCACGTTGGTCCTATATTTAAGAGTTAAGATTTATTTGGATAATCCAAGCATGTTTCTAAACATCCTTCCATCTTGCAATAATATGTAAGACAAGCATCTCAGAATGTGGTGCCTACCGCTTTCACTGTCTATAGGCGCGGATTCTTTGGCAGCATCCATATCTCCACGTATATGTCGGGAGCATTTCCCATTTTTTGCAAAGCCATTTTCATATGCAAATGCTCGATCCATCAATTGATAATGCTCATATTTGATTTAGGTCAAGATCTTAAAAAGAAAATATATCATTTGGGAGAGAAATCGCGACTCCTGTCGAAATTTGATTCATAGGCGCTGATATTAGTTAATACATATCTATAAATAAGATACTATGTTGCATGCTACCCTAATGCAACTCAATTGTTACAAATCAAAGCATCAAGAGGCGCAGTAAGGTCGCGTGGTACGGTACGCTAGGTCACTAATCTTTTCCTATCATTGTGAAGAAGCAATATTTTGAGAGACAATAAGTGAAATGACCTCCCGTAAAGTACTTTTCACTGGGTGCATGAATGACATAATGAAGCTAGAAACCTTGAGTGAGAGACTATCAATACTAAATTTAAATAATATTATTTAAGAGATGATTTGACAGTGTAAGCGTACACGAGAAATAAATATTACATCCACGCCATAATTTTCTTCTTGCCATAAAACCACACTAATTGGGCCTCTGTTTTACGTAAGACTCGCGCAGAGGGACCTCCTGATGAATAATTCTTAATTAATGTATTTCGTGTATTATGGAGCATATCATTATTTTCATCAAATAAAATATAAATAAATTCTCTTATAGTGGTTATTTCTCTATTATCACTTGTGCAGTTAACATTCTATGAAGTGCCGTAGATGCTGCAAGGACACCGACAGTAGATATTCATTCTTCAGAAAGATCTTGAGTCTAGTCTTTGACTGATAAATGAATAGAAACAGTATGATGTGCGTCTCACACCCATGCGGAAAACCTCATAGTTGAGGCTAGACAAAGTTTTCCGTCGATAAATTCAAGGCCTGTAATCGGAAATTGCTTAATTTACTGCACGCTGATGCACCATGCGGTTATTATAGTCATGCAAGCGATGGCACGAGCATGAAAAAGGAAACCCCTTCTGAATGAACCGTTAAGCCGTTGGAAAGGTGATGTGCAAGTAAGGGATGGAGAATATTTGGTACGAGTGCGGGTGGAGGTGAGGGTGCACGGATGTGAGGTGCGGCGGAGGAGGGGAGAGAGGATGTGCGAGGGAGAGCTAAGATATTCCTTCGCCCCCAAGGGAGGGAAGAGTGCTGAGAGTCAAAGGGAGGGCGGGCTGGGAAAATGTAGTGTACGATTTTGGTAAGCCCGGTCGAGGATGGTGGCCATGGCAGAGCGGTGAGTCCCTACTCGAAGCAACGGGGGAGGTCGTGTGGGAAGATGGGGGTTGAGTTATTTTTCGAGGGGTTGGTTAAAGGGGGATTGAAGGGCAAGATCACCACCGAGGAGGAGGGTCAGGGGGATGGATGGGAGGGCGGCGTCCCTAACCTTCATCCGGCCCGGTCTCCACTCAACCCTCACCCGTTTCTTACGTCCCTCCCTATCTCCCTCTTCCTCTTTGTCTCTTCATCATCCATAACATTATCCTCCTACCCACACACCGCATCCCCTTTGTTCTTATCCCCTCTCCTCACTGCCCCAAACCAATAGGCTCTCCTCTCCCCCTCATCCCTCCAGCCCCAGCCCCGCCGCCCGCTTCGCGTCACGGGCCGTGAGCCCAAGAAGGGGGGGGGGAGAGGTAGGGGTTCCCTGTCGGTGAGTTGGGCATGGCCGGCGACGATACGGAATAGGATTTGAGTCGGAAAGAAGATTTTTTTTGCAGGAGGGTTTGGCGAAGGAGGAGAGAGGTGAGGGGAGGCATTGCGATGGGGGAATCTTCAGGCGGGAGGATGGGGCGTCTCCTCTGGGAATCGGAGGGAGCAGCGGCGGGGGTGAGATGCTGGAAGTTGGGTGGGGTGATCGAGGAATTAGCATTTCGGTGAGAAGGGAGCGCGCGGGGGTAGGAAGGGAACTTCGAGATCTTGTGCTTCACGATCACGAGGCGCTGCCGCCCATAAAGGATACGTACATCGCACTCACACTCGGGGGAGAAGGGGGCTTGGTTGACTGGGACACTTCGTGATGCGTGGGACAGGGGGTAGGTTTGACTGACCGTGCGGTCACCGTGCGACTAAATGACGGTCGTGGGTGGGACTGAATTATGAGATAAATAAATTATTTGTCTCCTTTGCAATTTTAAATGCCCCTGACCTCGATGATATTGTCTTGTAGCGAAAGTGATAATAATCTCAGCCGTGCTGTTTAGACTTAAAATGATTTATTTCCAATCGCGTGTCGCAAATATGTCTCCTTGGTAATTTTAAGCATTGGCCAACTTTGTCTTGTTTCAGTGGGTGACGCTAAAATGCATTACCGTTTAAAAAAGAAAATGTCATGCATCATCTTATCTTCTCTTCAAGTTAATAAGCGAGTCTTATTAGAACAACCTCACATTACTGTTTCTTGCAGAATCAATGGGATTCCCATGTTTTAATGACAATTGTGTATAAATGAAACATCATTTAATAAGGTGTCTCTTTGTTTAGAAAAATTTCAAAAATACTCTCATTTTTCTGTGATTGCTTAAAGTTATAATGCATTATCGCTATTACATGCGGTCCTTGCTGATTTTTATGCTTACACTCTGGATCCTGAGGTAACTATTTTTAATCGCCAAAATAATTATTTCATCAACTTGTGATAAGATGAAGGTTCATTGATTTGCAAAGATAAAAACCGTTTGATAAATTTAATTTCCTAATTACTGCTATAATGACGAGAAAGAAACTTTTAAAAACCAAAATTTATGGTTAAAACTTTCTTCATTCCTATCCAAAACGTACACTTGTACGTATATGTATCATAAATTGTTATTTTAAGGATTTTTTAGATTTCTATGAGAAAACGTGACATGTAATGCCGAAGTACCAGCAATTTAAAATTCCACTGCCTCTAATATATTTTACTGACTCTAAAGTTGAATGATACGAGGTAAAAAGTAATAGTTCCACTAAATTAACATCAACAATAATTAAAATATTTATTCGTGTTTAGTGACATAGATAAACTGTGGCTAATTGGTATTTACTTAAGTAGCCTCAATACTTTAGTTCATCTAAATGGCCCATTTCATTTAATAGCTTAGCAGAACGTTGTAGAGAATAATTGCATTGCGTACTATGTAGGTTACTTTATTTCTTAGGGTTTCCTTTTTAAATTAGAAGCCTTTTTTCTCGAGACCCTTTGTCCTTTATAACGCGGGCTTTAAAATCAAAGATAAAAGTGTGTATCGGGAGGCGTCAAATACTTAAAAGTGTTTTTAAGTGCCAAGGAGCGGTTAAAATGGGAATTTTCGTGTACCCTAACGGAAAGCGGCAAAGTAAAAGCGTCTGATAGCAGCCCATAAAACTAATGAAACCATTAGTTAAAAGTGTAAAACTTAAGTGGATTAGCACTCATTCATGTCTTTGTTGGCTGGAGACCACATCACGTTTATAAAAATAAATCACATCATTTAAGATAATGGGTATAAATTAAATTAATGTAGATGAATGGCATTAAGGATACAATTTTTAAAGCTATTTTTCCTGGTCTAAGAATATATATTTATGCAATATGTAATTGATAGCATTATTTTGTAGAAAAGCGCTTTCTAAATTATTTTCAGAACAGGGAGCGCGATGTTAAGAAAATTCAAACTTTATTTAGATTTTTAGTCGATAATACCCAGTTAAATTGTTAACATTTATTGCAATGCAGCAATTTCAGAGTGTTACAATCATTCGCCTTGACCGGGATTCGAACACTGATCCATCGATGTCCGACTGAGTGCTTTGGCCAGTTAGCTATCGAGGCGTCCGCTTACAATTCGAAATTATGGGGGCTTTAAAGGAACAAAATATTGTGACGAAATACCGTTCATGCGTACCATATTACGGGTATTCGTAGTCGTTCGCGATGCGCCACAGTCCACGAGGTTAAAGTCAACTTTTAAACGCTTAGGTTATTTTTAAGCGAACGCCTCATTAGTCTGTCTTAATTAGATTTTAACCCTCTGAAATTGTTGCATTGCAATGCGTATTAGCGGATGACTTCGTTAAAAGTTACTGCTTCGGCATCTCCCGCAGTTTCTTAGAATTTGATAACAATTATAATAAAAAATATATAATTTCTAGAGAGCATAGATAGTGATTGTAATTTGGAGCAGCAGGTACGAATATCTTGAATCGCAAAATCATTAGAACCGTTGATATTCTATAGTCGATCAATGTTTACTCTTCCATTTAGAATTCCATCCATTTTTGAATTAACTTGCATACTACCCTCATTGTTATACGTTTCCAGTATTCCTTTGAAGATTTATAATTTGAGGGCTATGCATCATTTAATAATATTAATAATCAGTTATTTTTCTTATGCACGAACATTTAGTAGGAAGTTGTAATCCCATAGGAAATTAGAAAATTTTTCGGTGCAGTGTACCTTGTAATCGTTCATTATGCGGCGTAGATTGAGTAATTGATCCTCGGACGGGTTCTGGCCGTGATAAACCCATACTTACCCATACATTGCCCATTTGAGTGGAAGCTAATTTATGTATGGCTGTGCCCCAACACCTATCTTTATCGACACACACTCTTGCGGTAGTTTTCAGGGTGTTATGTAGATGTGGATCGCTACATTTTACGAGTAATTGAGTAAGCACTATTTGCAGACTTTCATTGTCGTTACCGCCGTCTTATTTTTTCGAGTCACACATCCAGTGACGCCTCCGTCGAGGGAATCGGTTAAGGGCTCTTTGCCGATGGTACTCTCCCAAAAATCTATTTACGATTTCTCGCTGGTTTTCGTTCCTTCCCCGAAGTGTTTCCGTATCCCCTTTCCACAATGCATTTCTCCTCCAAAATTACGTCTCTCACCCCGCGCTCCATCACGCCTCACACTTCCCCCGCAGTGGCCCGCGTGGTGGAAGTCCTCGTATGCTTGTGGAAGCGAGGGGAGAAGAAAGGACGGGAGAAAAAAAGCGGGAGCCCGATATGGGTTTCGAGTAATGTATTCCCTCCCCATTCTCCCCTTCCACTCCACTTTCCCCCACAATCTCTCTGATGGGGATGTTCGGGCGGGAGGAAGGAAGATGGGGGGAAGGGAGGGAGGAAGAGAGAAGGAGAAAGACAAGAGGATGAGAAACGCAAAGGGAGAATTGAGATATGGCGAGCGAGGGAATGGGTGGTGCAGGGCGCGGTAGGGAGGGATAAGGAAAAGGTTTCTTCGTCTCCGGAGGGGGGAGGGAAGCTTGCAGAGTTCGAGACGGGGACGTGAGCCGGCGGGTTGAATCGGCCTCACAAGGTAATAGGGGAGAGAGTATATATAGTTGGGCGGAAAGTAGTAAGTCGCTGCTGCGATATTGAAATTTTTCTTACGAATCTCTATTCGTAGTAGACATTTAGTTCATTACATCGCTAGGTATATATTTTAGTCGCCACATCTCAGGGTATCGCTGTCAAGAAAGAAATCGGTGTCGGTATCTGCCAAAAATATCTTTATATACAGATATCGAGGTGGATCAGGTCGGTGCGGTGGTTTCCTACCCAGATGACACGAGTTAGAACCCCGTGCGGTGGATGAATCTTTCAGAGGAATCCCGAAAGCTACTTGGCACCATGTGAAGAGTGCTTCAAATGGGTACGTTGTCCGTCGGATGGGACGATTAAAATGCGGCCTTCTTGGCGCATTTCTTCAAGAATAGGGTCAATGCCGATGTCGGGTTTCTCTTCGCCCGTCCTCCATTCCCTGAAAATCCCATTTCTACCAAGTTACCCAACTATCCTAGACGGCTCAAATGACATACTTGCCGACCGCCTACCCAAACAATACCCACTACCATTGCTCGAGGTTGACGCAACCAAGGATATCGCTGTCAATAAATGTAACTCGTCATCGAAGTATGCCAAAAGTCGATGCATAGAGTTATCTCAACTATCATCGGATTAAATAGATACTAATCAGTTATCATCGACTGGTAAAATGGAATGAGGACTTCGAAGACGGTAGAGGATATTGGTGGGTGACAATCGCTGATGTGAGCGTGCTTGTAGCCGCAATCCTAGCACCGTTACTTTAACGAAATATAGCCAACGCTCGTAGATCTCGACGTGCTGACATTTCGCGCAGTCCTAGGACAAGGAAAAGGTTTCTTCATGGGAGGAAGGCAGAGAGAGAGAGAGACGCGCGGTGTTCGAGCGGGGGGAGTGCCGAGGGGATTGGATCAGTCTACTGGAGAGTGGAGATGGAAGAGGAGTGGGCGTGCACTTGCAAGTATGTGTGCGTGTTAGGCTGGAATGGAGTTACGGGTGGGGGGGCGAGTCGGGGAGAGTGTGGTGTTGGGTGGAGGGAGGTGTGGGAGTGGACGGGAGGGCGGGCGAGCATTCGGGAAGGGTTTCGAGGGTGCGCGTATTTGGGTTGGGTTTCCCCAGTCTAGCTTCGGACGAGAGAAGCAATGGCGGAAGGGTGGGGGTGGGAGGGAAGACTGAGTTCTATCTACCAAGAAGGTGGAATGGATGTGTGTGCATGTGTGCGTGGGTGTTCTTTGGCGTAGGTAGGAGTGGCTTCGGGGGGAGTTTGAGTCGGAGGCGATGGATGGAGTGCATTCTCCCTCTCGGAATGGAAGTGAACGGGGAGGGGAGGCTCCACGACTGGCGGTGGGGAGGAGGATGCGTAGGAGATGGGAAGGGGAGAGACGGCGTGGGTGGTGCCGAGAAGGGGGGGATGGAGGTCCTTCCGAGGAGAGGAAGAGGCGGTCTGGATGGGAGGGAGAGGTATTGTGGGTAGGCAGGCCCTTTCGTCTCTTCCTACCCACCGTCACTCCTTCTTTCTCACCCCCCGCCACTCTCCTTCACCCCGAACGAGCGGAAGAAGGATCGCATCCTTCCATTTTCGGAAAGGGTAAGGAGGCCCTTCGACTCTTTTTCTCAACGACCCAAAAGATGAAGAAAAAGAAGAGCGTCGATAGGCGTCCTGGGAAAATTCGATCCGAATATCCGCCTCCGTTTTCCCTTTTCTTCCCGAATTTTTCTTTTATTTTGTTCGCCTTCCCTCCTCATTCCCGACTTTTCTCGATTTCTTCCGAAGTAGTCAGATGACGAAGTATGAATGCCAAGAGCCTCGATTCGCCAACGCCTAAGGAAAAAAAGAGGGGAATGATGCCGGGATAAGCCTAACTTGTGATTGTGCAGTGCGCACCTCCGCCGTTACCTTCGGTGAGAAGCGTTTCAGTTGGTCTCCGAGGTATCAACAAGAAGGCGAAACGAGCGACCTTAACACCACACCTTGATGTATGCTTTTGTAAAGTTATCCGGCGGACGTGTTTTATACGCCATGTTCGATGGCTAGGAAGGGAATTCATGGTAAACTAGATGGGTTTTTAACGTTTTTGCAGATTTCGCATTTGAGCCGAAATTCTAAGTAGTCCTATTCCCCCCACCCCCTTTCTCTCTTTCTCCCTATCTGAACCACTTTAACAATCTTTTTTTTTAATCACCCTGCAATCAGCAGGAATTCCTTACTTTGGGGTGAAAAAAACAAAATTTTGTTTTTAATATGTGTATTACGAGAAAAAAATACAGAGTTGATATTTTGCTTTGTTTTAAAATAATCCTTAGAAAGTGCATTACTCCCCAATACGAACCACGAGCGAAAACAATTGTTTCTGTTTAAATGCTTCCTTTTTCGCCGATTCCATTAATTTAGACAATGCGATAATTGATATATGAAGTAATTAAGGTTATGTAGTACATATGATGCTCACACTTTTCCAAGCAATGAAAACGGAGAATGCAGTCATAGAAAGGTTTTTTCGAAATGAGATCTAAATTAATGTGATAAGTCAAGTAAATGGGATTAACTTCTTTTGAATAGGCTACATTTTTTAAGGGGTGATTTTCTGCACTGCGCATAAATTTCGTTTTCACCTAAGGATAAGTAAATGACCCGTCATTTTCCCACAGAGTTGACGCTTCAGTTTGCTCAGTTACATATTTTTTCTTTTGACCTTTGGATTTCCCTAAAAAATGTTTCTCATGGTACCAGCTTAATTTCACTCGCTGAAAGTTGAGAGAAGTAAGTATGCCTTTATTCCATAGTGTTTTTACTTAGATCAGGTTGTTAAAAAAAATGTTTTCAGCCGAGATTAGAAGTTATAAATTACCTAATGAAGGGCAATAACACATTTGGCCAGAAGAAAATCACACATCGTTATTATTTGATTTTGAATAGAATCCGGTATCTTAAAGTCGTATCAAACTATTACACACGCGTTTCAACGAAAAAATCTGAGAAGTGTAAGATTAGGCGTCGTCAAACGTATTTGAAATTATGGTTATCTGTTGACTTTTCCATTAATATTCGGAATATTTCCCATACGACTCGTAAAACCTAAAGACACAGAAAGATAGTTTTAGAGAGAATATTTAAATAAGAAATAAAACTTTACAGAAGAAAATTTGTAAATTTCCGGTGGAATATTATTGCACTTCTTACGCAACTTTCTGAAGATAATAACACATTTTTCGTGATATTAGCATAAAATAAGTAGGTTGATGAATTTTTCTAATTACCTTACAGTACGGAGATCATAACTGTGGAGACCAAAATTATGGTGATTTTTCCTACATGTCCTTCAAAAATGTGAAGTACACGTGTTTTGGCTCTCCAATAGAATATGTTGTCTCTAGCGTAACTCTATGGAATTTACATAACATATGGAAATGAAATTATTGACTTTATAATTTACAAAGGTTTAACTAATAAACATTTTTACAAAGTAATTTAATAACAATATCTCCAATAGAAAATAAAGGGAAATTTCTATTCTTATTGACTGAGTAACTACTATTTTCTTCTTAAAAACGTTTCAAAAATATTCAATCCACTCTTGACTAAAAAATACCGGAGAAAGTGCCACAGAGATAGATGTAAGGCGGTAAATGAGAGAAATAATGGGAGAACTGAAAGTGAATAAATATTTATACATTAAAGTTTTCCATTGTGGTCAATAACCGAGGGAAGAGCTGCAGCTTCAATAAATTCCAGAATTGATGATCGTCGTCGATGAATGAGTTGATATACGTAAATGGTCTCAATAGAATACTGCTAACACTCCCCAGAGTGAAATTACCTTTATTGGATTGAGGCCAAATTTAAATTAGAACAAACATTAGGATTGATTGGTTGGCACAAAAAAAGGATTGTAATGGGACATTCAATCCGCTGTTCCGGATTGAAATAAACATTGTTGTTTTGATTAGTATGGTAATCACACTAGGATGAATGTGGCTAAACAAATACAAAGTTTTGTTCCTGGTTTGTTATTTCGTTCTTGGCTTTGATTTGTCATAGGAGTAGTCCACATTATCCCAAAGAACATGTCTGGAATGAACAATACGTACATTTACCTGAAGTTGGAGTTTAGATGATAACTCGGGGCGCCAATGTGAGCCCCCGCAACCAGTGAGAGTATTTACATGTGACCTGAAGTATTATTCGTTTTATTTAAGATGATCTGGCGACTGAGGTCTTTCTAAAACTCATTGGAGTCAATATAATAGCGGCTTTAAGAAGCTGGCCCCAGATTCATGATGGGAGTTTACCAATCATAACACACAGAGCGGTATCGTAGCCTAGTGGATGCAAGTACAGCTATTGATCGAAGAATATGCGTAGGTCTGCTATTACGATTATACTTGACACCCTTAACTCTTACGATGTTGATTACTGGATACCAGAACTCTGTGCGGAATCATAGCGGGCACTTGGAAATTAACTACCACCATACTCTTAAAGGAGTGACTTTCTCACGCCTTAAGGTTCAGGGCGGGTTGAATATTTTGCCGCATCCTCTTAAACCAACTTCGAGCTGATCTGTACTATTGTGGTGTTCTGACTATCCGGGTTGGTATGCGGCATGGAAATCGTTTCGTCTTTCTAGAGTCACCGCGTTATATTAACACACTCTTTACGAATTCAACCGTTCCAGAATCCCCTTCTCCCATCCCACCGCATCCCCCATCCTCTTTGCCCCTCAAGGCGATCAAAACCCCTTTTCATTCACGCGCCCCCACACCCCAATCCCTTCGATTCCCCCCGCGGTGCCATTTAACCAGCATCCACCTCACCAATCCCATACCCCATTGGACCTTACCCCGCTGCCCCTCCACCAGCAACAACAATCCTCCCCTTTCCATTCATGCTAGGGGTGCCCCCCCGCAGGGGCCATCGGAAGTAGCGGGTGTCCTGACTTACGCACCACATGGTGCCACCAGAAGTGTCCTCGGGCACTGGTCCTACCCCGCCCTCCTCTCCCCCCCCCAATGCCACGCATCAACCCTCTTTCAGTTTTCTCGTGCCCCCTCCCTTGCAACATGATCCCGCTTCCTGCCCCTTGTACCAGACTCGTGTATTCCTATCCATCCATGCGTGTCTATCGCTTGCTTTAAAAGGGTAATCTTTTCTCCAGTTCACGTCGGGCGAGCCAGGGAGAGAAAGAGGGGGGATGGAGGGATGTGCTGTGGAAGTAGGAAGTTTAGGTAAAAACACTTTGGGTCCGAAGTGCGGCAAGTGGGGAAGGAATTCTCGTGTTCATGAGGAAATCGGTCTTGTACACCCGTGAGTCCGTCAATATCTCCAAAAGTAATAGATTCCTAAAATTATATTAACCAGGTGCGATATGATGCGACCATTTTGTAGATCTCCTCCATGTGAAAAGTAAGAACTTTACAAAACAGTTTTGGTGGAGGCAAGCAGCCTGTATTTAATTGGTATTTTTATGAGTTTTGCGCCCAGTGTACAATTTGAGTAGCAATCCAACTAGTTTGTCCAGTTAGTTCAGTTTAAACATGTGAAGGATAACTTATATGATGTATATAGTATTGACAACAACAGGAAAAATCAAAGTATGCCTATAAACAAAGGTGAGATGCTGCAAGGCAGAGGCGTGGAGAGTTATGTTCAGCTGATGCCTGTTATGGGATTTTTTCACCCAAAAAGAAAATGAAAAAGCAGCGCGAACCCAATTTCCCTAGTTATTTTGAACGTTTTCCTTTTTTCCTTGAAAATCTCTACGCCACTTATCCATATCTGACAAATTGTAACAGATATATTAGGAATTATAATAAATATTCAGCGTAATTTTAAAATATTCGCACAATAAAATCGCATTTCACTGATTGACTGTTATTGAGAATAATTTACTAAGATTTATCACTTAAGTTGGGGGTTTTTATCATTTATTTTAATCATAAGAGCCCCACTGGTAGTTTTTGCGTTCCTAAAGAAATCTAGTTTCTCTTTAATACGTTTTCAAGCAAATTTCCGCACTGCATGAGTGCTCTATTGCATAGATGACATCACCTTTATATCAGGAATCCGAGAATTCCTCCATCCGACCAGGAACACTGTCAGGGATAACTTATAGGATATACCCGTATACGTAGCATTAAAAGCAATAGGGAGGATATGCGAATAAGATAATCAAAGTATGCGAATAAGAAAAGGGGAACGTCGTTACATTGCAATACGAGACATGAAATTGGTAAAAGTGGAACTTTTCACCTTTCTCGGAAACAGGATAACCCTAGGATGGATGAGTAATTCACGCTAAAAAGGTATTAGCAAAGTAGAGGCCACAAGTATCAAAGATTAGATACATGAAGCCTTTCATGGGGCACACGCCTTAGAAGAATAAACGGATTAGCCTCTAAGAAGCTAAGTTTTATTAGGGGGGTTGTAAGAATATTTAAAGAAAAAGAGTTAGAGATATTACTTTAGTTTGGTCAAATTTAGAATACACGGACAATGTCTGGGATTCGTGTGTATCAAAGAATTAGAAAGGATTCAGAGAAAAAATCCGGTAGGTTTGCTCAAATTTGCCACGAGAAGAGATTAAACGCATGGGTGTGTTGGAGGAATTAGGTCGGTAGCCTCTTGATTTTCGAAAAGAGCAGGCAAGATAGACTTTTAGAAAGGTGCAGAACACCTGAGTTTTCTTGCTACCCAGGAGAAATTATTATAGCTGTATTGTTAGATTCTGCCAAACTGTATTGATAGATTCAACCACCGGGATTAAATGAGACGGACACCGTCACAGACAGATTCGAGTACTTATCCTTCACTCGCACTATATGTAAGCATAACCAAATTGAAACCAAGAGATCCTACGGTTCAATGAATTAGTCGAACCCAACCGTTATTACGTGATGTACCTGTATGTACGAGTATATAGGCATATGTGTGTACGTGTGTGATTGCATATGAGTTTACATATACTCAAGTGAATATTTAAGCTAATGATTCTGCATGTATGGCTGGTACCATAGCACCCCTTCACACGCCCTTGAAGGGTATTGCGGAGAAGTGGGTGATAGGGTTAGAAAGAATGTAGTGTAATGTAAATATATTCGCGTTGAATGATTCGCCTTTGTTGGATCAGAGAAAATGGAGCATTCAAAAAGTAGACCACGAGAGAATATCCTTTCTAATGTGGTTCCAGATGCTCATACTGGAAATCATATGGGCAGGTAAAATAAGAAACGAGGAAGTATAAGGGCCGTGTTCCATAATGTTCCTCAACAATGAGGCTGAGATTCTACTCAAAGAAGCTCAGACCCTCCTGCCTAGAGATAAGAATAGACAATTGGTATCCTAAAATGTCGCTCCTATTCGACTAAATGGAGGACCGGATTCAGTTCAGTGTCACCGAGGTACGTAACAGTTCTTCCGTTGTCACAAAGTTTTGTTTTTACAGCTTCTTGATGATTTTTTCTAAGCATTATCTAGGAGGCAAAAGTAAAGGTACGTATAGTAAATTGAGTAATACGATCAAAAAACGTTAAACGACGATTGAAACAAGTTCTGTCTTTGATTTCGAAATTTCATTTATTACGCTCAGCAGCGAGACGAAAGTCAAAAATTTTCATCACCCCACCAGCCACCGCAAGGGTGTGTGGTGGGGGATTCTAGGTTACTAGTCATGCATGAACACGCATAATGATTAAAAACTGGCTGCTCATACTTTTCACCATTTAACATTTTTTATGATTAAATTATTTTATTAATATTTTGTTGCTAAGGTGTAACCAAAATAAAACGGATATGGGGCGTGAAAAAAAATCGTATAGAAGGTGTGACAAAGTAAAACATAAATAAAGTTTCAACATTATATAACTGATATTTGCTTCGCTATTGATAGTCGATTTGTCTCCGATCCATTTTACGTATTTAATGTACAGTCTAGCTTATATTTATGTCATTTGGAAACAGCATAACCAAACGTAATTTTTATCAGGAGTTAATTGAAAAGCCATCCCCCGTTCAATGATGAATACCGGGCTTTGAGGAACTAGTTTCATAATTATTGGCAGCTAATTAATTTTCTCACGTCAGCATTTACAGCTGAAATCATTGGAAAAACATTGATCACGTAAGTTTGTAAAACCGTAACGTACTAATAAGTTCTTCTTCATTATAAAACAATTCAATTAAATCTACCCCTAAGCTAACCTTGGCATATATGCAAATACGTCATCATCATGGCAATAAGTAAGAACCCATCCCAGCTAATCTTCAATAATTTAGTTCCATTTCCAATCCGTTTAGCGTGCAATTATTCCGACGCCACAACATACTTTTCCCTTCGAGAAGTAGATAAGTTTGAAGCAGACCAACTCCAAAAATAGAAGCGAGTTGAGGTTCTGAAGAGCATCAAGTGCATTTGTCAGAATACCAGCTCATCTCCTCATGACGTATTAGAGAAGCTCGACCTTAGTATCATAAAAGGAACGTTCCCGCCTCCAGAGTAGTAGAGGAAAAAGGTCATTTTGAACATTAAACGGATAATAGGAATCAATTGAAATGGGGGCATCTTGTTCATCAATGGATTTGTTAGGTACATGTATAACAAAAATGAATAGGCAGTTGCCGCGAAGGAGACAAAGCAATACTTTAGATAGGTAATGCGTGAAGATACTATACGTTAGAAAATGAAAGCTGAGAGTTTCCTTTTGTTTCCGGATACTGGATTATTTTATTCCACCGTCACTTACCCTGATAGTGAACGACGTGTACGGTATACAATATATACCCCAAATAAAGGAGATGTAAGTTTATCAAGGGCTGTTCCTGATATATACAAGTCTATTTACGCGTAGTAGGCGTAAGTAAGCTTTGATTGAAAAGAAAAGAGGGTTGCACGTAGTTAACTTTCTGATTGAAATACAAAACTCCAATGAACGAGTCTATCTTGTCATAGCATCATCATATTTTACCACGGTTATCATGATTATAAAGCTTTATTTTAGGCAGAAGGAATGGCATAGTTCCTTGATGTCATAGGAATAGCATTTTGATTTTTTCCTCTAAATTTGATTAAGTATCTAATGGCAGTGTTCATATATGGGTAAAGATTCTCCGTTCATACATTCAGGATATCGGAAAGAGTTCTTCTCCATACTTAGTTCCATTCCCAACATTAATTGGCTTTCAGAAAATCTTATACTTTTGGCTCTTTTTTTAGTATGAGTTTCATGTATGTCACCTGGATGCTAAGAAATGGATATACTAAGTATTAGAAGTTATTTTTGTCAGCTAATTTCTTTTATTTATTCCTACGAAATACTAAGGACAAATATACGAGGGTCATCCGGAAAGTAGTACCCGTTCGTGCCGCATGAAGTGCTGACGACGCGAGTAGCCGCTGGACGAGGTCAGATAGCTTCAGTGGCTTGTCTGCCTTCTCTGAGCCAAGTTGCGTGACGCTAGCATTGCCTGTGTTGTTTCTGTGATTGTTTACAATGTTTAAAAAAATTGAGAACGCCGCCAGTTGTGAAGTGAGGGCAGTGATTAAATTCCTCAATGCAAGAAACGTTCGCCCATGTGATATTCATCGCCAATTAAAGGAGGTGTATGGAGACAATGTAATGGACGAGTCGTCTGTTCGGCGGTGGTGTCGCAACTTCAACATGGGGAGGGGGAACACACACGACGATGAGCGTTCGGAGAGACCGTCTGTCATTACAGACCAACTGGTGAGCTCAGTTGACGAATTCGTGAGGAACGATCGGCGCGTCACAATTGATGACATCTGTGAGCATTTTCCCAATGTTTCTCGAACAATTGTTCATGAAATTGTTAAACACCATCTGCATTATGCAAAAATTTGTGCAAGATGGGTCCCTCGCGTATCTCAATGAGCTGGCGGCGAAGGACTATGCAGCAGGAATACAGAAACTTGTCACACGTTATGACAAATGCCTTAATTTGCTTGGAGATTATGTTGAGAAGTAGTTTAAAGTATCCTCTTTCAAATAAAATTTTTTATGTTTGTTAATATTTACTTTTGTGTCTTTATTTCACGAACGGGTACTACTTTACGGATGACCCTCGTATTTTGTTGAATTTGAGTATGTAATTTACATTTAGCATCCCATTTATTACAAATTAAATATCCATAGAATCTTATGGTTATCGTCGTCAATTAAAATTATGTCATTAGGTACTTTAATTACCGTCATTATGTTTATAAAATTCTTAAATTAAATGCATAATGAATAAATACGGGTTTCAAATTAAATTACGTGTAGTTTAATAATTGGGTGCGACATTATGGCAGTGTTCGCGGATTTCATGTCACACCAATCATTTTTATTTACTCTCCGCGTATTACTGGGGATAACATTGTTTTTTTCCAAAAAACAAAGTAGAGCTTTTTGGTGGAAACATTCGTTGCGAGGCGTTCTAAAACCAATAGGGGATTTCGAAAAAATGTAAATAGAGGGCATTAGAAATCCTGTAAGACTTAATATTTTCGCATATGAATAAAATGATTCTATGATTTTTCATTCTTTGATTGCAAACAATTTTGAAAAATATTTTTAAATTTAAAAGAAAACGTACTAATTTAGAGACCATAACACACTGCTGTGGATAATTTTATGCCCGAAGGACGTCAAGAAGCGAGAATTTGTTCGTTCATCGACGTCGACATCGACATAAATACTCCGCGATCTACCAAAAAGGTGTGTGGCAGGGGGTGCAAGCACCAGGTGAGGAGAGCAAGTGATAAAGGAGGATATGGTATAGGAAGAGAAAAATATTTAGTAAGAAATAATCAAATAACGTTCAAAGTTGCATGCATGCTGTTCATACGCCTAAGTAATATTCATGTTGAAATTTTATTCAAACCAAAACTATTATATAAATTATATAATAACGTTAGCAAATGCTAGCTCCCAAAACATATGTCATTTGCATTGATAATATGCTGCTCACGTGAAATTCCTCCAGCAAACTTTAAAAGGAAGTGATTCGGCTCATAATATATTTTGAATGACGACTGAATATTTGTATAAATATATTCCCGGCATTAATTTACATCCTGCCAGCGCAAGCAAATAAGCTCAAGGGGCCCGTTGCGGGTCTTTCAGCGAATGCCAAGAGCGAACGCAAGCCGTCGCGTTTATAGGAGGGAAAAAAAGAGACGAAAAGGGGAGAGCGGAGAAAAAAGGGCGGAAAGAGCATGCGATTAATCGCCTGCTGTTTCGACTCAATTGCCTCCGCGTCCCAGCCATCCCTCTCCTCCTCCTTTCAATACCCTCCTGCCCTTGCCTCCTCTCCCCACCGCCCCACTACCCTTAATTACCCCGACATCAATTCCCCCACCACCCGCTAACACTATGTCTTAAGTCCGCGGGGGTCGTGGGCGGTGAGTAGCTGGAAAGGGGTTCGGGGGAAGTTGACGAGGTGGGATGGGGATTCGAGTCAAATAGCGTCGGGTAGGTAGGGGGGGACCACATAGGGGGGAATGAGAAAGGCGGGCGATGGGGAGGAGGATGGAAAGTGGGCCTTAGATACGGCTGATTAGAGGAACCTTGGGGTGAGGGGAGGACAGATAGGACTGGCGGGTAGGATGGGAGGGAGGCGCTCTTGGCGGCGGCCTCCTCCAATCAATGTCTCCTTCAATGTTCATCGTCGTATTCTTCCCCCTCCCCAATCCTCCCCTTCCCGACCCTGATGCCATTCTCTCTCTCTCATGCTCTTGTCCCGAGTCATTTTATTCCCGTCCTACTTAACCGAAAAGAGATTCTTCCTCCGTTTTATTTCGCCCCTTCCTTTTTCTTTAGGAGGGCTAAACTGGGAGTGAACATTGGAAAGAAACGAACGATAAGGTTTTTGAGAAATACTTTAAAATGCCTATGAGTGCTAATGCATGGTAAATTGTAGGCTCCCTTCGTCGATGAATCACATGTTTATTACATACCCATTGTGAAGTATTATAATTTTCAGGAAGTTTTGAATTGTAGTGTCGTCGCTATTTATTGCCATTTATACAGTAAGTTTTTTCCATATATTTTTCAAAAAAACATGTAAGGTGCTCCCAAGCATTGTCGCCGTTTGTTTTTTCAACATTCGTAAATCATTCATCGAGTCGAATTATGAAAATGTCGATGCATTTTTAAAATATTCCCCGTTTTGCCTCATTAATTAATTATGATCAAGATCTGTGCAAAGAAAATGCTGGCGTTGAGGAAATAATATGAAGCTAAAAATATGAATATCTAAATTCATAATTTCCACATTTTAATTTGGCTGAATTATTTCATTGACCACATTTAAAATTCAATTATATTTTTTTTCGTGATGCTCATTTGAACCTGTAATCGATATGCAATTCATTAAAATTAATCAGATAAATTAAATAATTAATTCGATTCAAAGTTAAATGCCGTAATACTAATAAAATTAGGACATATGAGAAGGAAAAAATAATAAATTAATGGAAGGGTTTGGGAAGTACGTAATGAATTGTTTGTTCAAAAAGCTTATAATTCATTTTTTCTGTGGTTCGATTATTCAACAGTTTTTGGGTTTATCTCTGAAAATTTTTATTTATCAGTGGATTTTCAAAAGAGCTATGGAGTTAATGCGATTCGAAAATTTTTTTACTTAAATTAATTTAGCCCTTTTGATTAAACTCAGTCATCATCTCCCATAAATTCTTCCCTCCTCTTGCAAAAAAAAGTATTAATGTATTCTATATGTTCCTTTTTTATTCAGGCATTTTGTCCTGTTTTTATTACCCTTTTTGTCTTACTGTAATCTTTTATTTACCTTGCATTCATCCTCCTGTTCCAACGCATATTACTCAGTTTACCTGTACAGAGGATTTTATAGAATGTCCTCCATGAGTTTTTTCCTTATTTAATTTTGATCTGCATATTTCCATTTATTAAAATGCCATTTTTTGCCATCAAAATCTCAAATTTTTTCCAAGGGAAAATATTCCTTTTAAAACCATAACTGTTCTTCATTCACCATACTTCCCATAGAAATGTCACGTTTTCTGCTTGATGTTATTCACATTCTCCGATGATTATAAACTTATCATTCTTTGCAATTGTGGCATTTATAAAGATGGGTACAGCAATGATGTGATGGCGGTGGCTATAATGTCAAGGTTTGTAGCTGGACGGTGTGTTTCATGTTCTCTATTTTTTTCTGCGGTATTGAGTTTTTATTTCTCATATTCCAAACTTTGTAAGCTTATCCTTTGATATACGTTGAGAGCCTGCGTCTGTTGTGATTCATAGTTATAAGAAAAAATTTTTGCGATGAATTACGTTGCTCCTATTGTGTTCCTAAAGAAGGAAATACTCCGCTAGTTAGTATTTCAGTATGTCTATAACTAATTGTAAAACTTGAGTAAATAATGTTTGAATTGTGTAATAAGAGTTTTTGAGGTTTTGAAAGAACTGTGCCCTATAAATCTTATTTTATACGACCTTCAGAAAGAGCGTAGCATGGCACAGAATGTTCGCAGAATTGAACTCTATTCTACGTAAACCTTCTCGCTATCTTTCGGAGCGCCATTGGATCTTTCACATGTTTTACATTATGCATCCCTTCCAAGCCACATCCATTGCTCCCTCATGATTTTTAACATTGCACGTTTACGCCATCGGTAGGCGACGTCTCCTCCTCCCCTCCGTTCGCCTCCCTCGTCTTCATTTTCATCGCCTTCCCGTCCTGCGCCCCTCCAGCGAATGCCACCTCCTTCCCCTCCCGGTCGCCTCCCCTACTTTCCCCCCCTCTCTCCCTCCGCAACCTCCCCACGCACCCCCCCATACACCCCCTTCCCCCCCACTTCTTCATCCCCCCTCCGGCACCGTCGCCCCACGCCGCGGCCACCCTTCCCTCCCTCACTCAGGAGCCCTTATGTAAACCAATTAACATGCATAATTAAGCCTACCGTGCCTCGTGCGTGGCGAATGCCGTGAGCCAGCGACACCGCCGTGGGAGAGAGGGGTGGGGAGATAGGGAGGGAGGATAGGGTTGGGGGACAGAGTGTGAGGAAGGGAGAAAGCGGTGGGGTTTAGCAGGAAAAGAGAGAGTGAGAGAGAGTGTGTGCGTGTGAGAGAAAGGGGCTAAATTAATGATGGAAAAGGAATAAAAAAAAGACTTGTATGGAGGGAGGGTGAACGGGTGAAAGAAAAGTCAAAATAAACAGGGAGAGTTGGAGCGAGAGGGAAAATGAGAATTTTTGGGAGGGAGCCAATGGATGGTCCATACCAATGGATGTCCTTTGCAGAAATTTGCAGTTTTTTTTTGTCGGATCCTCGCCGAGGAGACTTCGCTGCGTGTTCTCGCGTGCGTTACGACCGATTCATTCGCGCGAATTCACACTTAGGCATTCTTTGGATCTAATTTTATTTTGGGCTCACTCCGACTGCCAGCCATCTATTAATGTTATTAATGTGCACGCTTGGTTCCCTGTTGTAACCTCAAAATAATATTAGATTTAAGTCCAAGGGTTGAAATTTAGACTTCGCGACAGGTCAGAAACATTCATAGGTTCGAAAATATGTGCACTAGGGTAGTTAATACATTCGTCTTTCTTCGATTTTTCGAACCGTAGCAAGGTACAGATGTAACTTGCTCATTTCCTTGTCCTTGCTCCAGGAAACATTCTTCAGGCAACAAAAGATGAAGATCATCGGGGTAGTTACGTAGTGACACAAAATGTTTTTGAAATTATACCAGTAATGCGAGTAATCGAATTTTATTAGAGAGTACTTACGCACACACACACATATGTTCATATTTAATTAATACGTCTCCCTCTCCTTTTGCGGATTAAATGAACAGCGCTGAAGATAATGGGAGTAGGAATGTATGTTGGCCAGTTTCGGTTTTTGAATAGCTCTTATCCTTCCTCTTCTCCTGCACCTGCATATCTTGCACTGTACTAAAAGCTGGACTATTCCCAAAATTTTTCATGTGCATTGAACTGATATATGCTCTCTGATATGCGGAAAATGTGGAAAATATTATCTTTTTATTGCAGAATCCCAGAGTGTGGAATCTTATTAATGCGGTTACTCGTTTAAACGTTTAAATCAGGTTACCTTTGCAGTCTTTTTTAATTCACTCTTAAATATGAACTTGAATACCATTGCTTAGTAGCGTGGAGCTTATTATGTTCACTTTTTTGGTTAACACGATAATTTATCGTCACTATCATTCACAGTTATCGTTGTGATTCATTCACAAGGGTGAAAAATACTCTCGTACAAATGTTCTATGATTTAAATTAACAATGTACAGACTGGCCTAAGTTTCTTCTGAAATCTTCCGTTTAATATTTGCGGACGTGTTCTGCACTTGAAATTGTGTTTCTTGCAATTCATTTCTATATTTATGTGACACCCTGTAAGCAATTTTCATGGTGTTTGGCAGGGGGTGCTGTCATATCAGGCAGGTGGAGTACGCGAAGAGATGTGATCACTTGCCATTCAAAAAATTGTGCAACGTAGTTACAAAAATATTTTTCGTGTTGCGCAGGGAAGTACGTGTGTCGAATTCGTGAGGAAATGATCATCACCATAAGCAGAGGCATCATGCAAACAAAGTTAAAAAACTTACTATTGTCATATAGTAAGTTCGGAAGCAGTATCGAGTCATTTCGTCATCCCGTATGAACTCTTTCGTCTTCCCAAAGCTGTCTATGAAACTCATCATGCGAGTCCCAGAAACTCGCAGGCCTCGCCTGGAAAAATTCCCCGGTCCACCTTGCGGAAGACAAGGGGGTGAAAGCCCGGGGACTCGGGAAATGAGGAAAGTGGGCAGAAACCGGGAGAAGTGTGCAATAAAAGGGAGGGCGGGAGGATGGGGAAGTGAAGGGACGATATGTTAAGAGAGCGGAGGGTGGAGGATGGGAAGAAGAGAGAGGGAAGAGGGAGTGGGGTAATGAGCACAGGGTTGTCATCCGGCGGGGCGGAGGGAGAGAGCTATGGCCAGGGGGTGAAGGGAATTGGGAGGGCACACAAGGGGGGGGTGGGAGCTCTTTTAAATGTGCCGGAGATGAAGTGGAGGTGTGGGCGGTGGTGGGCGAGCAGTTCCCGCGCCAAGTGAGTCCGTGTTCCCCTTCGCAACTTTGGTCGAAGAGGTGGTTCGCGCTATTCGCCGGGTGAGGGAAGGAGTTTTGATGAAAGAGCTAAAAAACGTTGTCTGCAGCGTAACTTGAAATATTCCCGCGGAAAATGTGCCCCAACGAGGGAGTCTAGCTCACTGCCTTTTGCCACCGTGACCACCGCTTTTCCACCCTTTCACTCCCCATCCTACTCCCGCACGCCTATCTAACCCTCTCATCTTTCTCCCCCCCCCCCATCTCTCTGGGCGCGATTAATTATGGAAGTAGTCTTACGTGATAAAGTTTGGAGAATTTTTTTGTGACAGCGAAAAATCACCTAGTTTTTCCCACCATTCACTCCCGTTAAAGCCAAGCTCGAAAAATAATCCACTCGATGTGCTGCAATTGTACGGCTTAATCGGTATTGTTTAACTTTTTTTAATAAAGTTTTCAAAATATTTCGAATTGAATCCGTTTTCAAGTTCAGCTGTATTTATTTCAAATATGTCTCTATTTTATCATCTATAAGAATTGATTATTTTCTTTCATTTAGAAAAAATTGAACCGATGAACACGCGAAACCGGCAGTAATCAACCCGAAATATGGAGTTAGAGGTCATCTCGTTCTAAGTAGTACATCATTTTAAATTCATGAGTAATGGACCAGTCCCATTACGAAATATTAACATATGAATGGTGCTTTCTCGACGCCTGAATTTTATCCTCCGACCAATAGCAAAGAGTTCTGCCTACTAGGATTTCCCATCACCTGATGGTGAAATGATTAGACTTATTGAATGAATCAATGTAATTGTAATTTTTGTAAATTGATAAAATAGTATTTGCAGAGTTACTTGCATTGTCTCCAATTCTTTCTTTAGTTCACTGAAAATACTTAAGGTATGCATCGGTCTTAATTGACTATTTTATTGCAAATTGAATAATTTGAGACTTTAATCTAATGCTCATTCAGGATATTATTTACCTGGCAAATTCTCTTCCATTATTTCTCATTAGAAATTCCCTGCTTGGAGGATATATTTTCTTTTGCAACCTATTTATAATTACTTATCTTATCTATGATTTAAAAGAAAATAGAATATTAGGCAAGCATGCATGCAGCTAATTCATAAAGTGCATTGATTAACGGTGTTAATTATTCCTTCTATCACGTTATAGTGGTAATCCTAATCCTAATAATTTATGACTTGGTGAAACATTTTCATTTTGAAACATGAACAAGCACCTCGAGGAAAGAGTACACGTTGACATTAGATTTACGAAATTTAGAGCAGGTTTTTCTTTCTCGAGCTAAAAATTTTAAACGCCTAAGTAGAAACGTCGTGCTTCATCTTTTTTGGACGACATTAAATTTATGTAACGTTGGTTCTACATTTGTAAACGGTATTAACATCGAAGATCGTTGAAGGAAAAACTATTTTGGGTTAACAAAGTTTAAAACTCACTGATGTAGCTATGATTTAAATTGCATGTCCTATACATGCAGTATCAATGAGACTTCTTAAAAACCGCAGTAACAGCAGCTATACTTATGGTACAGTTTTATATGCAGATTACCCCGCCGCAACGGCGAGTAGCGATGTGTGGTAAGACCACGGCTTTTTCTCATATGAAGGAGGAAAGAACGCGTTTGGAGAGAATAAGTGAAATGACCGCCCTTAAAGTACTTCTTCACTGGGTTCCGGAATGTCATGACCAAGTCATTGTACATTCGGAGTGACAGAATGGAACTAGTTTTGGGTGTCCGATTGTGTGTGTGCTCACGACCGGTGACTCACTCCCCCATATATAGTCCACATGCTACTATTATAACCCCTCGCTATGTTTTCCCTCCCGGCTACGAAAGGGCTCGCTCACACGTCCCCCACCCACGGGGGCCTCTCGCCTCCACCCTCCCTCCCTTCGTCGCCCCAGTCTCGCAATTCCCTATCCCCGTCTTCAGCCGCGCCACCTGGGGTCTCCTCTGAGGGATGTGCCTCGGGCATACAGGGTGGAAGCGGGGAAGGGAATGAGGAAGGAAACGAAGGGACTGGTGAGTCGGTTAGATGGCACATGTATAAATACATACATATCCCACCCATATATACATACGTGTATAGCTCATCTCCGAGAGATCCACACCCTTCCTCCTCCCCAACCATACCCTCGCCCTCCCTCCAGACGACTTCTCCTAATGCTTCTCAAAGTCTATCACATCTCTCGCCCTCTTCCCTCGACTTTCACTGGATTCCCTCTCTGAGAGTCTCTATTTCTCTCTCACCAACACTTTCCCCTTTTGCCTTCCCTAACCTACCGCATACAATCTCACCCTATCCATGAGTGCGCGAAACCTTTTCGCCATCTCAGGGCGAATGTATGTACCACATCATCTTGGAGATACCCTTCGGGTACATTAGGGATATTAATGTTAACCTAGGAGTCAGATTTGTCATCTCAAGATCGTCAAGTAGCGAAGGGGTTTACGCGAGTTCCCATTTTTTTCCGAATCTCTTCAATCTGGGACGCAAATCAGTCGCAAGAACTCAGTTGTCGGAGCACCGGACGTAGTCAATACCGCGAATCGATCGCTGTGTTTTAATATATTCACTGAATATGGTCTTTCTGTTCGCACAAGTTCAATATTCATCAACTTTGCTCTATTTTATCTTGAAATGTACTCCAAAAATTCAGTAAATAGAATATTTTCTCTAGTTCTACACCTTACTTCGATTGAGTGTGATTGGTGACCTGTTCATGTTTTTCAGCGTAAACGTAGTCTTTGAGACTTTCATTTTTGAGACTATTCTATTTTTGAGACTTTCATTCCATTTTTGGGACTATTGAGTGGTGAATTTTTGTACCCTCCATGGTTCACTAATTTTTGTGATAGAAAACACTTTCACATACCAGAATTTAGTGGGGATTTAATTTTTCCTCGTTCCTACTTAAGGTCGCGCAATAAACTTTAATAGACTTGCGCTATACATACCATTTGCAATGGTGAATTTAGATAACGGAGTGTAGGCAGATTAAATTTTACATAAGTTCAATGTCAATTCCTTTTTCATAAATTAAAATCAAACCATACTAAAACGACGCTCTTTGCTACCTCTTGGCTTCCGCTAGACAGAAAGTAAATTAATTTCACGAGAAAAATCGTGTGCGACGAAAAGCCGTTGGTACAAGGCGAGGGTATTATGAAGTATCAAGTAGTTCTACATCAGAACTAAAGGAAGAAACTATTTCTCGTTGGAAAACCTTGGATATAAAAGAATGACAAAATAAGTTTTGAGCAGCCTAGTTGGCGGGTTTGATTATAAAATTACTTTTAGTTGCTCCAAGGGTTATTACCTAATCAAGCTTCGAAGAAACCTCAAATAATGCACCATGATGGTTAGGCGGCTTCCAATGATGATATTCAAAGCCGATATTTCTTTTTTATTCGGCTGGTCTGCTTTCAATAAATTCCTTTGGATAGAATATTAAGGCCCCAATAATATTACGGAGGTTATTTACCTTTAGGATCGAAAAGAATGGGCTTCAGCTCAGGCATCTTCTTTCCACCCCTCAAAACCCTTAAGTTTCACGTATTAGCAGGATCTTAATAATAGTTCATTTTTAGTCTTCCCTCGTTATTTTACTTATCTCAAATATATGATCGAACGCCGTCAGCAGACTGGAAATGGAGAAGGAGAGACCCGCATTGAGAAATGTGCGGAAAATGAAGCGTGCGCTGGAAGCAGGTGGCATTTTCGGTCCGAGGGGTGGGTGCGGAGGGAAAGGGGAGGGATAGGAATTTGTTGGGAAGGGACAGAGGGCTCACTAGGGAGGAATAGGGAGACCATTTCTCGCCGGGAAATCATTTCGATGCACTTTTATTATCAATCCAAGATGGATTTCCGAACGGACGTTATCGATTCGGATGTCTATTTCTGTTTCCCATTCGGCAGCATAGAACGTCTGAAAAGACCACACGGGACGCTCCCAGACTGCTGATTGTTTCTTTGACTCAATGGCCTAGCTACCTACTCATTTGAGTTGAAACACAAGATTTTAATTGACCCCAGCACTATAGCTAAAATTGGCCTTTCATGCAAATTACATCTATCTTACTAAAATAATTCTCTGATCCAATAAATCAACGCCCACCTTGACGCATCCCTTTATGTGTTTGATTCATTTTTTCAACCCATTGGCGATGACCGAGAGGCAAGTGATAACATTGCAAGAAGCCATAGTTGCTTATTATCATAGTTTGTGTTGCATTTTACACTCACGAATTTATATTTTCTCATAAAATTAAGACCATTATATTTTAAATAATGCGTTTAAACTTAAACTACTCGCCGGAATCAATGAACTCAAAGTCACATTTAAAAAATCAACTGGCGACAAATCCATTGCTAAATCACATTGATATTTGGAAACCGGCCCCTAAAACATTGTGTCACATTAATCTCAAATAATGTAGTCAGATATTGTGTCAATTTGACCTTAAATATTATTACAAATCGATGGTAAACGCTTGACTGAATGGGGAATGCGGATACCAATGAACTTTTTAATATTACTAGATTTGTTTGGTTATTCATTTAGGCGTTTTTCTTTTGATTTAATGGTTCCTACTTTGTAGTCACGTCCGAGTTTGAGTCCGTGTGGGATGTCATCATCTCCGCAATGAATTCATTCAAGAAGGTGGTTGAAATATATATTGCGTCCTCGTCTTCAGAATGCATGGATTGTTTGATTAGACAAACACAGTGGCCTCTTGCCGCGTCGGTTTCGTCTTCCTCCCGTATGAGTGTAGCGTTTGCATTATTATGTCCTTCACCAAAGCAATGACTTTCTAATCCGGAGATTAGAGACCTCCGCGGAACCGCCACCACTGTGGCCGCCTCCATGAATTACTCTGGCATGCGTCCTTGTGGATTCAGCCCATCTCTCCCTCTCGCCCCTCCCCCCACTCTTCCCTCCTCTCTCTCTCTCTATCTTCCTCCCTCTCACTCCGTCTCCATAGGTTCATACGCCCCCCTATTCTCTTCTCCGTGCATCTCCGCCCTCAACGTGCTTCAACTGCGACCCCTCCCATTCTCCCCCCCCTGTAGAGCGATTTGCTGCGCCGACCTCCTTAATCCACAACATCGGCAGAGCGTCTCAGAGGGTCGTTCGGTGACCCGTTTGGTTATTTAGGACAGTCCTCAAGCCCTTAGGTCACAGGGACGAAATGAACTGTCTCGTCCGGAGGATTTTTTTACAATTTGATTTTTATTTTAGGGATTACCTTAAAATAAGAGTTCAAGAGCGACTTGGATTTGGTCTCATTTTTCTCGCGTATTCAAGCCTAAAAGTGGCAATAATTTAAAACTATTCAGGATCATGTGCATAGAGAGTGTAAATGATGATTTTATCACTTCATAGAGTTTATATTAAATATTTTTGTGAGAATAAACTTGGCCTCTTATCTCAAGTCTCCAAAATGGATTTGAGTAACGAACGAGAACACGTCTGCGTTTATCCTCACCTCCATAATAGTGCATGTGTGATACAAGATCGTTTTAGTGGTACTTGAAGGCATTTATTTGTGAAAGATTATTAATTGTATATGCTTAGAGTTTAAAATGGTGAAAGAATTGATGTAATTTCAGTTTGATGTTTTTTTCTTTGAAATTCCCCTGGATAATTTGGTTGGTGGAGATTATTCATTATAGCGATCCTATCGGAGACTTTTTTAGAACTAATCAGTTTATAATTTTTAATCGAGTCTCTTAGATTATTGAAATAGGATACCAGGAATGTTTGCTGAAATGATCCATCTTTACAATCTTCATCTGCAAAGATATACTTCTTCGATGAAATTAAGACTGGATTTCATTTATCGATGGCTAAGATGTGTTAACTTCGTTCGTAACGATATTGGAACAGACTTTGCCAAGCTTGATCGGTAATAATTTAAAATTGTCAGTTATTTTCCCCTGCTTCTACGGAATTTTCTTTAACCAATTCAGCTATTGTCCTTCCCCTTTCCGTGTCTTTGTCCGCTTTTTTCCCTTCGCACCCTCTTTCTTCGCTGTCCGTCGTTCGATATCCTCCGTTCTGCCCCTTTCCCACCACAATTTCCCACACGGCGTCGTCTCTCCGCTTCTCCTTTCCGCATAGTCCGTTGTTTCCCTCCCTATAACCTGCCCCCGCCCCACTCTCCCCTCCCCTATTCAACCCCCAATCCACCTCCCTCTCGCCCGTCGAATCGGAAGTAATTACGATTCCTTCCGCCTCTATTAATCGGCGCAGGACGAGGAATGAAATCAATTCTGCTTCGTCTGAGCTAATTGGGCTGCGTTGGGGGCTATGCGGAGGTGGGGGATCGGTAGTAGGGAGGATCAGGGTGGAAGCTGGGGGTTGAGAGTAGGAGTGGACGTGGAGGGGGGTGGGAGGGAATAGCGCAGGGGGGCTGCGGAGAGGGGGAAGGTAGTGGTAGAGGCTAGGATCGTGTGCACGGTGGGGCGAATTGTTACGGACGGACGCAAAAGCTGGGTGGCGGTTGGTCCGCGATGGGTGTAGCGGTGTGTTCGGAGGGGTTGGTTTCGCTACGGGCCCCCGCGTATGTGAGTTAATATGAGCGAAAAGGGCGGCGGAGGAGAGGAGAAGGGATGAGATAAGTTCCGAATAGGAGTCTCGGCCGTGGTTAAGTAGAATGGGAGAATAACGCCAAGCGGGGTGGGAACCTCTCGCGCGTGTGGTTTTTTTAACGACGGAAATGAAATAGAAGTGGGATGAGGAGGGAGATGTACAGTAAGGACGAACTGCCAGACGACTTGGGGATGGTTACTTGGAAAGGGGAGGATAGAATGAGATGAGTGGAAAGGACGGAGGAGGGGAGAGAGGTAAATAGCAAGGGTGGTTAATAAATGTGTGGAGGTGGGAAATGAAGGGCGAGATAGGTGGAGTAGTTGGTCCATAGCGAAGAGGGTGGGGGCTTGGGGGAGGGGTGGGAGTGCCCATCGGAATTGGTCGGCTCTGACTCCTCGGTTGTGGAATGGCTTATGTGTCAGGAATACCCAGAGTGAGTCAATAGTAAGTATTGGTGCCGCATGGGGAGGGGTTAGGATGCAGGTAGAATGGGAGGTAGAGGAAATAGGCCTTCCGAAGCGAGGTGAAAGGGAAAATACAGGAGATAAAGAGCGTTTTAGCGTGAGGTAATTTTCGAATGAACAGCCTCAGGCGTCAGCAAAATGGGACTAATGATCCAATATGTAGAAAGACACGCAGGAACAAGGCAACTGCGTAGCCTGGTTCAAATAAATCTCTAGGAAATGAAATGTTCGTGAGGAAGACTTGTGCGGGCTCTTTTCCTTTTGAAAACCGATTCGCATAATTTCGTAGTTTTAATGAAAAGTGAGCCACGCGGCAGATTAATAAGGCAGATTTTTCAGAACTGTTTGGACAAATTCCGGAAAATTGTACCCATCGTGTTTGTTCCTTGAAAATTGTTTCCTATCATTTGACCATGGCACATTCTCCACTGTTATTAGGATAAATTACCGTATGGGCACAGTTAATTATGCTCGAAAGAGTGTCCATTGTCATTTGAGTCATAATGATTGAGTTAATGCGGATATTCCTTGACACTTGAGCGCTGTAGTTAAATTCATTCAGGTCTCTTGGTGAATCCTAATATTACACGTGGGAATGATGAAGACAATTAGCGTCTATGACGTGTCGTGAGTGGTACTTGAAAAATTTGCCTTTTTATTCTTTATTACCTGGATTATCATGATAAAAACCCGGAATAACTTTTTAGTATTTCATTCATGGCGTTGTAACACTCATAACCGTCATTGACAAATTGATCCCAACTCAGAGCCTTCTTTTCATTAAGTGCGTCATTAATCTGCGGTTTTTAAATTTTGTTAAGCACCAAGCCACGAGAATATCATTAAAATCTTCCAATTTGCGCGTCGTCACTGAAGCAAAATTTTTACTTTTTAAGAGACGGATATATTTAGTCCCTGAAATAATTATTAGACGTTGAAAATTCGTTTTATTAGTTGATCTTGATGTATGTATACGTTTTCAGTTGCTATAATGCAGTAGAAGGTATTACCAACATGTCGCCAGAGTATTCAACAGCTTTATACAAGTCTAACTGGAATCTACTTGGTTTAATAATTCTTCCTCGAGTTGAAGCTCGTTCCGTCCGAATTGCTTTCTATTCTATGTATACCTGATTTGGGAGCGAGATTAGGTCATGGAGGAATACTCTTTCAATTATTTATTCCTTACTTATTTCTCTATTCTCGAATATTTTTTCTCATATGTTACGTCCATACGTTGTTTTATACATGCTCTTCTACTCTTCTGTCTTCTAAAATTCCTTTTCTTGAGAATCTCTTCGATCATAGTTGCTCAAGACTTTCCCAGCCTACCCCTAACCTAAATACGTTTTCTCTAATATGCCATAGTTGTTTGGTGATTCGACTCAAATCTATTCTCTTGGCGTAACCAAATACATAAGAAATGTTTTTCGTACTTATGTGTTATATATACATCCATACAATACCCCGCAAGCAGCCCCTAGGGCGTTTGGCGGGGGGTTTTAGGTCACCACCCGTCATCGGTGTATCCGCTTCATATTGTTTCATAGCGTAGACATTCTTCACCCTCTCCTATTTTAACCAAATGTTTTCCCCAAATATATACCACATAGCCACCTCATTAACTCAAAATTGGTGCTCATCTTGGCGCACCCAAGTTTCGCATTTATACAAAAATAAGAGAAAGAGTACACTTTTATGGACTGTCATCTTGGCTGTATAAAGCAAATAGTTTCTTCTATGTCGTCCTTTTACTACGAATATTTTGATAAATTTAAGATCAAGGGCTTGTGGTATCTTTCGTATCCCATTGTGACGGCTTGCGGGGATAACTTTCGGATTAATATTTACACTGAAATTCGCACCCCTTTGATTTCTTCATCTATTCTAACATCTTTCTCGATTGCATATTTTTTTTATTTTTCCCGTAAATTGAACTTTTTTGTTTTTTTTTATTTTTTGGCATGACTTCTGAAAAATTATTACACATTACGGCGTTAGAAAGATAGTTCAAGTTATTAGTGGTAGTTGCCACGTTGTTCATTATTATTATTTACCTACCAGCAGTTACCTTGGCTTCTCAGAGAGATTAGGTAATTTTTCGCACGCAAATAAATTCCGCAAAAGTTGAAAACGAAACAGGACATTTATGTCTGATGGTAAACAGGATCGATACGACTTTCAATCCAAGAGTGAACTCACCAGCCATCGAGCAAACCGAGTCATCTCATGGATATTTCATCGTTTTCATTTGGGTTTCTCATTCTCTTTATGCAGCCATGGCCCTTAGTATCACCGAATAGGTTTATTGATCAGGCGCAGAAGCCACAAACCTCACGGGAAGAAGACGAGCAAATATCGAAATTCGGTTATTCGGAGAAGGAAAATATAATACGAAACGTTAGGAGAGGCAAGGATAGGGAAGGGCCGAAGGCGAAGCCTCGCTGAAATGTGATGGAGATAGAAGGTAATCAAGCGGAAGTTTTGGAAATCATAGTTAATTACTCCTCGATCTGCTTGGTTAAACCGTAATTTGGTTGAGGGTGCAGTCACTCTTTCGCCTATAATGTGCTTATGGAAGTAAAAGAAATTCGAGATAATAATTTTAGAGCTCGCCTTGGTGATGAAAAAAGCATTCAAGTTGGGGTTGATCGGGGAACCTAGTGTCTGGGCTATCTTGAATTCTTGTGAAATACATGCGAATAAACAAGCAGAAATGACATTTTGAACATGTCATCCTTTGTAAGACGAGGTCTTGGAAGTGAATTCCGGGAAAAAAATCGGCAGAATAGCATAATAATTTCTCGTCAGATATTTAATTTCTTTCTGTGATTTAAGTCTGTAGGTAGCTAGATCACTTGATTTATGTCATACTAATGATGTAATTACCGATATGATGTTTAGCCAATGAAAATATAATGAAAATCATTTTCAATGGATGAACATCCCAAGACCCAATATTTTCTATTTCATTTTTTCTTTCTAATTTTGTTTAATACTCTATTGTTTTACAAATACAACATATATATATGCAAATATATACAGGTATATACATATACATGTATGTATATATATAAATATATATATATTTATTTATTTATTTTTATTTTATTTATTTATTTATTCAGAATAAGTCCGAAAACAGCACATTTAGGCCTTTACATCGAACTATTAACAACGATAACAATGTCACATATACAAACACCCAAGCCCTAGATGGAGGGAAACTCACCCAGGCGGGAATCGAACCCGCGATCCTTGGAATGGCAGACGAGGACGTTACCCCGCCGCCACCGGGGCCGGCAATACACACACATATAAAAACCATAGACACAGTAATCAACCCGAAGGTCGGTTTGGTAGGTGATGGTAGAGTTCACCCAGTACTAAGCCCAACGGCGTGTGAAATTCACACATCAGGGCACGGGTGCCAGTTCCTCACACTGAGCCGGTTATGGTTTCCCAGGAAGATCTGGTACCCGAAAAATCACTTTAGCTTGGGTATATATATATATATATATATATATATACATATATATATATATATATATATGTATATTTATAAGGAGCATAATAGTCAAATGGGTAGAGCGTTGGATTACGGACCAATGGCGATAGATTACTGTAGTTTTTTGTCAAACCTCATTTCATAAAAAATTCCAAATTCCTTGGTTTTGCAGTTGAAGGAATTTTTTTACGCGCAAACAAGAGTTTAAAAGCATCCTTCACAATTAGATAAAAAATGAACACTGAATGCCGTGTCTACTGTAGCGTTTTATTAAAAAAAATACAATTCAGCGAAGAAAAAAATACCATATTTGTTCACGTGTGATTGAACTAATTTAATAAACGGAGAAGTATCACCAAAGCCCACAAATCGTTGATTGTTTCACGACGGTTTTGCCGTGGATGCAATACGACGGTTATCATCCCCTTCGGTGTCTCCCATTTTTTTCCCATTAATGCACACGGACGGCTGTCTCCGGAACAATTGACGCTTCAGCGGCACCGGGACTGCCACACCGGGTTATTTTGACCGTTTTTCAATGCCACGTTTTTTTCGTACATACCATAATGATTAGCAATGACAATATTTGCGTCGAATATTTCTTTTAAGGACATTTTTTTCGGAGTTAATTGGCTTGTACAGGGCGTTCATTTTCCCCTGGAGTGTTTTTACGCAAGCGATCAAAAAAAAATTATGATGGGCGCGAGGGTCACTTCCACTCATTATTTCATGCATCTCATATGCATTCGTGAAATCAACACCCATTTCATTGTTCTCCTATTTTCGAATTTACGAATAGGATGTGTCTCAGGATATCAAAACAAGTTTTATGCCGAAATCGAATGGACGATGGTAAAGAGTGTGTATTGGATTTAAATCACCAATGTTGAAGTGAAGTGGGACTAAATTTTAAATAAAATAATAAAGAAGAAAGAATTAATTAGGTTCACAGAAGTCTAGAAGAGGGCTAATGTTAATATGGAGCACTCTACGTTTAAACAATCTGGAGAGAGAAATGCATTGGGGACCCCTGATATGACGGATTTCCTGGGAAGGCTATAGTAAAGTCAAGAGAAGGAGAAGGCTCCCGGAAGGAAGACCAAGGAACTAATTTTCAACAATAACTCACCGCTCAAACTAAGTTTTCAATGAGCCCAGGGACTAGTGATTACTGTATCGGCATGTACCCAACTGTCGCAAGGGCTTATAATGTGGAGTATTAGAGCAACAGCCTGTTATGCATAGCTATGCCATTATACTTAAATATAAATATATATTTATCCTTATACACACACGTAGGATTCTCAGCCCCTCTAATGTGACAATTAGTATCTTAACACCCTCAATTACGGTGAGTCTTTTTTTTATCTCCACATACCCCAAATGCCTCCGATTCTTCGCCTTCCCTAACTCCTGTACTGCATTCTTAAATAATCAATCTGAACATCTCCTACTTACTAGCGTGTTAATACAATCAAAATGATTCGTTATTACGAAACTGATTGCAATTATTGTACTTCAATCGATTCCACCGAGATACCCCGCAGACTGACTTATTGTCTTCTTCAAATTCTCCCAAAAACGTTTCTCTTCCACTACCATACCCACTACTTTTCTCCAGTTGTCTCTCTTTCCGTTCATTTGATATTTACCACTCTTCAAGGGACTAATTCGAATACCAAATAAACAAATAAGACAGAAAGCAAATTAGAGCATGAAGAGAGATAGCTTCGGATCCGCAGCACTGAGGGGTTGCAGTCCACCTATGTTCGCATTCAAGTATTAATGAGCGAATGGACACTTCTTTGCATAAATAAGCCAGCAAGAGAAAATTAATTAAAACTTAAATTTCAATACGTAAATTCTAATAACGTTTTTTGAAACATTGAATGGCATTTGTGTAAGTCTTTGCATATTAATCCTGGCATTTAAGTCAGCCTTTGATATAAAGAATTATGAAAGTATGATAGCTAGATGCATGTATGTATAAAAATTTTGATCCATTCCATTGACGTTTTGGAAATGCTGGAAGTGATTGATCGTATTCTAGCCCAACATTTAGGAATTTAACCTATAAATAAAACTACTGAGATAATCTACATCTCAAGAAAGCTAATGGGGTCATCACGAATCGGAGTGAATCGTCTGTTTCCTGCAACACATCTCCGCGGAACGGCGGACGGAAGCCGAAAGTTGGTAGGAGGGCTTGGGAGCAAGGGAGGATGTGTGTATGGGAGGGGTAGAAGAGATGGGAAGAGGGAGCGAAGTCCTCTTCTTGGAGAAGAGGATCGGAGGGCTGTCGGTGGTGAGTGACGCAGTGGAAGAGGCGCCCAGGTCATGTTCTCGCATTGGGCCTTCTTGGCCGGAATCCCACTGCCGGAAGTGTAACGAACATTAAGTTTCGAAACCCTGCAGTCAGACCTGGCACCCTCTCTCAGTTTCTACCTCTATATCTCTCTCTCTCACACACACACACACACCCTCTTCCCTCTCTTTGCACTCCCACGCCCTCTTCCCTCTCTCTTCCAAATCCATCATCTCGGTACATGCTAAAACTATCAAACCTTCCCGGATCACGGAACCATTGTCAATTGCAAGCATCGCAGTTTTTTAGGCTTAGAGACTTAGGTATGAACTCATTGAAATTAACTCGAGGAAAATGAACTATATTATTGTCTAACAAATCTGAATGTATTTTTTTAATTGCTTCATTCCTGTTTTTACTTTCATCAAGAGACAGACTGCTTCCAGATTGGCGCTCCTTCAGTTTATTTAATGTGCTACCGTCTGACTTGTAATTTGTAGAGCTCAATTAATACGAAATATGATAAATATTTGGAAATTAAAATGAAAACAGTATAAAATTAATGAATATAAAATTATATAAATAAAAATTTTTCTGGTGCGTGTTTTTTACACCACAAGTAATGCCAAATATAATAATTTTTTATGAAAGGGCAAATGAGATCGTTCTTCCGGAGTTCTTTAACACAGTTGGGATCGTCCCAATTCCTAATACCTGTTTCCCAAATACGACAATATTAAGGGATCTCTCTCTCTCTTAATCGTGTATTACCTATTCTTCAAAACAAACCCTTAAATAAATAACCCAGAGAATTGGGGAAAACAAATATGAAGAATAAGTGGATTTTATCATCATAAGCGGACATTATTCCTATGGTTGATTTGATGCAGCTCAGTTATCCTCTCAAGTCTTTTCTCGCCTTTGTCATGCATTCATATATTTCCTCTTTTGACCTTTAATGTCTTCTTATTTCATATTTTTCACTTCAACAATTTTTTTGTTTCATACATCTCGCCAACGGTTTACCTATTGAGTCCTTTTCTTTCACTTTTCCTGAAGCAACTGTATTAATCAAGCGGTTTTGGTGCTTAAATTGTTCCCGATATGTTTATTCCTTCGGTTTTTTGGTGTATCCATTAGGTTTCTTTTTCCTCCAACTCTCTATAAAGCTTCTTTAGTCTCTCGATCCGGCCATTTGATTCATTTTGATATTTCCCGCTGCTGCGATCATCATATTGCAACAGGAAATAAGACCTCAAACTCTCTTTAAGTTCCTGAGAACAGGTTGAAAACAATGAGACTTGAGTGGTGTGTTTTACATTAGGCTAGACTCCAGCAGAGTAGAAGAACGCTTGATTATTTCCCACTGTTTTCCTGTCTTCATTCATCAAACGAAAATCAGCAATGATCAAAGATAAATAGGAAGTGGGAGGTGGTGAGGAAGGGAAGAGCTTGGGCAGAGAACTGATGCATGCAGCGACGATCAAGGGAAGGTTGGTGGAACTGGGTCTAAAGACGGCGCAGTAGAGCTCGAAAATCGGGAAAGGGGAGTCATGCGGAGCGCGGATGCTGGTTGAAGATTGAGGGAAAGGAGGGCGATAGGGAGGCGTGTGGGACGCGGGAGACGAGTGAGGGTGGGAGGGGTGACGAGTTGGAGGGAGGGCGAATAGGGGAGATGCAGCAAGAGTGGTCCTCTTGACCTTAAAGAGGCGAGTGTTTTGCAAGAAGTGGAACGGAGAGGGTTCCTTTCGATAAAAAAAAAAAGAAGGGAAGGCCTGAGACGGCTTCGGAAGGACGTTGCCGTCAACGCTTTCACACCCCCGTCGCACCTGCTCCCCGCCAAACCCTCAAACGGGCCTGCAGCAAGAAGGTGTCCAAGCAAACGAGCGCAATGCTTCACTTCTCGTCTTTCTGCCAAACCATTCTCCCCGGGAAATTTCATCCGACCTTCCTTTCCCTCGCTCACCCTCGTCCCTCATTTACGTAACTTTTCGTTCCATGCGTGTTCGAGTGAAAAGTCGTCCATTGTTGTCAAATCTCGCATCTCATGGCCTTCGACTCGCGGAGTAGACAAGTGTTCGTGGCAAATGCGGCAGCAATGGACGTGTTTTCCTTTGTAGCATATCTATCGAAAAGTTTTGTGATAGGGATCACGGTGTTTTATCTCTTTACTGTCATCCCATTTATTTGATTTAATTTATTTTTCTTTAAAATATCTGTTACGTGTTTCTCTCAAGCGATTGGATTGAATTAAGACTGGATATGCTTACCTAATTCTAAGTAGTGCAACATGATTTCGTCGAGTGCAAGCGATGGTAAATTATTTTCGCTCATTTCTCGGCCGCCTGTCGGTTTCCAGGAAGAAACCCTCTGCTCCCGAGAATTCGACCGCGAGCCTTAAAACCAAGGATCGTAACTCGTGAGAAGTGTTTGGTAAAGTTCAAATCAATATTTCTGCACGCCACATAAGAATATACACGGGAGAAAAGTTTTCTTTTCGACTTTATTCATATATCTGGAGTCAAAATTAACGGTAAAAGCTTTTCCTTTACACAGTTCATCTTTTCAGGTAATTGCCACATTACCTCTTTTTACCCTATAATATAAGATGATAGCCAGCAAATTACCCAGACTGTTTTGGTATACTATATATTCATTCTGATGGTTAGATTAATTGGTAACTTTACATGAAGAAGTCTAATGGATAGGTTTTTTGTGTGCAAAATAGTGTTATTTTTCAAATATTTGTTCCGGTTTTTAGTTTAATAAAAGTTGATTTTCATTGACCCACAGAAAAAAGACCTTATCTTGAACAATTTTCCGGAAGAAAAATATGTTGTTGCGGCATCTCCCGCAGCTGCTTGGAAAATATTTTTCATTGCATTTTAACGTTTCAAAGTCATCCGAAATAACTTAGAAATCTGAACTCCTATTTACGTACAAATATGAAATTTACGTTTCGACTGTTATCCCAGCACTTTGAATCTGTGATTCTCTTTATTTAATCTGATGAAGTTGCCACTCCTTTTGACGTCCTTCGCGGCGTTGGGTTGAAAATTAACCTCCGCTGACTCAGAAGACCATTCGTTTCTTTATCGCTGACCTGTTCAACCGCATCGGAGATTTCTATTACTATCCCTTAAGCTACGACAATCTAATCAAATAGCCGAAGGAGTTTGATTATTTCATCGCACATTATTGACGAATTTTCCTCAGAGTATTGAACAAATCAGTGGCTCAATAGAGCAAGTCACGTAACCGTGAAATAAATTCCAGGAGAAGTTAGGCTGAATTGCGTGACTATGTAGTAAGCCTAAAATCCATCGCTTCCGATGAACTGATTCTCACGGTGGTGGTTTGTGAAATTAATTTATTATGATTCACTTCGAGATCAAGATCAACCTATTTTATGAGATTTTCTGGCCTCGGTCACCCACTCAACTCACATCCACGAGGGACACTCAATCGCCCTCTTTACAAGCTCCCCTCCTCCCTCCACTAATAAGGTAATCCCGCGCCACTCGAGCAAGGCTCCTAACCCTTCCCTTGCCATAATTTCTCTTTCCGACTCCCTGCATTTCACCCCCTTTTTTCTTCAACCCCTAAAGCTACCGACACCCACCCCTAGGTACGTTTTTCGCTGCCTCCACATTTCATTGCTTCACAGGCCCTTCCTCTTCAGTTTCCATCGTCCCCTCGTTCTTCCAACCCCTCTATCTCTCTTCATCTTCTGATTCCTCTGTTCTGCAAACCACGGGATCCTTCCCTATCCCTTCCTTTTTGTGCCCGGCCATTCAAAATCAGTGCGTTGCTTGTGTTAGACGTCCTCCCATCAACCCCTAATGGAATAACGCCTTCATCACCCTCCACATATTCCTCGGGTTTATCAAAATACTTTCCTGTCCGTCGTGTCTTCGTCCTACTCCCTACGACCTCAGCATGTAACGTCATTCAGTCTTCTGTCGACTCATTATTTGACAAAAGAAGCTTCAAGCCCTGAGAAGCGCAAGTTGTTTAGATCTATGTGTGTACGCTAGTATTATAGTAATATGAATGTGTGTGTATATATATATATATATATATATATATATTCTTTATATATATATATATTCTTTATATATATATATATATATATATATATATATATATATATATATATATATATATATATATGTATGTATAAGTTCAAAATTCTTGCGAATATCTTGCTTTGGTTACTTTAAGAGAAGAAGAAAAGGTTTAACTATTGATCTCGTAAGAAAAATTTCTTATAATACATATATATATACCAATTTTTACGCAAAAAAATAAAAATATTTTGTCCTGATTTTATAGAGTCCGTGAATTTTTCTTGAATTTTAATTTTAGCTTAATAAGTCTTAAGTGTAGGGTGCAGCAGAATAACTTGCCGATTTGAAGGTCATTCCCAATTCAAATAAGCAAGTTATGTTGTAACACCCTGTATTTCGCTAATAAAACTACTTTAGATAAGCATACTTAAATTTACCGTAACGTTTTGACGCACCGCTCATTATTCCTTTTTATTTTCGATGAGACGTTTTCTTTTATCGCTTAATTTCCCTTGTAATTATATTTAGTTAGGTTTTAAGTTTTCTACAGATAGTCCTTATCCGCACCCTAACCATCACCTCTTGCAATCAGCACAATAATTTTCTTTTAGGATTCCTTTCATTCATAGCCGCAAGCGCTTCATCTTTGTGTTTCATCAGAAATTTATTTCATCTTTAAAAATTCAAGAATTTATTAATTTCAATTCACCAGTCCCTGTCTATCTCAAATTGCCGGGGACTGGTTTATCTTAAAAAAATATTAATTGTTTAAAGGAGCTCAAATCGATCCCGGAATTAAACGTCGAGAAATTATTCCACGGTGCAATTTAGGCGAAAGAGCGAGACACCGATGGAATGTCAACAGATGCAAAATGGATTTACGCGAGATCGTAAAAAAAGTGACTCCGATAGGCCGAGGTCTGAATTCGGTTGTGAGGAAGGAGATACAGAGTAAGGGAGGACGAGAATGTGGCAGCGCTCGAACGGGCTGAAAGAGAAATCGATGCTGAGTCTCAGGCCCCATAAAGAGTCAGTCCCTCGAATTCCCCCTTGAGTAGAAGTCGGCAACACTGGGTCAACACAATGAACCTCTGATTCGTCTCCACCTGATTTTGCCCCGTATTTCTTTACCCCCTTCCTCCTATAATCCTCTTCCATCTCACTGTCGCACCAGTTCTCGCGGCTTCTAGTCACTGCTGCCACGTTTCTCGGCGTTCCTTTGCAGAAAAAAAATGCAAGAAATTCGTTCAAAGAAGAGTTGAGGAAGTGATAGCCTTAAGAAGGTGTGAAGTGGACCGGGGTATCAAAGGAAAATCGTAGTCGGACGTCAAAGTTTTCCCTCGAGTGTTGCTCTTTTCGAGCCCATTTGTCCTTTCCTTCGAGTAGGCGTGATTATTTTCTACTTCTTTTGTGCACCACACCTGAAAGTTTTATGAATTTTTTTTCAAACTTTGCATTGATTTTTTTAATATGATATTATGTTCGCTTTGAAGGAATGGTAAACAGTACCCGAAGTATTGTACTTTCTTCTTTCATCACGGTATGAGGTACCACGTAAAAAACGCCAAAGATTCAAAATATTTTTGTGCACATGAAAATTTCATGGTACATGGATGGATGGATGTAAGTTAGTACCTCATCCGCAAGTATAGACAAGATATGTGATATATAGGGAATAATATTTTATCAAAAATCAGTCAATAGTTCTCTTGGTTCTAATGCAGTTATGCTATTCTTTAAAGGTTTAGGTTGCCTATGGAAATTAATTTAGCGGAATTTTCCACTCTGAATAGAAAAATGGATGCCGATGGGCCAAAAGATTTCCTCGTGATCTCTTACCATTTTTCAAATTAAATCTTACGCCGGCACGAAATTTGACCGAGGGTTGATATGAGAGCGCGTTTCAATTTGCCAAATCGCGATGCCATTCGGTAGAGAGCGCAGAGAGTACGTGAGCAAAAGGAAAGAAAGTCTATGTATCTATATAAATATATATGTAGCGCTCGAAGATCGCACAGGATTTTCGCAGAGAACCTCCGAAGCTGTCGATATTCGTGCACGATTTGAATGCGCGAGAACGAACACGCCTTCGCAGTTTGTCCCGGGAACTGGATTCCGGTCGAGACGTCGAAGTGGGAAGTCGGATGAGGAGGGAGGGAGCGTAAGGGGGCGGTGGGTCGCTGAGGGAGGATAGGGTTCCACGGCGAGGAGAGGGGTGGGGTGAGTCAGCTCGTTGGACGCCGAGGGCGCTCTTATATGTGTGTGTGTGTGTTTGGGCGTGAGTCTCCGTTCTCCCATTCTCCCTTCCATCCCTCCCCCACCCTCACTAAAAGGAGTTTCCGCCCCCCGATGATGAGGCAAGGTCTGGAGGTTAAAGGGAGTTAAGGGGCCCGCTGATGACCCATGGGAGGCCACACGTATGGCCCCGGAGAGGGCGGCCGCTGCCGGAGGTGGAGGCTGGTTGAGGGGGGGAGTCCTGATTGTGATTGGGTGGGCGAATGGGACGCAGAGAGAGTGCAAGGGGGAGGAGGAGAAGGAGGTGTGAGAGTGAGATCCGAAGCCAAAGGAGACGGGGATGGTAGGGATGATTTGATGGGAGGGGTGGCGGCGTCTCGAGTACCGGGGAGGTCGGCTAGGTAGGAGGCGGGGAAAGAGGGGGAGGGGTGCGAGAGGTGAGAGCTGCGGCGAAGGGAGAGTTTTCGAGGGAAGGTGAACTTGGTGCGTTGGTGCTGGTTGAGAAAAGTGTGGGAACACAATTCGCGGGCCAAGGTGGATCCGAAGGGGAGTGCGCACAATCAAGAGGGGGCAGCACCGCGAGAAAGGATCGCCTTAGCTGAGGTGAGCCCTGAAAATTCATGTGAGCCAGTTTGAAAGCGCCGAAATTACATTCCCTTGATTTCTCGGAGTGCTCACGTTTCGAATCTTCTCGTCTACTTTTAAAACTTTGTTTGTGCATAATTATTTCACTATCTCTGGGGAGAGAATAATTTCTAGTAGTGTGGAAGTTATCTTAACTTTGTCTGTGAAATGACTATTCTTTCTATGGTGTATAACTTCTTGCTTTAAATCGAATGATCTTTCAGATTCATGCGCTTAGATCAATTTTAGCAATAGTTTTGCGTAGTGTTTTTGCAATACTTGTTCTTTCAGATAGGATATGCTGAAATTAATTTTCACTTTATTGGAAAGATTTGATTTCGGAGTGGCCTTTGGGCATCGCTCGGTTAATGCATTACTTGAATTTACTATAACACAGTACTGGCATCAGGGAAAGTTACTAGATTTTTAAAAATCTTTTTTTTTATAAAGAAATATTGCAAAATATTAATTAAATTCCAAACACGCTATTAATGCGCACATATCACTCATTTTAAAACAGTAACTCGAGCATGTAAAAACTTTAAAAATTCCTAAATTTGAATGGGGTTTTAGAATTATTCGCTGAAACGCAGGAATTTTGTCATGGCAATCGTCTAAGTCCGAATCACATCGCGTCTCCCACTTATAGTTCAGGCTACATTCCTAAGAATAACCTAAGAGGCTATAGCAAAAGCTTGGGGTGTATAACGTAGCTACAAAATGCCTAAACCATGCTACCATAAACCAGTCATTTCGGATACGGCTTAAAATAGTTATAACTACATCTGACGCTTGGATATTCCTGCATTCAAGGAAAACGAGGAAATTATATCTCTTTATCTACATTTCACCTGGATAGTAGAATACCTCCACAAGTTACGTACTTTAAGTGGAATTGGATTAATTTTATGACTTGATCTTTCTCTATTTATAATAATTGACTAATTAAAAAGATTAAGCATAGCTTCATAGAAATTGAAAGTGAAAATAATTGTATGACTACGTTAATCCGTGCATTTTCCTTTTACTGTCTTATGTAATAGTATATGTCTTTACTTGCACGCCTAAAAAATTTCTTAGTCTTGACCTCCTGGAAAATTATTCATAGCGATACTTTTTATAAAATGTTGAACTGTTAAAGTAATTCGCGAGCTTTTTTCATTAGTCTTAATGTAATACTTTGTGAAGCATGATTTTGCATGATGCGGAAACACGGAGCAGGGTGACAAATGTAGATTGGAGGCTTTTGAATTGTGGTTTGGAGAATTTGAGGGAATGAAAAAGGTGGAGCGGACGGAAAGGAAAGTAGACGGAAAACTCGGGGGAGTAGTTGGGACTGTTGGAAGAAATCCAAAGGAGAAAGGAAAAATGGATTCAGAACATTTTGATTGGCAATGGAATGATGAGGACTGTGATGGAGGGGACAAATTTGGGCTAGCGATGAAGGGATAGGAATGGTATAGGGGTGTTGGAGGAAATAAAGGGAATTAGAAAGTACTAAGAATTTATGAATGATATCTTTTAATGCCGTATGTCCGGTTGTGTATGAGAGGCAAAGGGAGGTATCATCGTATAATCTGAGTCCGGTAAAAACCTAGCTTAAACGGTAGATTACCAGTAATAATAATGTTATACTATAAGAACCTCAGAATCGGAGACAAAAGAGAGAAAGGAACTTACTCCCATACGGCGAGTGCCTGAATCTCTACACTCTTGTTAGCAGAGGTGGAAAACACTAACCAATCGCTAATTAATGAATTGACATGGCCCCATCGTAACTAGAATCGCCCACTACCAGTTCCCTTAAAGGACGAGCAGCCTCACGTATTGAACCGGCATTCGGATTGATAACTTTGGTTTCTAGTAACAAAAGGGCAAAGATTTAAGCATTGAGAAAACACATTACTAATCAACGAAAAGATTTGTTTTTAAATATGATCACATACCTACCAAATGTAAGGCTTACATCTTATTATCTACATCTACATTATGTTCTAATGTTTGAGAAATTGTCGCATTCAGAGAAGTGGGAGAGTTCCTTTTCCCGTACCACCTGCTGCGGTTTCCAGGAAGATCTGGTGCCCAGAAAATCACAGACTTTTTTGTTAACCACGTGTCTCCTAAGGAATCTTTTGGATTTTAACCCGGGGCCTTTCAGTCCAAGACTTAATGATCTACCCTCCAAAGTGCCATGCCACCAGTTAATGATAAACAACCAAAATTCCAATATTTCCTAATCTCTATCTGCCACCCTGTGCCTTCTGCCGCATGCGCTCAACGACGATCGCCTTTCTTCTTCGCTATTCCTGAAGAGGCACGCCTTGACCAGAGGAGATGAAGGAAAAAAGGAAGAAATGAAATGAAGGAGAGGGAAAGCGAGCATCGGTATGCGTAGAACGAGCCGTCTCCACTAAGCCGCTACCCATTCCCCTTCCGCATCTCCGTTGCACCCCCCTCCCGCCGGGCCTCGCTAAGTGGATGGCGCTGATGAGAAGGGCGAACGGATTTAACCGAGTGCTGCATTGGGTGGCTATCTCTCCCCAAAGGTGCGTTAGGAGCCAATTGAGAGCGCCACCTCCTCCCCCCCAGCCCGGCCACCCACCACCTGCTTCGGAAACCCTCCCCTCGTCCACCCACCCACCAATCCTTGCCCTTCCCCTCACACTGCCCTCACGGCCCCTCCTCCCCCCCGGATGACAAAGAGAGAGAGAAAGAGATAGCGGGAATGGTGAGTGGGAAAGGTAGCAGGAAGCTCCCGCTTCTACCTGACCTCACACCCCCTCACTCCTCCCTGTACTCGCCCATCCCCCACACACCGGACTCGAGAGGGGAACGAGAGAGAGAGAGGTCCAGCGACTTAACTCTGCCCTCCTCCCCTCTCTCAACCCGCCGTCCCTTCCGCCACACCCCGCTACCAAGCCTCGGAGGGATCGAAGGGTCCAGTAATCGGAAGGTGGGATTTCGAGGGGCGAAGAGAATACGGAAGGGGAGGACCAGTGCGGTATGGGCGATGGTGGTGGTAGTTATTGGGAGGGAGAGGGCGTAAGAGAATCGAGAGAAAGACCCAGACAATGGAGTTAATCGGGGGAGAAATTGAGAGAGAAGGGTGGGGTGATGGGGGAAGGGGGGGTCAGCGTTTAATTTGCCTTCGTGGATCGCTGTTAAATTTTACGAGAAGATAAGTCAAGATAAGCGCCTCGATATCATTTTAAGTGCTTCGGCGGATGGGACCATATCGCAGAAAAATGCATGCGCATAATAATGTACGTGAAATACACGGGTTAAGAAATTTATTTGTACGAAGATAACTGAGCTGGGGTACATATTTTTTAAACGACTGCGGAACTGCTTCTATCCTCCGAATTAGTAATCCCCACAGCCACTAGAGAATGCTGGCTGAAATGCAGTGAAAAAATTCCCATTCAGCCTTTGACATTCTGTATTATATTAAAGTTCACTTGTTTTCTAATGTTTAAATGATGAACGAAAAGTTTTTTATCCAAAAGAAGAGAATAGGGTCTGAAAGAGATGTAAATTAAATCTTTCCATGCCATCTGTAATTTTAGTTTTTCTGTGAATTGGTTGGGCTACCTTGCTCACAACAGAAAGACTGGAGCAAGAGCGAGTTCAAGCATATAATCAATTATATTCAGAGAACGTTGAGTTTGTCGTAGGGGCCGCGACGGCCTGGGGAGCTTTGAAATCATACCAGTGGATCAGTGGCGAAAGAGACATTTATTAACCCTCAGTTCCCATGGATTGGCATTGCCATCGTACTCACTTGTAGCGCGAGAGAGAGAGCGAGAGACTGGTACGCTGGGATGCACGAGCGGGCGGCGGTGGGCGCTGGGGAGAGTCGGCAGACGCGGTCACGGCAAGCGTATCCAAGTCGTCTGTCGAGGGGCGGTGGGGTCTGGAGAGAGTCGGCAGACGCGGTCACGGCAAGCGTATCCTAGTCGTCTGTCGAGGGGCCTTCGGATCGTCTTGCACGCAGTCACGGCGAGCGTAACTAAATCGTACAAGACGCGGTCACGGCAAGCGTAACCCGGCGAATCCTGGTGACCGCGGCAGTGCGTCCGTTTAAGTATGATTTTCGGGCCGACCCTTGCCCTCCGCCGTGCGCCATCCTGGTCCATTCTGCACGGGACCTCCCCCGCCACCCGTGTGCGTCAAGGCGGCCATTGCCCCCTTATCTGCGCTAGTCATACCCCCGCTCTTCCTGGTATTGAAGACCGAATGAGTAGGAGCGGGTGGGTATCGGAATATCGAGGGGGTGTCTAGCATCCACTCGACAAGTTAAATCAGAGAATACTAGGTTGAATGCCTTAACCAGGTTCAGAATTTTGTGATTTTCAAGTTTTCTGTCGAATCTGTTATCTAATTCAAAATCAACAAATATGTGCAATTTCCTCTAGCTACTAGGTTTCTTACTATTAGGTAGTCGTCACAGGGAAAACCTTATATCCTCTTCTGAGCCGAAAACGCTAAAGATTTGCTTCCAACGTTCGTTCATTAACTAATTGTTTGCATATCACAAACTTGGATGTTTCTCTGCAATTACCTTATCTTCAATTATTATGACATTCCTTTGAATAACTATTACTAGCATTTATTTTTATCGAAAACTAAAGGGTAAATAAATCATTTACATCATTTTCAGTTTGTTCAATGAGTTTCAAGACATAAAGGTACTTTTAAATATTATCTCATTATTACCATTTAGCTCAAAGTCAGCTTCAGCTACGACACACGTTCAATGCATTAGCTCTGTTTCAATTCCCGTAGTTAATCGAGTCAAGAAAATATGAACGGACGGATAATTATATTTCAAAGCGGAACCATGCAATATTTGTTGCTGTAAGCCCCCTTTCTCTTTCCATTATCCGGAATCATAAGTTGTTTTAATGAAAAATTTAGAAGTATTTCCAATAATTTATGAACATCAAACAACATTACATTTTAAAGCTCTTCTTGAATGTTAGAAAGATATGATATTCTCATTCTTTCACAGCAGTGCATACTTATACCGCTGAAAAAACTGTAAAGATAACCAACATTTCATTCATCATTGCTATAATTTTTTTTAAATTAGACAATAATGAAATTAAGTCATTTTCCGAGATAAATCTTGTGAACTAGACTAAAATGCCACTTTCACACACGATATATTTTCAGGAAATTCATTCTCCCCTTGCTTTATAGTCACAATTAATGCCGACTACTTACAGTTTAGACTATACAATCCTAAATTTTCTTTACATCATTCAAATATAAATTAAACAAAATGGTTCTGGAAATTTCAAATAACCTTCTTCTCCCTGAACGAACTCTCGACCCGCCCTCATTGGGTCTTTAGTAAACGAAACGTGAGAATGTAATTTCATGTTTTCATTCATCAGAGAATAATCTTTAATTCTTTATTCCTAAAACACATTCTCATAGAAAAACAGCTGTTACCACTGAATTAACTATTAGCTAACGGAATAATTCGACACATTTCTTTTCTCTCTTTCTATCAATCATACTTCGCCTTTCCTTCCGCACACATCTGTCATTATTTGTCTCACGTGTCGTCTTCCTTCGTAATTCCTGCGGTTCACTTTCACTTCCGTTCATTTGTCGGTAAGGTTTCGTGATTAAAACTCGTATCTTTCATAAAATATTATGTTTAAAATTTTCATTTAGCTAAACAACAAGTTATTCCATAGACTCTCTAAGGTGTACGCATCTAAAAACGACGGCGTGATGCAGTTGTTACGCGCATGCGGATTAAGGTGCGTGGCCGTCCCAAGATGCCGACCCACCAATGACACGCGCCCCGCCATTGTCTCCCTGACCACCGAATTTCCGCGTTTCTGCGCTCGGCACAACGTGTAGATGGGAGCAGGAAGGAAAAACCACAGCATCCCCTAATAATTCGAACCCATACTCCCTCCCCCGTCCCCTTTTTCCGTCCCACAAAAGGTTCGCACGTGCGCATTGCGCCTCTCCGGTTTCCCACCGCTCTCCCGATTCGGGGGAGTAGTGGGAAAAGGGGAGAAGATAAAGGTCCACTCCCCCCTCCCTCTCCCACCCAGGCTCTCCCCCTCCTGCCCATCCCACCGGAATCGGTCGCAATGTCTTTCCCCCGAATGGTGAGCGCCGTCCAAGTTTTTATATTTTAGCCTCCCGCTCACTTCCTCCTCTTCTATCGCCTCTTCCCTCGTTCCCTCTCCCGCCGCCACCCGAACCATCCTACCCCTTAGCCCCACGCTACCGAACGAGGGAGAGGCATTTTATCTTCTCGGCCAGTGATTGCCGCCCGGGAATCGCTCGGATGTCCTCTCCGTCCCCCTTCTCGCCTACTCCACCCTCTCCTACCTCCCCCGCGGAGTGGAGAGAGAGAACGGGGTCTCGTTGGGATCCAGGCGAGTGGGTGGTCGACGGGGGTTATGGAGGTGGAGGGGAGAGGGGGAGGGGGTAGGTGGGGATAGTGGTGGTGGTGTTAGAGGGACTATGGATGGAGAAGGGGTCGAATGGGTGTGGTGGTGGAGGAGAGGCGAGGATCCGGACGGCGTGCACTGGAGATGGTGGGAAAAAAATAGAATGGGAGGGAAGTGAGTGAGATGAGCTCGCTTCAGTGGAAAAAAAATAGCCGGGCGGGTGGGTGGGGAGGATGAGATGGAGAAAGGTTTTTTGGCAATTGGGGGAGAGGGGGAGGGAGGGAGAAGTAGGGTGCCGGAAGGGGAGAGGGGGTTTGAGGGTGGGAGGGTAGAGAGGGTTTGGGCGGGCGTAAGGGAGAAGAGAGGGACTGAAAAGTGGCGGACGCTGACTCCAAGCCACCGGAAAATCGTCGGGAGAACGAGCCGTGTGCGTGCCTGCGCGCGTGTGTGTGTGTCAACACATCCGGAGATGGCCACGCGACTCTTCCGGGACACGGGGGGAGGACGTGGAGTACTCCCCGGGAGTGGATCCGTCCAAAGGATATGTGACGGTGCGGGGGTTGTTAAGGGTTGGATTAAGGGCAAAGGGATGTGGGCTGCAATCTTCCGTTTGGGATGATTTCAAGAGGCTTGTCCATCGTTCTACGGGGTGAGGGGCGGGGTAGCAACCCTCAAATTTCAAGTTCTCTTGGGGGTGGGAATCAGTCATAGCATTGGCGCTTGTTTAGCCGCTGCTTGACCTAATTGAGGAGGTGTAGCCTCGAAGATACCGTAATCAGTTATCAGTTTATCCTTTGTTTAAATCTAAAATTAATATGACCACAGTCTACTCGTGACATTTTGAACATCATCGTCTATTTTAGTTATGTTATTGAGATACAAAACTAATGTCATTTGCTTGAGGCTATAACAAATGCTCATAATGATCAGGTTTTAAGAAGCATAAGGTTATACTCTTGGTTCATTTACTGTTAATTATGAAGACATATCAGTTTTCAAATTGAAAATTGGCGCAGGCTGCTAGTTTATTGCGTTTTAACATACCTGTAGTGATAATATAATTCACAGTTCATTATTCTTCTCCGCGCTAACTATACTTAATCCATCAAAATTTGAAATCTCATTTTCCTCTACTCTTTTCAAATCAAAAATTTTGAATGCAAAATTTTGTTTCTAAAATCAGTACTCGAAAATAAAATATCTAGGCCAAATGAGGTAAATAAATGAAGGGCAAGTGGGATACTGCCTTATTATAACCATGATATCAGTATAAATTTTATAAACTAGGCTTAATATATTAGTATAAATTACGCTATTAGGATATTTTCTCTTATGCAGCATGTTTTTAACTATACATTCATTTCTTATACAAGCATCTTAAGGTAATGCGTGCGCTTACTTGAACGGCGTAATGAAAACGTCCCGTTTTTACATCACACTATGCTCGCTAGGTCTGCAAAATACTGCTCTCACCCCTCACATAGGTACCCAGGCTTAGTCGAAAGGGGAGGGCTAATTTTTCAATGCAAATATATCGTTCAACGGCTTGTATCAACTATTTGCGAGTTTGATTATTATTTTAATCAGAAAACGGTAATATTTTTAATAAATAGTAAAAAGTGTGGGTTTTTAGTATTGCAATTGGTTCTACAGCGATTAAATAAACACTGGTAGACTTATCACGAGGTTTTATAGACTATTTTTCATCGTTTATACCAATTATAGATTTCTATCATGTATAAACTTTAATCAATTACCCCAACGGTTGACGGATGCAATTAGCACATCTATCTAAAGATAGTTATATATTTTGTTTTAAAATAAGTATTCACTGCACCTTGAAAGGTTAATGTTATTGAATGCTCAGAAGCTCAATAAGTAGGGGATGCCTTAGGCGCCCCTTAAAACCATCCATCCCCCTAGCACATCTCCCTGAACTGACTTAAAGGAAAATTCGGTCGACGCTCGCTAATGATCTCTTATTCTCTCACGGAATGGGTGCCTAGGATTCATAGTTTCTTACTCAACCTTGTATCATATTCCATCAATATTCTCGTATTACTAAAATGGACAGAAAGATACGTGGATCCGTTGGAACTTTAATTTGCGACTTTGCAAATATCCAAGTTGAAGAGAGATTATCTTAATGCAAATTTAACTGCCCGAAACGAAAATTGGTGCGGATATATTGGTTGTGGTGGTAATTATCCCGGCTTCCCATGTCCGTAGTCACAGTTCCATTCCCGGTGTTGTACAATTCTGGGGTTTCTCACACTTGGGGGCATCAGGAGAAGTCTTCAAGTGCAGGACCTCGTCCGTCCGACGGATCGGCAAAACATTGACCCTTCCCTTCGTTAAGATTCGACGCCGGGTTTCCGCTTCCTATCCTCCCCCACGAACACCTGAATCCCACCCTCCCTGCCCTCGAAACGCCAATCCGTTCCCAATGGTGCAAAAAAAGTTGGGTCGTCTGCCTAAATTACTACGACTACTCCTGCTACCGTTGCTGGGAAAGTGGTGGAGTTAACCTAGCGGCAATGCACGGCGAGTCGAGGAGCGCGCGCCCAATTGGTCGAAAGGAGCGTGGGCGGGGAAGCCGGAGTGCGCCAAGAGGGGGGGAGCGGAGGGAGCGGTCGAGGGACGGGACAGACGCGTTCCCGTGGAGTGATGGCGGTGGGCGCGAATGCAATCGGAGTCCGCCGTCATTGAGCGACGGCTGATCGTCCCGTGGCAGGGGGGAGTGTCGTGCGGGGGAGGGGGGAGGAAGAGAGCCATTGTTAGCAGAGTGCTTGAGATTCAGTGTCCCGTTAAACAGCCGCTCCGGCGAGCGGCCGGCCCGTCCCTCTTTCTATTTTATTTTTAAAGCCCCCAGTTTGTTCTCATCCACTTCAGTTGTATTCGCACTTCTTCCCCCTTCAATCTACATCCTCCTGCCTCGGGGTCGTGCGCTGCATGTCGTCCGTGAACGGGAATGAATCGAATTACGCCCCGTTCTCTGTTGTCTTTTATTTCGACTGTCAGTCATCGTCCTGTCGCGCAAGGTCGACAGTGGGCACATCTTCCGGCAGGTGTATTGTCTTATTGTCTAGTTGGGGGAGGGGGTTATTTATCTGGGATTCTCGTTAACTTCACATAGCGTGCGATGAATATCTGAAGGGTTAACATTTTAACAATAAAATTTGAATGTTAGTTTGCATCAACATTTGTATTTTGCTGATTCTGATTGAATATTTAGATAAACTCTTGAAATCCAATGAATACATTAAGAAAAATCACCTTTCTCTCTGTATACACGCCGATTGGTGTATATATAACAAATAAGTGCTAAAATAAAACTTTTCCTACTACCAGAGTCATTTTTTGTGCCATCCAAGCCATTTAGAGAGTTTGTTGTTACTTTTTGGCAACGACCCAATTGTAATATGACTTCTGGGATCACATCACAATTTGAATGCCCTGAATTCTGTAAAACACATCACGTAAATAGACCATGAAGATGGCCCCTCGAACTTTTCGTCAAACGGTGTGCGAATAGTTACTGCGATAATTAAATCAGATCTATGATAATTTAATATCTTTGTTTGGTAAATAGTTAATGTACCAAAACAAACCTGCCTCAACACATAGAATTTACATATTCTTTAAGTGTAGAATTTTTCTCTACTTGCATGCCATACAACATGAAAAGATGCCGCCAAATATTTTGGAATTTCCGCTAGCTTGGTCCACACTTGTGACTGTGAAAACATACAATACCTTTTTCACGGAAATGGAAAAAGTCAATTGACAGAAAATCACTCATCCGTGGCTTACTTTATATTTAAATTCTAAACTACGCAATCCTCGGCTGCTGGTATTTTATATTTGTTTCATATTCATGATCTAATTTATAAAAAACCTTTTCCATTGAAGTAACTAAACCGAAACAAAAATTTTTAGTATTACAGAAAAACTTTTATGCACCACTACTTCAATCTTGGGGATCGAGATGGTGCGGGGGCTAACGTACTGGCTTCCCACCCTGAGGGCGCGGGTTCAAATCCCGGCGGTGTTAAATATTTTTCAGAGGTATCTCGATCCCTACTTGAGGTGCTTCGTGGAGGGCATTTTGAGTGAGTACGCCGTCCGTCGGATGGGACGTTAAGCCGCGGACCCCTTGGCGCCTTTCGTAAAGAGTAGGCTAATGCCGACGCCGGGTTTCTCTCCACCCTTCATCCTTTCCTGTCCTTCCCCTATGGCGCAAATGACCTTAGCTGTCGGTCGCCTCCCCTCAAAACTACTACTACTACTTCAATCTTAATTGACTTTGGCTTTACGAGAGTGAAAGTAGTTTTGCCTTAGCATAATGTATTAAGGAAGCCTGACGTTCTATTCAAATCCCTATGCATCACACCCAAGCATAGTTCTCGGAGACACCAGAATACGGATTTCGGGTAAAATATATCGTAGTGCCCCGATGAGTCACTGTTGACACTTGGAAATTAAGATGCCTCTCCCCCATTCAACGCCACCCTCACTCGAATTCAACCAAGCTTCACGCAAAGCGGCCAAAATCTCGAAAGGTCAACAGCGTCCCTAAACGCGGCTCCCCTCCTCGACTCTTCGGACAGGAGAGACACGAAGTGGCAGTAACATTTCGGAGATGCAAGCGGTGATATCGCGAGTACACAGTTCGGCAACCGTTTGTTGATGAGCGAGGGAGATACGTACGTACAGACGGCGGGCGGCGTCACAAGGAGTTCGGCTCGCCTTGGCTATGCGGAATGCAATCCCAGAGGGCAATGCGGCTACGGGCGGACCCATTCCCACCGCCCCTCCTTCGCCAGGGGCCTCTCAAGGGGGTGGGAGGGAGTGTGTGGGGGGTAGGGAGAGGGCCATCGCCGGCCGAACCGACTCGCCCCCTTCGGGGGTTCGGCCGCCCTCCCTCCCGGCCAACTCAACACCGCACACCGATTCCGATCCACCGCCTTCCATCTGCCGCTGCCCCTGGGGCTGCGGGGCATGGGGGATTGGGGGCGGACGAAAAGGGAGTAGCGGCAGTAGACGGGGCCGAGGCCTCGTGATTAGATTGATGCTCTGTGTGGAGGGGTGGGTGGGTTGGAGGCAAAAGGGGGAGGGTGGGGGTAGGGGAGAAGTACTTTCATTGAGTCAGACGACGTCATCCCTCTCTCTCTCTCTCTCCTCCTTCACCCCGAATGTTCCTCTGGGGTCCTCCTCCCATCCTTGGCCTCCACCCCTTCGCATCGCCTTCGAGTCCCATGCATAAAAACCTAGTGTCTAATACTCACCTTTCTCCGTTGGCGTAACTCTATTTACTCCTTTCCCTTTTGGTAATTCTCCCCACCTAACAAGGTGATGCTTTGAATTGGACTCATTTGTCCCCGGGAACTGATCATAGGTGGCATCAAGATGATTAATGTTTGTCTATGTTTGATCTTTTTAGTTTCTGATTGAGAGAATAGACCATTGTACATAGTAGGTGTTGTTTCGTATCGTTTTCCTCGTATGCGACCGCGCTCCGTATTGAGTAATTGTTTCATGGTTATTTGGAAAGAAATGGAGTTATCATCGATATCAGAGCTTTAATACAAACTCATATTCATTCATGTTTGAAAAGGTGTTAAGTCTTTCGTTTATTCTCTGGTGCAGACCATAAATAGATATCTGAACTTCCCAGGTTTTCGGAGTTACTTGTATCGCCAATTTTGCATGAGTTTTAAATTTTAGACTTTCATCCCATCAGTTCAAGTAACCTCTTGATTCAGGTTACTTTCCTCATCACAAGTTCAAACACTCATATCTTATTGGTGGCTCCAAGATTAGCAGATAGAATCAGTGACAACATGTAGCCAAGAAGTCAGGTTGCTACGAATTTATGATTTTACGCCTGCTTTGCTCATCTTTCCACAGCAGCGCTTTACACAATTCAAATATCTTATTATCTATAAAAACCCATAGCTCATGAATAATAATTTAAGCCTATTTAAGTTGTTTTGACGGTTGAGGGCAGTCTTACTGCAAGAGCACACAAGAAATCCCAAAAGAAAATTGTATAGATGGGAAATGTTTGATTTTCGTTTAGTCGATTTGAGTTTTACCCACCGGACTGAGAAGGCTCCATACTGCATCAAAACTATTCATTGCATGATAGTTTCTGAATAGTGATAGAAAAGGGCAATGTTTGCCTCCAGTATCATAGATATCCTTGTAAGAGATAGTTACACATTTGGATTGGCATTATTGTAGTCCTTTTACCTTAACCATCAACATTATATTGATAATTCCTTAGCCAATATCACATCGCAAAAGAAATTCATTGGTCTATTGAGCCGGAGATTGATTGACTCTACCCTTTCCTTATTCCCTATCAAATGGAAGTTGTTTTACTCCCTGAAGTCCTTTCCCTCTTACATTCCCCTTCATTTGTCCTAAGTTCTTGTCCCTTGGTTTTCCTTTTGTCAGTATATTCCCCTTTTTCTATGTCCGTCGGAAATTCGCTATCTTTCAAAGTGGCCAAACATTCTGGTTCTTCCTTTTCTCATGAACGTCCATATTGCATTTTCCTCTTCTGCAAATCTCTATACGTACTTCCTCTTTCTTCGTTTATCTATCCATTTTACCCTCTGCATCCTCCTTCGGAACCAAGTTTCGAACGTTTCTATTTTTGAATAACTGATATTAGTACTTTTCCGTTAGTTAAAATTTATTTTACGACCGGGTTGCAAAAAAAAATTACCCAGTGGAAAATTGCTACTATCAGTTATTCGTTATGCTCAATTTCCACCTCATAACGCCTGAAACTACTCAATTTATTTCTATTTTTATTCGTCTGCTTATCCGAAGGTACATGTTACGACCCATATGTTCAATACAGTTGTTTCTGTGTAATGCTTCCATGTTTGCATTCGTTTTGTCTTTCAGTATTATAGTCCGTGGTGAACACCTAAGATTTCTTTAATTCCGACCATAATGGCTGTGGAGTTTCCTCCACACTATTGTGTGCTTCTTCCGAGGCTCCTATCTCACAAGGCAAGTCAGTGGAAAAGCCATGAGCATGGACCGGGATTCGAAACTACATCCCTAGTTCCTTTGAATCGAAGAATGCGGAGCTCGAATTCCGAACTAGGTGGACGATTTTTCCAGTGTGAAATTACATGCATCCACATCCAAGGATTTCTCCATTGTTGAATGTCCTGTATTTCTTACAGACCAATGAAATTACTGCAAATCCATAAATTTATAATTTTAATTCAGATCGTGATGACACCACACAATAGTGAAGCCATGATCGGGGAAGTAGAAAATCAAAAATAATGTAATTTGTGGAAAATCAGTGTTTTCATTTGTATCTGCGAGGGAAACGTTTCAACAGGTAACGACTCAAACAGTATCGTATCCAGCAGTTTTTTTTAGCCCTGATATCTGCCTTAATAACTCAATATCTGCCTTCAGTTCCTCTCCTATGCACTGAAGATCTTATATTTTTATACCAGTTTTCCTTAAAAAACCTAAAAAAAATTGGAACGCAATTACCAATCGTTTCTAGATAGCGAGAATATGTATACATTGGCATTAGTAACAAGTAATTATTAGTAAGTCTTTCGTATTATTTTGTAAATTTCACCTGCATTGATGCCTGATGGAAACTGCTTACATAATTAATGTAATGCTGAACCTAATACTTTTTTAATAATATTTTTAAATTATGACATGGCCTATGTGGTTTTCATAGCATTAGAATTGATTTAAAAATAAATATCAAATCCTTATTACATTCAATTAACCATCACCAAGAGAAAACAGGGGACACTTCCATATTGGGAATTCGATTTGTATATTTTGCTCGAAGAGCATAGGATTATATCTTTAGATAATACTTCCACGCCATGAATTCAATAATAAAAATAATTAATAAATGATGATTCCTCCAATATCAGTAATTACTTATGCTTAAATTATTAGAATGTCTTTAAGTCTAAATGTAAACAAAAGAATTTGAAGTGGTTATATTACGTCTAACAACAGACATTTCTAATTAGTATTTGGAGTGATTGGGATCAATTTCGTTCAGAATTTGAAGCATAACTGAAACTAACGAAGATATTATCATACGAGTAGAGTATAAAGATGTTATACTAGTTAGCTAACTTTACGAAGTCTCTCCATGAAAATACGACCCCTACGATCTACTCTGGTAACATTAAAGACGCTCGTGAAGTAAGTAAACTTTGACTGCAAATAATACTCTAGTTTTGGAATTATTGCGAAGAACGCAACAAAGAAATATTCTTCAGAAAACTTCTTGATCGACGCTATTATTATTGTCCTCATCTTCCCATCTCCTCCCACTGTTCCTGCTCCCGCATTTCGGGCACCTTAGCCGGAGGAGGCACGTGCTCTGACGAAATGCGACCATCTCAACAGTCAATCGATTTCGATGTTGGGGATGTGGTCCCCATGGTGGCCGCTCTCTCTCGCACACACAAACTCCGCTGCCCTTTTCGCATTCCTCCCGCTCCACTCCCCCCTCGCCCCCGTCTCCTTCAACGCTTTGCCGTCCATCCATCCTTGCTCCGCTTACCCTCCTGCGCTTCACCCTCCCTCCATCCCCACTCCGAGTTGAGGAACAAGACAACGAAAGAGTCGTTCTTCAGCCAAGCCATTTCTCAACGTCACTCAATGTTTCTCCATATTTACATCCAAAATTTATGCAATGGTAAAAATTGTTTCAGTGGTGTCTAAGGCGTGGTGTGTATGCGTGGATGTGTTCATTGATCATTATCCTAGCAGAAATCAGTTTTGGTACTCCAAAGGATAAAATCATACTAAGTAATCTGAATAATAACTATCTCTTAACTTATCCTAAGGTAAATACAGCACCGAGTCGAGACTTGAGACGGTGACATTCGAATTTTCCGGTTAACCACCTACCACTAGTCTCGTGGCCATTGGGAAAATCGCCTCATTATCCACAATGAAATTTCACTAATGCCATTGTGCTACTCAGAGTTAAATATAATTTCTCTGAACGAATGAAATTTATTCTCCCACTAATCTTAACCTCTCGCTGACGGGCATCAAAAGGCAGCATAAGTTGTTCGTGAAGAGTCTCATACCAGAATGGCTTTTGCTGGAAGCATTCATGTATTCCTTGATATGTATAAGGCCACTGTTATCCAATTTTTTCTACTCTTCCCTAGACTGACAAATGCGATTAGGGAGCCTCACTTACAAGCGATTTAAACTACATTCGTTCGTCTTCCTAATGTTTTCCGATATATATATATATATATATCTATATATATATATATATATATATATATATATATATATATATATTTATTTATTTATATATATATTATACATATATATATACATATTGATACCAATACCTCTAATTTCTTATTTCACTGCTGAACTTCTCACTGTCAATCTATTTCATTTGACAGTCGGGAAAGAAAAAACAAACGACTCTTGAGAGAATTTCTGACAATATCTGGGCTGATTATGCAAGAAATCTTCGGAAAGTGTTTTCAAATATTAACTGCCGTTTCCCTAGTTCCTGAAAGTAGGAATTATGCTTTTTATTTCAAAAATGTATGTATTCTGGTTTCCCTATTGCATGGATGTGGATAAATATTTTCAAGATTATGATTTTCATCGCGGAGGAATTATTAGTTTCATAACCTTTATATGTAGTATTAAATAAGCCAACTACTGGTTTCCTTCTGCTAAAATGTTGATGTTTTATTCCATTTAGCGATCATTCCGTTTCTTCAATGTGCGAATATCACAATAATAACTTCCCGATATGGGGTTTACCCAAATTCCACCTTCCGTCCACAATTTCTCTTCGCGTCTGCCCTCCCAAGCTCTTGCATGCCCTGCGCTCTGTGTTTCTGCGACTCTCTCCCTCGCTTCCATCCTCCCTCTCCCAGCCCTCGATCTCAACCTGTGAACGAGGGAGTAAGAGAGAAAACACTCCCCGAATCCCATTCATTGTCTGGGCAGCTGATAAGCGCACCCTGCCGCCACTACATGCACACATACACCCACACACACTCTTACTCTCCCACACAGAAGACTCCCCTTCCTCCGGTGCTGCAAATCGAGTGTGTTTGAGAGAGAGAGAGAGATGGTTTGGCCGAGAGGAGGGGAACATCATACCTCTCGGCTAACGAACTGTGCCCTACGCCTTACAAACGAATTCTCTCTCTCTCTCTCGCTTTCAAAGGAAATCAGCTAACAAACATTACGTATGAAGAGAGAAAACTCAAGTCCATGACACTACCCTTTCGTATTCTCGATATGACGGTAGCCGGAAGTATAATAGGAGAATAGAAAAACAAGATTTTTTTTCATTTCAAACATCTTGGGTATCTCTCTGGACCTTTTTTCCGTGTTTGCCTCGGGGATTGTCTCCTTAGTAGGAGTCGCGTGGCACTGAATTTTAAGATGGAATCCAAACGGCATTTATGATGAATTTATGCCCGACGCGAGTTGAAAGAAATGATTTCATCAACTTTCGAGTCGCTGCTGTTTTCTTTCATACCATTTTAAAATGGGCCGACGACACTGCTGCATAATTGCTGAAAAATTTGTAATTTCCATGCATTAGAGCCTTCTCTGTTGCAACTGTGCATCATTAATTCTATCATCTCATTAACCCAGTTTCAGCTACGCTGACAATGGTGGATTTCAACCATTTACTGACCAAATCGAAATGATCGGGACTGCACTGAAAATAGGATTAGGACAGTCATAGGATTTTTAATCAAATTAAATCAATGTTTATTTCTGTTTCAAGTACCGTTTGGAGATAACCAAAGATAACTCTACTAAATGCTTAAAATGTATAAACTATATAGTTAGTGTAATGAGAAAAATATTTTAACCAAGCAAAAACATATCTCAGGGATGAAAAATTCTTTCCAAGACTAAGTTTACTTGGTCAACTCTTTTAACAGCTTTACAGTTCTTGCAATGTCTTCTTGCGTTAAAATTACAGGATGTTCGAATCATGAAGCTTCTCATGGCGACAGATACGATGTTCCTACTAAAGGAAAATGTATGTTCTAAGTTCAGTGTGTTTTTCATCGTCGAAGAAAGTGAAAGGAACCGTATATTGTCACTAAGATCTTCACCAGATGTTTCTGCCAGGGCAGGCATAACCACATTTGGAAAGCAACGATACAAATAAAGATGATTATTCGGCCATTCATCCGCAGCCTATCGACATGGCGGAGGGCGTTAGCGCACAGACATACGTTTCCAAATCTACCCCAGTCGAAAAGGTCGGATGCAAAAAGCATTTCGACTCGGAACGAATAGAAACACATACACGTGCCGCCCAATCTCCAACTCAAGATCAGAGGCTGGTGTTCCATCCTCCTGTCTTTTTTTTCAAATGCTAGTGAATTAACCCCTGCGTCAACCCAAAATAGGGATACCTAGTAAACCAGGGGAATGGGAGATATTCGGAATCGGATAGTTTACTCTAGATTGAAATCGAAGGTGATTTATGCCCGAAGAGAGGAGTAAGGGCTGGCGGGGGGAAATGGGGATGATGCTACTCTGAGGTGTACCCTCCGCTGCCTTAGGGTCTTTTTCAATAAGCGGGATTTTATGGTGAGATTGGTGTAGATAACAGGCGGTTACAAAAGAGCCGGAAACAAAAGCTGGAAGCGGGAGGAACAGGGTTAGAGAGAAATAAAGAAATCAGGTTTGCGAATGAGTTTGGAGAGAGAATCCGAAGATATTTAAATTAAGGAGGAAGTGTTCTCGGATGAAGAGAGAGAGAGAGGTCGAGCGAGATGCTGGGAATTGATAGATTCGGTGATAGCCGAGCGAGAAGGGTATAGGGATAGGCGTAGCGGGGGGACAACGAAGTTGGAGGACAAGAAAGAGGCGAGGGTTACCACCCTTTTTATGCCTTTTATTCCTTCGGCATTGCGCGCTGGTAAAAAAAAGCGCCGTGGAATGTGCTCGTGGGGAGTGCATTTGGGAGGCGTGGAGGGAGGCAGGAGGGAGGGTAAAAAGAGGGACGAGCAGAAGATGGAGTGCGAGACGGAAGAGATGTATGGAGGAGGGGGAGAGATAGAGAGGAGGAATAGAGAGAGAGAGAGAGAGAGGCAGAGACGCGAGAGGGGGATCGAGGGAGATGGTGAGGGGGGCGGAGAGGGGTAACATAGGGAGGGAAAGAGAGGGACAGGGTAGCAGTCCAAGTCCCGCCATCCATTATGTATGAGGCGGTGTGCTAGGAGCAGGGGGGCGGAGGGTGCAGTGAGGGGTGGGAGAGGGAAAGAGCAGGGGTGAGTTACTGCGGAAATAGAAGGGGAACGAGGGTTGGGAGCGAAGGAAAATGGGGGATATGGAGAATGGTAGGTGCGGGGAGGGAGTTGAATCGTCGGAAGAACGGGCAGTGGAATTGGTGTAGGGGGAGAAACAGGGGAGGGGTGGAGTTGGAAAGAGGTTGGAGGAAGGGCAGAGACGGAGTGAGACGAGGAGGGAGAAGAGGAGGGAGAGGGGGGAAGAAAAAAAGAAGTGGGAGAGGAAGATACGATTGCTTCATTCGAATGGGGGAGTGAGTGAGGGGGTGGCGACGGAGGGAGTGAGAGGGTACGTGGGGGAGGGAGAGTGTTGTTGTGGGTAGTACGGTGAAGAGGTGGGGGAGCGTGTATCGGGAGAGTTCCGCGCCAAGGGGGAGGGTTTCGTGCGGGGCGGGGCAGAGGTGCCGGGGAAAGATACACTGTTTACCATTCTGGCGATCTGCATTCGAAAAGCCATCGGTGGATGCGAGTTTCTCTCCACCCATCCCTCCGCCGTCCTTGCCGCTCTCCCGCGCCCGGCTTGCCTCCCACCCTCTCCCCTGCCCGGCTCCGATCTCCAACACATCTCCCCTCCTCCCTGCCAGAACTATCCTCCTCTAACCCTTACCTCATTTCCCCCCGCCCCCTCTCTCTTTCAAAGAACCTCACCTGAGCCCAGGAGACTGCTTCTAGGAGGAAGAATTCAGTCTCTTTTTCTTACCGGCTTCAAACCCAAAATAACTCCGCAACTTCCTCGCTTCCTCTCGCCGCCCTCCTCTCTTTTTCCCCTCTTTTTTTCGCCCTCACTCTCCCGCGATACCTTTTTCGAGCGGGGGGTTGGGGGGGGGGGGCAGAGTCCCCATCTGAATAATCTCGCGCGCATTCATTCATCAATTCTCCACAGAAAAAGGGGGAAATGTTTTTTAATGCTGTCTGCGCATAACCGATCTTTTGCGGTGGGGTTTCTTGTTTGATTCATGGTCTCTCACTTGCTGCGGGTATTATGCATTTGAGAAGCGAGTTTTTTCTCATCCGGAGTCAGAAGATTCAATCTAAAGATAATTTGAGATTTAAAATTATAATAAATCAAACCGTCGAAAATATAAATTTATCCGAATGCCATCCTATTGCACTTAATATTTAATTTCATTTTCTTTTCAAGTTTTAAGTGGGTGAAAAGTGTTTTCCTTTCAAGTCTGTGAACATATTGTTTGTGCAAATTTACTTCCCAAATGCGATATAATGTGTTGGTAGGTTTTAGGTGTTCGGCATACGCAGTAAAATTACGTGAAATGTTAATGCTTTAAGAGTACTGGATTTAGCGTGGTAAATTTTTTAGACTTCTTTCTGCATGACGGAATGGGTATCCAAACCATTCTAATGCTTTTTATTTTATTTTTTCAATTAAATCCTATTTGAGTTTTTGCATGATATCAAAAAGTTACTTTCTTCGGATATATTGTTCATATTCCACTACGTAATTCCATATCATTATTTGTGATGATTTACTTTTCCTCTCTTAATTAATTTTTATAATTTTCTAACTAATCAAAGTTTTTTTTCAAATTCATTATCATTTATTTTGCGGTGCATAGCTTTTCTTTGTCATCAAGTCAAATTTTAAAACCAAGTCTTTTTTTCTGTTGCATAATTATCACGAGATTTGAAGATGATTATTCGGAATATACGAGAATAATATTGAAGTTATTAAACATTTTGAGTCTATGAAGTAAGTGTCTATGAGCCAACAATCGAGCCGTCCTTTGCCAGCGAGAGGTACTCCTGTAACTAGTGACTCACTTCCGTTGTACATAGTGTAAACTACGGAGCTATCGGGGATCGAGATGGTGCGGGGGCTAACGTACTGGCTTCCCACCCTGAGGGCGCGGGTTCAAATCCCGGCGGTGTTGAATATTTTTCAGAGGTATCTCGATCCCTACTTGAGGTGCTTTGTGGAGGGCACTTTGAGTGAGTACGCCGTCCGTCGGATGGGACGTTAAACTGCGGACCCCTTGGCGCCTTTCGTAAAGAGCAGGCTAATGCCGACGCCGGGTTTCTCTCCACCCTTCATCCTTTCCTGTCCATCCCCTATGGCGCAAATGACCTTAGCTGTTGGTCGCCTCCCCTTAAAACTACTACTACTACGGAGCTATCATCCTAAATTCCGCGGGTCGGACTTTGCAAAAAACCCTGACCCCTGATATAATGGAATTAAAACTTGAATACGGAAATTAACACCTTGTCTCAATAAAATTCAAATTATTTTGTTTTCTTTTGGCTGAATCAAAAGCTCCAGTGACAAATTAATGCCACCCAGTCGTCATGAGTAATGTCAACAGTAGATTTACCTTATTTTACCAGTGTGTATTCCAAGCTTACCAGTTAAAAGTGTATATCTCGGCAGTATATATTTGTTCGTGAGGATAATATCATAATTCAAGTGAAATATTTATCGTGATCAGATTATATACATTTCATTACTCAAATAATATAATTATATATCTTTACAGGTAATACTGCCGTACAGACCTTTGGTTTTTTTCCGAATTGGTGAGTAGAAAATTCGCAGTAATTCGATATTTAGCACTATGGCTCAGGGTTACGATAGAAGACCCTTTGTCAATGTATTAGCGCCGATAACTATTGAAAAAAAAGGATGAGGTGGAACATAAAAAGAAGATGAGGATTTATTAGATAGCTTCCTGTTTTCAGTGTAGTCTTAATTGATATCGCCGATATAATGCAATGTTCTCTCTAAAGTGCTTAATGAATTACATTTGCACTTTATCGCCAAGAATTCAGTTTTATACCGAGCAAAATACCAGTAAAAATGCACTGAGTTGAGTATATGTTTTTAAATTAAGTTTCAATTAAGTTATAAAAAACGGTCTCTGTATTATTTATATATTATTAGTTTTATATTTTAGCATTAATAATATTTAACGTTTTAGTATAGTTATTTTTTAAACTCTCTGATCATTTTTTGAATTTTATGAGTTATTATTTAAAAATATATAACCACTTCTTTTCAATCAATGTGACCAGCAGGGAATAGAATATGCAGCAATTTCAGTGAAGTTTCATAGTACCTCCAAAATTGCCTTTGTAGTTTAGTTTTAACGTTCTCAGTTAATGTCTTGCCATTTCCTGGGTCGAAAAATATCAGTTCTAAGATATTAGGGCGATAACCTTTTGAATCAGAATGCCCCGAGATCAGCAGATTCCATGTATTACTCTCCTCGTTTTCTAATGGTCAATAACGCGTAGTGAGCTCTTCGTCCGGTGATGCAGGGAAAATATATTAGAAGAAATGCATGCACACTGCCAAAAGAATTTTTTTTTCCTTTAAGTTGGATGTGAAAGAGATTCAAATTTAGTTGCACCTATGAACGATGAACAGATAAAGAAAGATATCTCTAAGAAGGCAAAGGAGTTGTAATGAAAATGGTGAAAATTATAAATAGTGGTCATTCCGCCAAGGTAGGAATTTTATTAGCACAGAGTCTACTAGTTTTCTGCTTGTCGTATGAAACGAGCTAATTATTTCTTGCTACAACTGCGAACGTCAGATAAAATTACATAATTATAAATCATAAAGACGGAAAAATCGAAATCCCAAACATTCTCAATCACAGCCACTCATTACCCCGGCGGTCTGCATCCACTCAATAATTCTAAAATCATGGATTAGTATGACGTTTTTATGGGTTTTGACTGACTAATGGAGGGAAACGTCAGACAAATGAGGAAACGGATAAAGGAAAAGTATAGGCATATTCGAAGGAATGGAATGGTAGAAGGAAGCATATGGAATTGAAGAAGGGCGTCAGGATGTGCTTTTTCCACAGAGGCGAAGAAATGTATCGTTGTTCGGTATTTGTTCATCAAAAACCTACCTAAAGGGTAAGACTGAATAACTTTATTCCATTGTTTACTTTTGAGTTTTTTCAATTCCGACTTACATCAACCATCCTAGCTCGTTAGACTATGTCAAGACCACCACCAGAATAAGATCCATTTTGTTTAATAAAATCCTTAAGTTGATCGTTTACTAGTCCACAAGGCACGGTTTCTGTTCATAGAAGTGAGATTGACAGGACGTATACATTTGGAAACGGGAGCGGCAATGTGTAGAAAAGGGAGGTTTGACGCGGGTGGAGGAAGAGGACAGCGAGAGAGGAGGCGGACAATAGACGAGGCCTCTGAGAAAAGGAGGATTTGGAGGCGAATGAGGGGAGAAGTAAGGGAAGGGTGTCTCCGAGAGAGAGCAGGAGGGTGAGGGAAGGAGAAAGGGGAAGCCTCCCCTCGCCCTCCCCTTCACCCACGCCCCCCAAACACTGTCGGGCTGCTGCTGCGATTGGAGCGAGGGCGGCAGTGAGAGGTCGCGTGGAAGTATAAAGACGTCTTGCGACTCAATGGAGCGTTGTCACGTGGCTTGGGAAATGGGAGCGATAACGGGTTTTGTGGGAGGGGGCGGAGGAGGAGGAAGGGTTTGTCGTTCGGGAGGGAAGGCGGTCGTGAGGGGTTGTGTTGTCGTACGGTGTGGGGGTTGGAGTGACGGGGGGTGTGGGGGGAGAGAGGGCGTGAGGGGATAGAGGGTCGTGCACGCGGAATGGAGGTGGAGGATAATGGGGGGAGAGGGGTGGAGGAGGAATGGAGGCGTGTGATGGAGGAGGGGGATAGGGGAAGGAGGAAGGAAGAGTAGGGTGTTTGGGTAATAATGCGAGAGCGGCGCCTTCCCCCTGCTAAAGGGTGCTCCAGATAAGAGCCCTGGGTCGTGTGCTTGTGTGTGTGTGTGTGGGGATGCTGAGATGAAGGAGTAGGGAGGAACGGAGAGGACTCTCTCACGAGTCGGATGGGAGAATGGAGGAGGTGCGGGAGGGAAGAGGAATGAAGGGGTCGAGCGCGGAGGAGCGCCGCCCTCCCCCTTCTCCCGTCCTCCCCTCTATTGTGCCGCACTTGTGCTCGCCTATGATCCCCCAACGCACCTACTCCTCCACCCATCCTACGAACAGTTTTCTTCCCACTCGCCTCATACCAATTTCAACGCTTTAAGTGAATTAAGGAGCTCTCGGACACGTACCCCCTGTTCTGCTGCTAGCAAGCTGCCAGGCTAAGTAATCTTCCCGTGCTCGCGTAAAAGTAAGGGCCGTCCATTAAAAGGTATCTTCTTCCGCGGAGAATTTCTTCAACGATGAGTAAAAGGATACATCGTTATTTTTTTATTCATTGCGGGGCACACGCAGGCGCAATCGAATGGAATCGCTATGAGAGCAGGCCCATTTTCTCGCCTCTTTCTCATTCAATTGTTAAAATAATTATTATTGAATGACTCCTGTTTGGCGTGTTTTACTGATTGGGAGGGGTAATGATGGCAACTTTCATTCAATTCTCAATTGTGAAATCTCAATTGAACTTATATCCACTGCTCACATTTTGGTATGTTGGGCATACCGAAAAGTGGTCCCGATACCACCTTTGGGTATGTTGGACCGAATGAAATGAGAGGGATAGTGGGCGGGATTCAATAAGGGCTTATTGCAGCGTAAATGATTCGTTTGTGTACATATGTCTAGCCTAGGCTTAGTAATATAGAGATGTCCAGTTCATCCAAAACCTTCTTCAGCCTGAAGAATATATACACCTACTAATATAAATAATAAAAACTTAATTTCTCATGAAAGGCACTGGATTCAAAATATATACTGTTTAAATTAATGGCATAACTAAATGAAATATCTTTTAAAATATTCTTGAGTGGCCAAAATTCAGTTCTAAATTTTTCAAATTCCATTCAATACTCGTAGTGTGCTGGACTTGTTGAAAGTGATTTATAGGAAAATATTTAGCCGGAAGGTATTACGTTTTTCTTACAGTTCTCTGTAACACTTCGTTTACCCTTTTCTGCTCCATTAAGAGCATTAGTCACAACACGGTGTTGCCACCATTGTTTCGGAGAGTATTACTATTCAATTTCCATTGTGCGTTATAGTCATTGAGGTGGAGTACTTTTCAACAGACTGGTATTTATGAAATATTAGCTAAGAGAACTAAGCAGTTAGGATTTTCTTAGCATCTTTGGCTGGTTTAGTGAAGACATATACACACACACACACACACATATTTATATATATATATATATATATATATATATATATATATATATATATATATATATATATATATATATATATATAATTGACAAACCAAGAGGAGAGTTTTATGAATCGTGTTTGCTGAATAATGAAGTGCGTTTATTCCACGGATTATGCTCAGTTCATCTTGCCTCCCAAGTAGGAAAATTGCTGAAATGAATAAAACATTGACTTTACAATTGATAATAAGTGAAAGGTAAACATTAGCAAGAAAACCTTGCGTTTAATAGCTTAGAAATAGGTCGATTTAAACCGGAATGAGGGGACTTGAAGGAAAACGTGTAATTATTCCGTAATTGAGCTCTCAAGCTTTCCTGTTCTTATGATGAGCAATGAAAACTTGAACGTTCGTGTGTGTGGGGATGCTGTGAAGCTTGGAAGTTCACGCTATACGTAAATTAAAATCAATATAAATGGTACTAGAAGGTTCTACGAAATGTAATGACATCCTTGTCGTGAGAGGAAGACAAAATATATGTCCTCATTTATAAAATATTAGCTAAGAGAACTAAGCAGTTAGGATTTTCTTAGCATCTTTGGCTGGTTCCGTGAAGGCACACACACACACACACACACACACACATATATATATATATATATATATATATATATATATATATATGTGTGTGTGTGTGTGTGTGTGTGTGTGTAATATATATTATATATATATATATAATGTATATATACCCATGCAAAAGCGTAATTACGTTATATGTTATTTAAAAATACGAAGTACTGAAAGAAGAACCCCTCTCTGTCATAGATTTATTGAGCCACATGCGGTGTTTCTGAAATGAGATTGATTATCCATGTCAATGCATAATGAATTGACGGATTCGTAAGCATATTTCACATGTATATTAGAGGAAAAATTTTACTTAAATAATACTGTTTACTTTATCGATACTTTTTACTGTAACGAAGCGGATCCAAGAGAAAGATGGGGAACCCCCTGATTCTCTCCTCTTGAGGAATATTTTTTGCTTCATAACAATTCCAATTAATAATATTTATATGGTCGAGAGTATTTTTGAACAATTTTGGTTGCCTAATTCTTAAAATTAATTATCACAGAATGCGTTGTGGTATTAAATTTAGTGCGTTCAATGTTAAATTTAGCATACTTTTCAGCATTCCCTGTATAAGAACTTGAAATTAATTTATTTCTCCTCGCAGGTGAAAATGCCTACCCTTCGAAGATTTTCGATCCGTTACAGCTAGAGGTTTTGAACATAATGGTGTCGTATGTTTTGATGCATTATCTCGTAAGAGTGCATTTGATGCCTTATAGAACGCATTTTCAAGAGGACCAAGGACGTGAAACTATCACCAATGCGATAGTTTCAAGATGTAAAAATAATTTTTTCTGTGATTTTTGAAACGTGAAATTTTCATCTTCGTTTACCCTTCAACGAGTGACTAAGCCCAAGTCACCGTTTCGTCATTCCCCGAAGCTTCTTTGGAACGCGCGAATTAAATTTGCAATATTTCGATTGCAGCATTAAAAAAACACCTCTATTATTAAAGGAATGTACATACATATTAAGATTCAATTCCATGCCCTTTGTAAAGCGTCCCTGAAAACGTATGCTATAAGGGAACGCTTTTCGCAAGGAGGGTTCCCTCGACCCGTGTTAGACAATGGGAGGGAGGCAGCAATTCTCACCGGTTGAGAATTTCCGACGAAAATACGGAATCTTCCTTTTATATTTGAACGAGAATGCGCCGGCCGAGTCCATCACTCCACTGACTCGTCGGAGCAAAATCCCTTGCTGCACGGTGAGGGATCTAGGAACGAACGGTAAGGAGAGGGACTCGGCAACGGGAATAAAGACGCAGACGGCGGTGAGAGTCGAAGTGGGTGAGACGCGATGCGGCGGTGGTGGTGGTGGTGGTGGCGTAGAAGGGGGGAGTGAGTGAAATGGGTCGGGGGTTTGAGGGGAGGGGAGGGTGGTGGGGAAAGGTTGGTGCCGGGTGTCGGGCCGAGAGGAAGAGGAGGAGAGAGGAGTCGGGTTTGGAGGGAGGGAAGGGAATAGCGGCGATTTAATCGACTAAATTGGACGTCAGATTCCGAATTAACGAGGCTGAGGAATACGAGGAGCTAGGGGTCGGACGGGGGTGTTCGTAGAGGCGGTCGTGGCGCTGGAGAGGGGTGGGAGTGCAGTATGGGACGAGGAGGTGGAATTGTGGGAGTGAGGGGAGGGGTCGGCACAAGGCTAAACGTGGGAAGGGGGGAGGGGGGAGGATGATGGAGAGTGGTGTGGGTGTTGTGTGGATCGTGTGTGTGTGTGTAGGAGTGGAGGGGGAAACGGAGAGGAATACCGGGGTCGCGTGTGGGCCGGGGGAGGGGGGGGGTAGAGTGGACTGGGGCCGGATCGAATGGTTGGGGGCCCGAATGGGCGATTTAGACGGTGCTGGGGGAAAGCGAAGAGAGGAGGCGGGGGGCGTCAGTATGTATGTGTGTGTGTGGTAAGGACGGAGAGGAGGGGGTTAAGGGTGGGGCAGGGATCCGTGTGGGTATGGGGATCGGGGAATGATGAATGGGGCCTAGCCTCGGGCGTCGGAGAGGGCCCATTCGCCGGTTCTCTGTCCTGCCCCCCCACCCGCCACCCTCCACCCATCCCACTGCCCCACTCGCCAGTCAAACTACTCCCCCTCCCACCAACACCAACGAGCGTCCCCCCTCCCAGCGCCGCCCGGTCTGTGAGCTCCACCCACCCGCCCGCAAGGCCTCACCCTCCCCCACGGCTCGCAGTCCTGCGCCCTTTCCTCCGTCGTTATCGGGAGGTGATTTGGGCGCCGTTGCATTCGATGGGCGGGGAGGGGGAGGAGTTGCAAGGAGTGAGGGATTGGTGAGGGAAAATAACGCCGCGCGCGGCGAGGGTGGCCTTTTCAAGCCGGGCGCATTGAACGGGGGAGGAGGGGGAATCCGGGAAAGAAAAGAAAATACACAATGATGATAATTCTTCCTCCCCCGCACGTTTCCTTGTTCCCATACGGTTTGCGACAAAGTTGTGTGACTGCCTTAAGGAAAGAGGTTGGAATAAATGAGCCGCCTCCCGTTTTCATGCTATATGACCGCCACGTGTTGTCGCGAGGACATGACACCAACGCGGATCTCTTATTCACCCTCCAATCCCCCTATGTTCGGCGCATGCGCGTATATTTTTGGAAATAAGGAATTGAAGCACGTTCTTATCAACTTATACAGAAACGCTTTTATGCCCATAATGTCTTGTTTTGAATGAGAAACAAGGCCTAAATTGTTAGAAATTTAGGTTTTTTTGATTGAATCTTTTTTCTTCGTGGCAATTGGTCAACTGTTTTCTGCTGAAATCTGTTTTCATGGGAGTAGAGTGTGAAACTGTATTACATAATAAATCACATTGGGAATGGCGTTTTCAAATCGCTAATGGGGTATATTAATTAATTGATGCTGAACATTGTTTGAGATCAAAAATATGTGGGATAGTAATAAAATAACACAGTAATCGACCCGTAGGTCGGTTTATTAGGTACTCGTAGAATTCACCCAGTAATAAGCCCAGCGGGGAGTGAATTTACACATCAGGGTAGGAAAAATCACATAGCTTGGGTGGCCCAGAGTGCTCAGGTCAGTAGTCCAACTCTCTACCCCCTGGACTACTGCGACCCACCTTATATATATATATAAATAATTATCATCGAAATGGAACGCTCTTCGGCGACGCTCAAATATATAAAAACACAGATGTAGATTTTTAAACGGTAGAAACACATAGAAAGGACACTCACATATGTTGTTTCGACGGCCTGGCCGTCGTCTTCAGAAACTTCTGATTCTGATTCATATACTACCTTGATCAAAAAGTTCCCGGAATAACCACCGTGTGGCGCTCCCATCGTTCCGATTTGAGTTCTGTTTTTTTTGTTAAATTGGTACATCTGTTGTTGATATTCCCTTTAAATCTTAGTGTCATAACTTGACATTTGCAAAAGTTACGTAGCCAAGAGTACATCTATCTCTGTGTGTGTTGGCGATTTTTTACAATTTCAGAAATGGATTTAAATTTGCAACAACGAACTTGTATTAAATTTTGCGTAAAAAACGGATTTAGTGGCGCACGGACGTTGGAAATGTTGGAAAAGTGTTTCGGCAACGATTCTCTAAAAAAACGGTCGTTTACCAGTGGCACGAGCGGTTCAGAAGTGGTCGTGAGTCAATCGAAGATGATGAACGCAGTGGCAGACCATCGACATCGAAAGTCGGTGAAAAAATTGATAAAGTAAAAGAAATGTTGGTCAATAACCGCAAATTAACCATCAGAGAAATAGCGGAGGACTTGAACATTGCCTATGGATCCGCCCAAGACATTGTGGTTAATGATTTGGGTTTCCGTCGTGTAGCAGCAAAGTTGGTGCCAAAAGACCTCAATTTCATGCAAAAAAGGGACCGTGTTGACGTCGCAAAAGACATGATTTGCGAGGCTGAATCCGATCCCACATTCATCAAAAGGATCATTACTGGAGACGAGACGTGGGTTTATGAGTACGACACGCAATCCAGACATCAGGCAAGTGAATGGCGTTCACCAAATGAGCCGAGACCAAAAAAACCACGTCGTTTTCAGTCAAAAAAGAAGGCAATGCTGACGGTTTTCATGGATTACAACGGTGTAGTGCATCATGAATTTTTGCCAGAAGGCCAGACAGTAAACAAAGAGTATTATTTGGGCGTTATGAGACGTTTGCGTGAAGCAATTCGCCGAAAGAGACCAGAAATGTGGGCAGAAAACTCGTGGATGTTGCACCATGATAACGCACCGTCGCACAGTGCTATCATTATTCGTAATTATTTGACGAAAAATGCAACAAATACCATCCAACAGCCACCGAATTCACCTGATTTGGCTCCCTGTGACTTCTTTCTGTTCAATCGAGTTAAAAAACCATTACGGGGAACGCGTTTTAGCAGCCGAGAGGAAGTAATGGAAAAATCGCAGGAAGCACTGATGGACATACCGAAAACCGAATATAAAAAATGTTTCGAGGATTGGATCAAGCGCTGGCATAAGTGTGTTGCAGTCGATGGGGATTACTTTGAAGGGGACAATATAGATTTAGATGAATAAACTTGTATTTTTAATTTTCTGAATAAATTCCGGGAAATTTTTGATCAAGGTAGTATATATATATATATATATATATATATATTGTTATCTTTTAATTGGGTGGTGGAAGAGTGGAGAAGGTAAACACAAATTATTTGAAAGCAAATTAATGCAAGCGTTCCAATTAGACCAAAGATTATTGGAATTCTTGTTCTCAGTGACCGCAGAATAAGTGAGCAGTCACATAACGTAATTTTTTTGCTAATGCGACCCAATTATCAAGTCATTTTAAAGTTTTATCGAGCATATCTTGCATATTATTCAAATAGTGAATGCCATGTTACAATACCTTTTTGCGATTAGCCTGGAGTGAAGGGAAGGATAGGAAACAGGAGTTAACTGTGTTATTTTTAACATTGGGGAGAAGGCGAAGAATATATATGCAGTAACTATGGCGGCTCCAGTTTGAGTCCTTTTATTGCAATTTTAGGAATATTTTAATGCATTTTCATCGCTTGGGTAGTATGCATTAGAAAATGTATGCTAACAATTTTATATACTCATCCCATAGTCAAACTTATTCTCGCAGTTGCGAACGTTGTGTGGCCATAGTAGCCGTTAAAAGTCACTAATATTCAATTTTCCACAGAGTACGCAATTAAATCTTTGGCTTTAAATTTATTTTTAATTTTCGAAGCACTGTCGTTTTCTTTCCATTGGAGTTTAAATTGGTCGAAGCCAAAAAAAATCTCCTTTACAGCAGCCACGCTCCTAAATATAAACCCCGCTGTTCTTAAATGTTTCAAATTGGTCTAGGTAGTTCACAGAGACGTACTACGTATGTCCTAGGTCTAAAATGGCACTTACTCGTATAATCGGTTTCTAGAGATCAACTAAACCACTTAAAGTTTTCTCGCTGAAGATAAATGTTGACCGGAAGATTTGGGTCACAATGAGTTCTACAAGAAGATAATTTAAAGTTTACTTCTTATTCCATCTATAAATTAGCCACTAGAGTCTGTGGCACGGGGTGAATTGATACCAATCATGCATTATTAGATATATTTTACTTAAATATTAGGGAAAAACGGATGGGTTGTACAGTTCAATTGAAATAAATAAGTTTACCAGCTTTATATTCACTGCAATACCTAAATATAAAATACAATTCAACCCATGTGAGACGAGCTTGATGTTAAAATCGTGGAGACTTGGCTCAAGATAGAGTTGGCGTCTTGAAAGTTTTTTCTACTTATAAAAACTCAATTAGATTATTTAAACGACTGCCAGCTCTTTGTGAATGATTATTGAAGCCAAACGAACTATACCAAACGAAACTAACCAAAACGAAACATGTATATTATGAATGCCATATTGAAAATATTTTGGGAATTAATGGGAGACGCGATGAGGGAGAAATAATTCTTATCCCAGCTGGTAAAGTTTAACACATTTAATCAAAACGTATTTATGTTTCCAACTCGGCATTCCATTTTTCTACATTCATGCTGATACGATGTATATTATTTACTCTCCTTGGGAATCTTGAACTTAGCACCCAAGTAAATAATCTTTTCAAGAGTAGGACTAACAATCAAGGAGGGGTGGGATCAAATAAATAGCATCCATCCATCCTTACCCTCGGAAACAGCTCCTTATTACCATCATTCTTTCACCGAAATGACCGTTACGAGACAGAGTTACGTCACCCTAGTCGTCAATAACGACCGAATGGTTTCTCTCATACGGAGAGGGAAAAATGTGTTTGAAACCCTTCAAGATTATCCTTGTTCATGCCTAAGGACCCTTGTGGTCAAATCTCTTATGGTTCGAGGTTTTTTGGCGTGACTGAAATATTGCATTAATATCTCAAATATTTGCGTTATATCAAGTAGCAAATTAGTCACGAATGGATAGTAGGTATCCACTATCTCGAATAATGGACGGTCCTCTTTTTCAGATACCCAACTGCGGTAAAATTCCCAGTCATCCCTCATACACTTCATCAAGAGTCCTATGTCACTCACTTCCTCCCACACATTTTTCCTTCTAAGTCTAGGCCCCCCAAACGCCCTTATCCACCTCGTGAACCACCGGGTTCGCCCTACGAGCTCCTCCTTTCGTCCTTTCACCGTTAGCCTATCCATCAGACCACCCACGCCCACGACCAATTCAGCATGTGTTATCCCCTCCGCATAGATCCCCTGCTACAATCGCTTTGATAACATGAAGCGCAGCATGTAACCGAACAAATTGCGGCTCGATTCGAAATGAAGCAACCACGGTAGTTCATTTCACGCCGAGTCAACTGACCCCGAGCAGCGGGAAAGGTCGCGGAAATCGAGTTTCAGAATATTCACGCATTCGAATCCCGTCAGGAACGTTTCTGATTTTCTCTCTTTGGATCCTTAACGTCAGTTGTGACTGCGTGCGATTCCACACTCGCATCCGGGTCATACTTATCATTTTATAGCGTTCGATCATTTGGGCTTGTAGCAGTTAGGTACCGTTAATTTTGCATCCGTTCGTCGCCCGTGAAAGTCTACTTTAGCCGTATCCTCTTTGATTGAACTATCGATACAAATTAAACGGGCCAGCCAATGTAAACAAAACTGAAAAATCAAAAATGCAAGCCTACGCATGTGGTGTAGAGAATCTTTGTAATAGCAAAGGTTGAGTCAACCTTGAAGGAACTGAATGATTCTGTTGCTAAATAAAATATTCAAGGGGTCTGCAATCCTGGTATTGCAAATATTCATTAATGATGATGTTATATTTTTCGTATTGCTTCACTGCTACCGGATCTCTTTTCCATCCTTATCTCACAGCTCATTATTCTCTCCACAGGATAATCTGAATTAAGAAGGGAGGAATAAAATTAAAACAAAGCAATTATACAATGAGAGTATGACCTATTTCCTGTGAGTTTATTGGCTCTAGGAGTCACAATAAAAAATTATATTTCAATTCATCTTTTAAGAGAACGTCGTCATTGTTCAATTATTTCCTTCAGTTAAATTATACCTAGTAAATTACTGTGCAGATAAAAAACACGAAAGCCAATAAATTACTGTGTTTAAGTACTGAAAACTCACGCATGAAGGCATCATTAATCTTTGTGTGGAATTAAATGGATCTTTATTTATAGAACGTCCATTTTAGTTCTTATTACGACCTTTCATGTTTATTAAACCAAAATGTAGTTGTAGTCCTGGATAATATTTCAAAATCATAATGCCAACATGCTATTCTCTAATTTCAATCAGATCCTTGAAAGCTGGATACTGACACCGGAGCTAAACAAACAATAATATAACCAAACATTACCTATTACAATGACGTCATTGGTGTACTTTGGAGCGTTATTCCGTGATGATGTTGTTGACTGAGTTCACGTCGAGTATCTGTGAGCGCAAAGAGAACATTTGGAAAGCCGAACTCGCCTCCTTCCCTGGCCTTGATTCTCGCATCGATTGCACGAGAAAATAAGGGAAAATCCCTCCCAACTGAATCAGGAATTCATTAAATACAGCGACGCATCACATCTCCCCGACGCTGTTGCGGCACCGTCGGAGGAATAGGAGGCACTCACGGAGGGCGACGCTTATTCCGTCTTTCGCTGTAATTCTAAAATTAATAACCTGTTTAGCATAATTCATTGTGGATACCAATATCCTAGGCCTCAATGAACATTAGCGGATGACTCCGTTAAAAGTTACTGTTGCGGCATCTCCTGCAGTTTCTTCGGAATCCTAGGCCTCAATCGTCTCTGTGGTATAAACAATAATATAACACTAGGAATATGGTTGATGAAGAGCATATAATATATCCAGTGAGGAAAATAAAGCATTAATAGATCCAAAATATCATACCGACTATATTTGGTTGTGATAAATATTGTTTCGTAAATATTGAGTGGGAGCTTCTTTCACTGCGATAGATTCATTTATGGTACAAGACATCATTTTTCTTATATTTCGATTTCTTACATATGTAGCCATTAGTATGCCTTTGGGAAATGTTTCCTAGCTATAAATACTATTAATATCAATATTTATCGTCATGCAGTTGATATTACGTCAATATTTTTAACTAACAAGATTGACTATTTTGATAGTTGGTTTTTTTCGGTACCTGATAAGGTCAACTTCTAAAATTTTATGTCGTCTATGTTTCAAATTATTCATCTTTATCCATGGTGTCATTTTTTGCCAAGCTAAAAATGGACCCGCAGAGTTTCATACTAACCTTTTCATCCAAACCTCTTCGACAAAAGGCATTAATCCTGATCATTCTTGTATGTTTTTTTTATTTGTGATTTGTTCATACGTACGAGTAATAGAGCCTACCTTAGTCTACCTGTGCTTACCTAATATCTAAATTAATCAGGAGGCTGGAGAGGTCATTTCGGATTATTGGACATCGAGAGTTAGTAGTACTAGATTGATAATTTATTAATGAAGAAATAATATGTGGAAATTTTGCTTTCGCGGGTGTTTGACTCTTAAATTTGCGCGTAATTAGGCCCAAACTCAAATTTGATTTGAAGTCAAATTCGTTTGAGAAATAAGGAAGGATTTCACACCAATATAAAAGAAAATATAATCCTTCTGATTTAGAGAATCTTTTTAATTTCTTATCGATGAAAATATAAGCGCAATGAATTAGATTACAAAATAAAAATGTTGTACATTTTAAAGTTTAGATCGCTTATCTATTAAAATTCTCGCAATTTCTTTCAAAAAACTAACCTGGGACTAAACCATTCTTTCGCTTCTTCTCATATTAATTGATTTTAGAAACATTTTTACCAAATGTCACCGAAATCCACGGCCGCCCAAGAATTGAATCCACCGCGCTGATACCCTCTACCATGGAGCATTACTTTTCAAATGGCCCGTGCACCACCCGATGGTATCCTTGGAAATTGTGCATGTAAGTGGGCTCTCTTGACGCGGAGAGATGGATCTCTCGAGATGAGAGCCGTTCGAGATTTCCATGCCCGGCGTCCTAGGAGAACAGCTCCTCTCTGCCCTCCAGACCCCATCCTTCCTCCGAAGCCTCCTCTCTTCCTCCGCCACTCCCTTCACGTTGACGTCCCCACCCTTTAATCCCTTGCCCTCAGCCCCTTCCTCCCGGTCCGCCCACCCCTCTGTCCCGCCCCGTGCTATCGCCCCCTACCGCCCGCTCGCAACTCTCCCCACCCCTCAACTCCTCCCCCGTTGCTCCTGCTTCCCCCTTTCCTCCCCTCCCCTCCTTCCTCTCCATTTCTTCTCATCTGCCTCTCGTATAGAGCCACCCGTCATGGCTATTGGGTTACCGTAATGATGAGGGGCTTCCAGAGGGAGTGAGGGCGGGGTGTGTTAAGAGTGAGGAGGGAGAGAGAGAGGGAGGGACTCCCCGGAGGATACAAGGAGCAAGAGGATTGGGCAGCGAAGAAGATCACAAGAGGACGGGAGGGGAAGATGAATGGATGAATGAACCCGGTTCCCGCGGCGCACGGTAAGAGGACCTCCGATGCACGTCCATGCCGCGGCACCACGGGGTGCTCGACAAGTGCAATTGAAATTTTTTTTCGAGATCGAGACGAGAGATGCCGATGTATCGTCAACGAACGAATGAAAAAATGTCGCAATAATGTTAGGTTAATGTACGTTTTTCCGCCCAGATTTTTTTTGACCCTTGCACATGTTGGAGGGTAATTTAAGTGCGGTGCGTGGTCCACCGGTTGATACGTCAGACCCCTGGATCGTTTGGCAACTTTCGTTCCGAAGTAATCTAATCCCAACACCAAATTTCTCTCCACCATGACTCCGCTCAGTAAGTTGAAAACGTCATTTTGCCCACATACTGTGAGGAACCGCAGAATAAATGCCCACAAAGTCGCTCAGAAAATATTTTTATACTTGTTTGCATAGTTAGTATCTATTTTTCCATCTAATTTATTGTATTTAAACCATTTCTGGCAGTTCATGTAGTGGTGGCTTTAGGGATGCCTTGTAGATGTAAATAAAGTTCTGCTTGATTTCGCCTCCTCCCACGTGATTAAGTCATCTACTCTTATATGCTCAAATTTTGTCAATATTCGATAACCTCCTCAAGTGATAACAGCTTTGCCGAACTCCAATATCATGATTAGACAATCGTAGGCCCCTGAGGAAGTTGCTCGGTAAGTATACAAACGGGGACAATTCATCTGAAGACACATTTCAGTGTCTCAAACCATGGGTCGGTCTCCTCGAAATAATAGTTAAGCAACATCTGAAGTCTGTGAAAAAATTGTGCTCACCTGGAAATCGGTGCTATGCCACAGAAGTACTTAAAATGTCCTTGCAGAATATATGTACTCCGCCACCAAAGATTCAATCTTCATTCTCCCTTCTCACCCTCATACTAATTTCTCTTCCAATCCCGCTCCATGCCCTGAAATTTCTATATTTAAAGCAAAGTTAATTTTTTTGGCTATCAGTCGCCTAATTGGTTTGAGAAAAGTTCGTGAGACTGGCAAACGGTGGGCTTCGGACGTGTTGGAGATTTGCTTCCCCTAGCGCCTTCCCTAGGATCTGATGTCCTCTCTTCCTTTTGAGTGAGTCGTCGCAAAATTGGGATCCAAATTGAAGAAGTTGTTACTTTCTCGTCACCATATTTGTTTGATACTGTCGTAAATAAGGAATTAATTAAGTGATATGCCTAGATGTATAAATGGATCAATCCTTTCTAGTCTGCGAAAAGTTAAATTACGATATTCAACATGATTATAAACGTAGCTATATTAATAGAAAAATTGTATTCAAGAGGAAACGCATCTTTGACGAATACAATTCAACGGTCGCCTTTTTTTACTACCGTTAAACACTATAGGGAGGTTCAAAAATTTCGGATCAATAGGAAAAAGTGAAGGCAAAGTGTTGATGTTAAAGATAAGAGAAAGGAAGAGATAAACAGAAGAGGTCGTGTCGGAAACTATTTTTTAGCGTGCACTGTAGTTAAAGGAAAGATGGCAAGAACCTACATCTACGTCACACTTTGTAATGTGCCACTAGGATGTACGGTAGGGGTTATTGTATACCAGACTGCCCACTTTTCACACAACCAAGCAGCAGCGATTTTCTAGATTTTTTATTGAATAGAAAGGGAACTAGACAGGTATTCACAGTACGAGGACGAAGAAAGCGCGGAACATAAATGAGAAGGAAATAGTGGTAAGGAATAGTTCCCCAGGTGTACCTTGTTCTCTAAAATTTTAATGCATGGTGACCCTTTCGGCATGTCTACTAGGCCAAGCTGTGGCTACCTCTGGAGGGCATAGGATGTTAAATGAAACCACCAATGGCTCTGAGCAATAAGTAAATAAATTGATGTATTTTCGGACCGTTTTTCTTCTCACTTGGATAAATGCTTGGTTCATAAGTTCAACTAAATCGCTCTCACTCAAGGTATCAAGATCCTTGGACGCTAAACTCACTGGGGTGATTTTCGGATGGGTCCCAACGCGATTCCGCTTGATATTGGTTCATGCACGATTTTTGAATTCTCCTTGTTCCTTGCTGTATATTTTTTTGGGCACATCTCCAAGTGAACCCTCTCACATGTGGAAAGTAAGGTCGTTAGCAAGTGAGAATAGGTCACCAAAGTTATAGCGCCCGGTGCATTTGGTTTTAAGATTTTTTTTATATCATTGGCTGTTATGGAGCGCATATCTAATGGCGTGCGTTATTCATTTGGTTTCAGTAGGTAACAATGATAGTAAGCTAACCAATCATGAACCTACCTTCGTTTTTGTTAGGAATAAACGACCTCACTTTCATGTGTGGTTCGATACGTTTAATCCGACACCCTTTCGAATATCTCTCGGAGTTTATGCTTGCATTTTATGCAGCGGAAAAACTGCAATCGTTGTTGATGGGTGCACGGAAAAGGCTTTATAGAAAGGGGTCGTTAAAGGGCAAGGAGGCACACCCGAGAGTTGATTCCATTCCCAGCGCAGGGAGCGTAAGGTATGAAGAGAGGGGTGCGGCGGAGGGGGAAGTGTGGTGGGGAGGCGAGCGGAGTGGGAGAAGAGGGGGGGGGGATGAGGCGAAGGAGTCTTGCGGGCAGGGGGTCACGACCGCAAACAATTACTCGTGGAACTTGAGTAACGAACTGAGACGATCTAATCAGGCCCCTACTTTCCTCCGTGGCCCCTTGCTGTCCCCCGCCCCCTGCCCCAGCTCCGTTCTCGCTTCGCCCCTCCACCACTCCCACGTCCCTCTCCATTTCCTTACCTCTTGCATCTTCGTACCCCCTTCATCACGCGCTAGCCCTTACTTCCAGCCACCCCTTTGCTTCTTACCAGATCACCCTTCGCTTAGATGCTCCTTCCACTGCCTAGAAGAGACTTTGCGTCAAGTAGCGAAAGGAGTGCTTTATTGATCGCCCTGCAGTTCCACTGAAGGGACGTCCATTGTGATTTTTATTCACCTAGCATCTGTCACTTCATTTCCGCAGTTTTGAGTTGCCTTAGATATATCTTGATTTTTTTTATCCATTGCATTGCGTTATGCGACTTAAAGCTGTTCACTGTCTTTGCTCAAATTGTCAGAATAATTTTTTAATTTAACTTGACTCTATTTTGTATATTCGATTGGAAGAAATAACATTTATTTATTTTATGTCCTTTTGATTTAATAATCTCTAACGATTGCCCTCAAGTAAATATTCTGCATTTCTAAAGAGATTAAAATATTATTTTAATATTCGGTGGGTTACAAGAATTACGGGCGTAAATGTTACTGTATGAGATGTTGCCTTCAAAGGTTTGTACCAATTTATAGATGTTTATGGCTGTAAATGTTTTTTTTTATTTCACGATCTTTCAATAGTTCATGTAGTTGCTTCGTATTTATTTTTTTGTTGAGGAGAATACCATTTAAACCTTTTGTTGGGATAATTTAAACTATTTGGTTTTATGAAAAAAGTCCACGGTCATCCCAATAAATTTCTCAACCTTCCTCTCCTCGCCTTATGGGACTTCTTATCCTTCATTTTACTTCTTTTTCATCCTTTTCCACCCGTTTTCCTCTCCAGTTTCCACTTCTCCCTTCTTCGCCTGGGTGGGCCTATGAAATACACGAGCCCTTCGCCTTGCCGTTTCAAAATTCCTCATCGGTCAACGCACGCGAAATTTTCTCGTCAGGAAGATTTATGCCTTCCCTCTCCTCTTCCTCTCTCGCCTGAGCGTAACTAGCTCCGCCTCAACACCGATTCTCTCTCCCCATTTTGGCTCACCACTCTCGGATATCGTCCCAGAGTTGCTGTCTCAATCGGATCCCATTCTTTTCTGTTTTGCCTCATTTTGTCTATTTTTTTAATTTCTGTTAATCTTACGTAGGTCCCCAGTGCGTTCTCTCTTAGTCACTACTTTTAAATAATATACCCTATTTTTTTCCGAGTAAGGTGAAAGAGACGTCCAGAAAATTATTCGTTCGTCTCGTGACCAACTGAACTCTCCAAAACGGGCAAAACCGAGATCTGAATAAATTTGTGTCTTTAGTAATCTTACTTAAAATTATTTCGGATGGAGAAGGGCTAAGTGATTGCAATAGTTATACAATTATGATAATTAATTATTTGATAATTATAATTATTAACATCACCCGATAACTATAAGCAATGCTGTACTAGTTTTACAGATAATATTTTGTGTTAAATCGTATTTATAGAACTTTGACAGTCATCTTATTAAATGATAAAAACAATTTACATAGTGTGTAGCTTCCTGCTAAGAAATTTCTCCATTCAGCCAATTTCAGTTATCTGTTTTTTTAATATTTATTTCCATTTCATAAGTTTCATCAGAATGCGTTGATAAATTTGGAGAAAAATTTTCTGCGCCAAACTTGCTTTGTCGAATAATATTTTTGAGTTGCTTCAGAAATTTCATAAAATGAGCCCCCCTACTTTAACGTTGACCCGCAATCTCTCTGACGTGTGTGTTTAAAATTCAAACCAGGCTGTCATTTGAGAGTGGATCTCATGTCTGGTGGGCGATCATGGTGCGCGCATCATGCCCGGTAGACGGACGGACATTGGTGACGTCCGATGGAATGAAATAGCATTGCGGTGTTCTGATGCGCGTTACACGATTCTGGAATCAACGCCACGGGGGATGGGGAAGGGAAAGCAGACGCCTCTCCCTCCATCTCCGGCCCGTCAAGTGCGCATCGATGTCGTCTGTGATTAATTGCGAGCGGCGTGGCAATCGCTGAAACAAATGAACGCCAGTGTGCGACAATACGGTGTTAGAGAGAGCCACCCTTATGCCAGTGGCCAGAAGTGATGACCGTGTGACACGTCGCAGTTAGAGTTTTATTAGGCCGACAGATTGCTGGAGCCGATTTTTTTATTAGCGAACTACTTACAATGTAGGTGACATAATCACTTATTGAAAATTGAACGTGATATAGAGATTAAATTCGTTCTTTAAAATTAATTTGGCGTACTTTGGAGCGGTTTCTAAATTTTACGTCATTATAGCAGTGCACGTCAAAATAAGAGTAAATCGTAAAATGTTTAGTACTTATTTGGCTCTGTAATTGACAGTATATATTTTATAATTTATAATTGTAACTGTTTTTGTGTTTATGTGGCGGTTGATAGTTTATACCTATTCACATCTGTAGTGACCTGCAAGGCCTGCTATGGCGTGTGGCAGGGGATGATTCAACACCCAATGCCAGGCATGCGACATCACATATTAAGTTTTTCCTAATTGTTAGTCTCTAATTAACTTAAAAAATAATTCAAATAAGAGAAATAATGTTAAGTAAGGTATATTAAAGTAAGGTGGGTACGGTAGGTTCAGTACGTAGGTAAAATTAAGTAAGGTAGAGTACTTTGTCAGTATCTTCGTCGGTAAGTAAGTGAGAAATAATTGTATACACATGCGAGGTGAGTTTCTTGTCACACAAAACTCAAAGTTTTCAACCCGGCGATTGGTTTGATTAATGAGGGTGAAACTCACCCAATCGGCGGCACAATTTCTGGCATTTCTGGATTTTTTTGCGGTCGTGGAGTGGTTAATTTTCAATGCGTAGAAGATTTTCTTACCATCTCATTCTACCTATTACAAAACATGTAACCTGCGGCTGTTCCATCTTCGGATACCCCCATTATTCTAAATGCTCGTATGTTATCTGTAGAGACCAACCAGCTCAAGTGTTAGGGATATTGTAGCTGTAGAAGTTATTTCGTAGCTTTCCGATGCGCTGAAATCGTTGCACTCCACTTTTCCTCCAAATTCTCACTGCCGAAGTTGGCTTTGTAAGCCTCGCCAACAATTTTCTTGATTTTTATGATTTACATAGATTAATTTAAATACCTTCTCCGTTAATTCCTAACATTTGAGTAATCAATAATTTCAAAAATGCATGCCTTGTGTGGAAGTACCTCCTGCAGCACAACGTTGTGGTGTCTTGAGAGGCGTCATGTATGTAGATACTCGTATATGGGTACCAACTTCCAATTCCTACACCATATAGATATATGAAGGTACTAAAACATTTCCTTTTAATGTAATCATACATAAATTCCATTAAGATGATTTCCAAGTTTTCATCGATATCTAAAGCTGTATTGAGTTTCAAGTTTCAAAATTATTGTAGCTGACGTTACGAGCGCAACGCCTTCGTGGTGCTCAGATTTGGTCTTAGGTCCATATGACAGTAATTGCATCTGGTCATTCTCTCGAGGCTACTTACATGCTATAGCTTGGTAGCTCGGGTCATCCCCAAACCGTTGTCCGAAGACGAACTTAAATAATGGCACCGATGACAGTAGGCAGAAGGAAAAGGAAAACGTCCCGTGAAGTGTCGAAAGAAGTGTTCGAGGGGGAAGGTTGGGAGTTGGGGGATGGGGTAGCTTTGTGCGGGACACGGTGGTCAGTCGGGTAGGTCGAGAGCCTAGCTGGTGGTGTAAAAGAAAAGGTCCTCCTTCCCTTCTCATCTTTCTTGACAGCCCCGAGGAAGGATGAGTTACGTTCACATTGACGGGAGCTAAATACCTTTAAATTTGGTTGACACCCAAGGACTCTCCTCCTAGAATAACAGAAAGGAAGTGGAGAACTCATCCTTCTGCACGTTACTTGGTTCGCCATATGGGGCGGAAGGGAGTTTGCAAAATCTCCGTTCATTCATGGAAATGACGGCGTTCTCTGCGGAAAAATTAAATGCGTTTTGAACGATTCGACGACTTCAGACCACCCCTTATGCGGCTGACAGTAGTTTTCCTTGCGTGATCTATCTGTAAATATTTTGATGCGTGTTTTCGATAAATGGATTTCAAAAATTCTATTTCCAATTTCAAATCATTTGATGCTTCTTTGGAAATTTTCGTTAGTTAATCACAAGAAATGTCAGCCAATTAAAATTATGTATAATTTTGACTGAAACCCATCGGCTTTTATTGATGTTATAGGAAAGGATAATTCAATGGAAATTATTTTTTCCTCAGAATTAGGAAGTGTCCTTTTCGAAACGAGCCATCTCCTATTTCTAAAGTACAAATACCTTGTTTCTTCAAATATGTCGAGTGTAATTTGAAATTTTGGAAGGAATAAATGTCAACTTTTGTGAGATACAGGGCGCTTTCCTTAAGAATTGTTAATAAGAAAATGCGATGAACATGAGAAATGCGCTGTAAATATAACTAGTCTCAAAATCTGTCTTTATTTAATGAAGAAATCGAATTCATTAGGGCGCTAATGTTCTGATTTCCCACGTCGAGGATCTGCATTAAATTATTAGCCATGGTTAGATTTAACGGGATACAATTCTGTTTATGCTTACTCGACCATTGAGCACGACCAGGTCTTCCTCTACAATGTAAATGTTCGGTCTTCCTGGTAATGTATAGGACACTCATCTGTAAATTCAGGTTAACGTTGGATTTCTCTTCAGCCTTCTCATCTTCCATAAATGTTATCTTTTCCTATGTACGCACACTGAAATAGCGTACGATATACTCGTAATTTATTCGGGCACTGCTCTGCTTCAATCCACCATTTCGACAATTATGCATGAGAAAAAAGAGTATTAGGAATACCAATTAATTCAAGTTGAAGAAAGTAAGGTTTCTTGTTTGAAAAAAATTATCAGAAATTGAGACTTGGTATAAACAAAGAGGACGAGGTGAGAAAAAAATAAATATGTGTCTACGAAGGCTACTCAAGTTAATATTATTATCTTCTTCCAAGACTTATCGCGTGTTTCTTTTACCCACTAAAGTTCCTAAACTATTTCTTTCAAAAATTTTAGGTAATATTTATTTGTAAGATATTGCTGATGTACTATCTTTACACGCAAAACATATTTTTTTGAGCATTACTCATGGCGAAGACGGAGATGGCGAGGTAGAAAATTTCAATAGTTGACGAGGAGTGGTGAATGCCTTTGAAGCGTCTGTGAAAATCGGATTGGGCGTTAGCAGTCTTGTCCTATGACCACTTCCTCGTATTCTCCGATGAATCTCGGCTGGGGGAAGAAGTTAGGGGTTGTGAGAGAGAGTGTGTGTTCGTGCGTTTGTCCGTGTGCGTGAGTGAGGACTGGAGCTGGGATCCCTTAGAATTTCCCGAAGGGATGCTCATTTCGCGTGGGCGAGGGTCGCGTGTATGCCAGCCCCCTCTTTTGTCGGTGGAGACTGTGGGGGGGTGGGGGTGGGTTTGAGCGCTATAAAAAGACAAGAAAGGGCGTCTGCTTTGCCTCAGGACGCCCTGCGGAGATTTAAGATAGTCGCCTGCACATCTCAACCGCGCCGGAGTCCTCGACCATTTTCCGCATACTTCCCTCCCGTCTTGAGGGAGTTGAGGGACACCATGGCTCGGCGCGCATATACCATTCCCGCCAGGCCCTTACCCACCCAAACCTCCTGCGTCCGTCCCTCTAACCCCGCTCGTCCCCTCCCCATTCCCTCAACCCTCACTCGGTTCCCACGAGAACCCTTGGGGGTGTGCTTTTCGGAAGGGACACTGCACAAACCGAGTTAGCTTTGTTTTGTTTTCACCTTGGGAGCTGACTTTTCTAGCTACCGGGTTCCACTCCGTCCTTCCACTCGACTTCCCTAATCGTTTTCGCTTTTTGACAGCCACGCCATAGTTGGCTTTAATGACACGCCCCTCCTCACTCTCTCGAGGAGTGTCACGCTTCCTCGAAGTTTTATGGCAGCGTTAAAAGTTGTAAGCCAAGGGTTAAAGCTGGCTTTGGTGAGTTAGGAGAGGTCGTACTCATGTGCTTAAGCTGAATGGTTAGTGATCCCCTAAGGGAGCCTTTAAGAACTCTATACAGAGTGGTGTCTAACTCGCGTATATTTTTCGTCCTCTAAGTGGATTTAACCCATTTCAGCATGCCCTTAGCATTAGACATTAACGCATGGTGGAATATACCTTCTGTAAAAAAAATTTCTTATTTTACGGTAACTCAGGTGATGTTATGATAAAACCTGAGGTTCGCCGCGATTCCGCCAGAGTGATGATTTTCTCGTGTTAAAATGTAAATTGTTCCTAACTCCATCTCAGTATCTATTCCATTTTGGAGACTTCACTCAAAGTAATGAACGATCGCGTCTCTCGGTGATTCCATATTTCGGAATGGTTGAGAAATCATCTTAAATTTTGGATGGTTAATCTTAACCCGGGTGAAAGTTTACTAACGATGCTTCAATCTAAGATGCAATTTCGTTTTGAACATTTTTCCCTCTCTGAAAATATGTAATAAAACCGTTCCTTCCTTAGAGCCACCAAGAAAGAGAAATATTAGACCCGATTTTTTGTGCAACGGAAGAAGTTTTTTGCTTCCGCACACGTGCTGGCGTTTAAAGGAGAATTTTGTGCTAACATTCTATGCCTCACATGTACCTATTTGTATTTAGAACTCGATCCCATTAAAGTACATGTTCCATTTTGCTGCCAAGTAAGCGTCATTGTAGAGCGTGACAGAATAGGTATATATTTTCCGGAGGGATTGAGCCTGCTTGTTATGTCTCTGCCAGGGGAGAAGCTTTTCCTGGAAGCGCGACGGACATTCCGAAGCAAGACCATCCGTGAACTCGAAACTGGAGGCGTGAAGTACTTAGCACTGTCACCGGGTGGCGCTGTCAAGACGACCGCCCCTCTTTTCCCACACACCCCTAGCTGATTTGTGAGACGCTCCTGTCTGTGCCTGCGTCTCTGCTGCTTCCCCTCTACTTCCTCCTCATTCTCCTATCTCGCACTGCTCCTGCGATACTTACTTTCCGAAGATCTCTCTTTCCGTAAGTGTCCTCTCGCATTTAACGAGCACGGTAAATCCGTTCTGTTACCTCACAAATCAAGCGATATCCAATGAACCTTAGTGGAGTTTCTCTGGTACCGTTGTGCACAGTACTTACTCAACTTACAGATTACTAACCTGCCTGCTAAAGGTTAGCCATTGCAAATATATTATTTTAGTCACAGGGTTGTAATCATAGAAAAAAACTAGATACTCGTTCTTATTGGTAGGGTAGGCTTGCGGAGCTAGTCTACAGTGTAGTACCCTTAGGAGAATTAATATGGGAGTCGAATGCTTTACCCTATGAGGACCTTGAGGACGTAGTCTTTGATCTATGCCTACTTCTTCGGTATCAAACTACGAGTCTCCAATGACCGAACAATGCCTTTAAAACTATGGTGAAATTTGAAATAAAGATCGTTCCTGTTTTCATCTTCGTCACTCATCATAACCAATAGAAGGTTGCGGAGCGACTTGAAATAGTTAATCCCTCATTAATTTGTGAGATACGAAATACCGTGATCAATTGCAATGGATTTAAATCTTTAATCCATACTCTGATATTGTTTCAGCAGGTATTTCAAAACTATTATTCTTCCAAACGTCTCATATAGTGTTTTTTTGGGCACTGGTATAAGTACTTAAATGGTGACCATCACTGAAGTAACAGTTCCTATCTGATAATGTTTCCTCATTTACAAGCATTCATTTGGTCATTTTGTGGAATTCGACAACCTATGCATATTCACGTTACGGCATTCACCGTTAATCTTCCATGATCACCCGTGCTCTCCGTTGCGTAGGAATCGTCCCTGCATCCTCTAGTGGGTTACCCTCGAATTAAGGATTATTCGATTACTTCATGTTGCAAATGCTTTGACCATGGATGTCAGTTATGAATTTGCGCGTTATATTTTCAGCTTCAAGGAAAACTGAGCCATTTAAATATTACAACGGCTTCCATGCTAATTTTTGAAGATCCGTCCATTTTTTAAAGGACAGATGACTGTCGTACATTTAGGAAAACGGACAATAAACACGCAACGTGGAAGTGCACGCAACCCTTTTTGCTCAAAATCCTGACATTTATGACATCACCGTCCACGTCATTTAAAGGTCGTAATACTAGGGTGTTTCATTCAATAACAGAATTACTGTTTCATACCATTTTTTATCCATAAAGGCCTTAATTTTTTTATTTGAATTCAGCTCAAGGGATCGTGTCTTAAACTTCCGATGAACTGAACCGCGTGACAATGTAAATTTTCATATTTCAGCGTATCTTAAGTTTTAATTAGGTTTTCGTTTTTTTTATTTTTATTCTTATTATAAGATTTGGGAAATAATGGTGATCAAAATTTTCTTTTTTATTCAAGCATTAATTTATATATTAAATTATGACAACCGCGAAAAATTTTAAAGTATGTTCAATAGCTGAAAAAAATCAGTTCTGAATTGTGTTTATTTTACCTTAGATTCCAACTACATCTACATATCTAAATGTATACAATGCCCTGCCAGCCGCCGCAAGGGTGTGTTGCGGGGGTTTCAGTTCACCACGCGTAAAAGAGAATAAAACCACATACAAAACCAGTATATTCATGCAAAACTACACCCATAAAGGTGTATATATTCGCGCGAAAACATTCTCAGCCCCACGCATGCATATACATATATCATCAACCAACATACTCGTGCACATGCATATACAAATTTATTTAAAAATTCATCCGCATTCAATCCAATCTAACTACAGTCAGTATTTCTCATCTGATTTCTTCTCTTCCGATATTCGTCATTCAGTGACCGTGAGGTCAAAAAATTAGTATCCTTTTGGGATTTAATGCTGTTTTTGCATTATTAGCGCCTGATCTTCTCCATTAAATGTGTACTAATGCATTTATAGATTAATTAACTCAAGTGACCTAACAGCGACCTTAAATGTTGACCTGCTCTATTTTAACATAATCACATTTCTTATTCTAAATTGCTCTTTGAATATAACCTAGTGGTCGATTTTGGATCTTATAAGACAACAGACAATACTTAAACAACTTGCCATTTGTGTAAATCCATCTATTTCATGATTTTTAGCGTCTGAAAACTTCATACATTTTTGATGTTCGTGGTATATGTGATATGTGTTTTGTGGGCATTTTTGTGGTAACACTGTGGAGGAGAAGTTCAGTGCATTCACCATGCATGAATCATTTGCCGTCACACGCGGGAACCACCTTCACAAACAATTATGTTTTAACTTTTGGTCATCTTGTTTAGTATTTGTATGCGGTCTGTGATGTTGTTGTGATAGTCCGCTTTTCCAATGAAAATATTCATGGAAATGTTCCAGGATAACTTGGAGAGGACTGCCTTGGATGCGAAATACGTATGTCACACTCGACGAGGTGCACGCGTGAATCCACGATCCCCGCCTTCTTTCGCCTCCACCCACCAGTAGATCTCCGTATTTTCCCTCCGTCCGTCCGTCCACTCGTTCACCCCCGCATCTAGTTTTCCTCCCTCCCTTCGCGCCACTGCCACTTTTCTCCGCTCAGTCTCCACTCCCTCCCCCTCTGACGCAAGGAGCTTCTTCCACCCGCACCCAGAGCCCCCTCCGCTCACTCCCCCACCGCCGCTCATTCGCCACTTCCGCCTCGTCTTCCACCCCATCACTCTTCCCTCCAAAGCCCCCCCTCCGTCTCTCCCCGATCCTCTTGTCCCCGCCTACCTCGTCCCCCACATCCCCGGCCATCCTCCTCTCTCTCTCTCTTCTCCTTCCTGAGTTCTCTCCGTCCTCCCACGCCCATAAGGTGTCACTCGTCAGCGCCGAGGCAGGAAACGCCAAACGAGAATCGGTTTCCGCGAAAGCATTAACACCGCCGATTCCCGAAAAAGAGTTGAGAGGGATTTCTAAGGGAGAGGTCGGTTCGAGGAGCGCTCTCGCGAAAAACGGTTTTCCACGGTGGACGCGTCGCTCAAGTGCGAACATGATTAATGATACCTGCTCGGTCTCCTTGTTTTCCTTCCCGTCCCATGTCATCCCCTGCGGGCTGGTGGACACTCGCATAATTTTCATTTATGCGACTCCATTATTCAGGAGTCATATTTAAGGTATGGCGTTGAGTAATGAAACGTTGGGGATGTTTGTGGAAGCATTTGCGTGATGTAAAAGTGGAAGAACCCGCGAGCTCAATTTCTTTCCGCCCAGTGAGCAAGCGAGGAAACATGGCCAAAATTAAATCAATGGACGAGGTTTAGGTCAGGAAGTCAGCGCAGGGGCACTCAAGCGTATTTCTCTTTCGTAGAGTTTTAATATTAGCGTTTTGAAAGATTTCTACTTCGTCATGATAGGTCTTTCATTGTCGAAAGGATTTTTTAAGCAACCCCATTGCTTCTATAATCGCGTGACCACACGAAATTTATTAACCGTAATAGGCGATATTTTTTTTCTTTTAAAGAGTGGCATAATATATAAAGTAAGCATCTTTCAAAGACGTGTACACCCCGGTGTTCACATGATGCACTTTAAGGTAATTCTTGTTCAATATATAATTCGTGTAACATATTTTCGTGTGATACAATCATTGCAAACTTTGGACTTCCGTTCGTGACATCGTTGTCTAAGCATTCCTTAATCGCGGGGCATGGATTTCGGATGGCAGGTGTGTATATATATATATATATATATATATATATATATATATATATATATATATATATATATATATATATATATATATATGAGTGCTACTCTTCGGGGATACTAATCTCACTAAAGGGAGTCATTCCACTCTCCTGCGGTATATCAAGAAACCGAGTCACGATCGACGGTATACACTCTCAGACTACAGAGAAAGGGAAGCGTTCTCATGGTGCCGTTCAGCGGAACTCCTTTGTCCCGGATGTGTACGAGGAAGGAAACTGGAATAGAAGGGAGTAGAGAGTAAAGGTAGATGATGGACGTAGTAATGTGCATAGGAAAGCTAACTGGAGCGCACTTATGTACGGAAGCACTCTTTTAATATGTCTTTAAGTTTTATTCAAATGTTGTGCTATAAGAGACGGATTCTCACTACTTGACTAAGCATTCTTAACATGCGTATAATTTTATGCTCCTTTGCAATTTAATTTAATATCTAAAGAATTAAAATTATTTTTGACCAATAAATAACGCGACAACCTCGTAAATCTTGGTTATAGTTTAAAAAATATATATAGGTCATGTTTCCTCCAACTTTTATGATCTATAATTAAAGATTGTCTCCCTAATTTTTATTTTCTGCTTGCGCACCATTGATATTATATAGTCTATATGAATGAGCGATTATTTATTTGCATACGTTTAATAAATTCATGACTGGCTCTACCGGTTTATAGATATTGGTTTTCTCCAGGCTTAATCATTCAAATTTTGTTCATTTATTTATTATTAAATAACATCTAATAGTGATATTAAATGATTCAATATATTCTTTTGGCTATCTTCGTAATCAATGCAAAAATTATCCCGTCCTGTATTTCAATTAGAGTAGTTGCTCGACTTTTGTTTTAATTTTCGAGGAGTCTATGAATTATCGTACCTAATCACGTCTAATATTTTCTTCAAATCCTATTACTATTCTACCTTCGATTTCTTCACCTACGACCTCTTCTAGTTTTTCCTTCAATTATTTTCTTTACACACTTAAATACATTTTTGTAAGAGCAGGACTATTTCAAGTGCTCTCCTTCTTTATATTATTTATTACATTATTTTTATGTATTATTATTAATTTTTATTAATCTTGCTCGAAAGCTCAACTGACATGAGCAGTTTTTCAAGCTTTCTTCTACGGTAAATATATTGAATGTTACCTTAGTGCTGACTGTACTTCTAGCGTTCAACAATTTTACACGTTCAATTAATTATCACAATCAAAAATTATGTGTGCTGCGTAAGATTTCTAATCCACTTTCAAATGCTCTTCAGAAACTTTCTCGAAATGTAAATTTCTGTGAAGCGGAGGAAACTGAATTAAAACTGATTCGTACGCCGAAATTATCCCTGTTTCCCCTAATGCAAAAGTGCACGATTATCTTTCTGTAGCAAATCGGGTAACGCAGAAATTTCATTCTGTCAAACCAGTATGCCAGGTTTCGAAGGATAAGTTGGGAAAATGGGCATGCTAATATTTAATATAGACGTCAACATCGGAGGGGGAGAGCGAAACGGGGAAGTGGAAGCGATTTGAAATATTTATATAGAATTCAGGTTAGTTTTTGACGAACTCAGGGGCTTCATTCATCATGAAGCACTTCATTTGTTATCTACATCTACTTAATGCCCCGCAAGCCGCCGCAAGGGCATGTGGCGTGGGGTGTTAGGACACCACACGTAATTAAGGAAGAAAAAAACCGCATGCAAAAGCCACAGTTTTATACTACCCACTATATATATGTATACATTCATGCAATAACACTTACAACCCACACACATGCAAACATACAACCTACCAACTTACATACACATACACCTACTAATATACTAATATCTTTGCAAATTTTAATTTTGTTCCGACTTGTAAATTAAATGTTTTTTTAATATTTCTAAAGTGACTTCGGTTTCTTGCTACTATGATTTCTGATTGTTCGGTGAAAGAATGAGTATTCGTATCTATCTGTATTGGAATCTGTCTCCCTTATTTTATCCTTGTGGTCTGATCTACCAAAGTAGCGTGGGGTCATTATAATTCCTTTAGTATCATCGTTAAACTCGTTTGTTCTAAACCTTTCTAAAAGTCTAAGCCTCGCTTGTTCTCTTCGCATTTCAAGTGGCTCCCAGCCGAAAAAATGAAGGACTTTTTTTTAATGAAGAATTTAATATGTTTTCCCCTTGGTCGATTTTATATCCCCTAATTGTAGTATTTAATCAAAAGATCATTCAGCATGTCTAGGGAAAGAGGAAAAACGGTGCAATGCATGTAAAGGAATTGTCGATGTCTACCATTCGTCCGCGTCGATATCTAGTTCCCGTTGCGATCCCAACCCGCGCCCCGGACCTCACCCTCCTCGCCCCCAAATCTCTCTTCGCCAACTCGCCAACCCTCCCCCTCTTCCCCGCTCCCCTTTGCGACGGAGAAAAAAGGGGAAGGATTACTCTCCACTCCACTTTCTAGATTTCTCCGTCACACCGGCCGTGTGCATGTCTGCCTCACTCACTTTAATCACGTCCCCTTCGAAGGATGGCGGGGGAGGAGAGTGAGGGACATGGCCGGATGCTCGGGAGGCGGCGGGAGGGGTTGTGAAGGTTTTGTCGTTCGCCGTCGTCAGGAGGCGGGGGCGGGTGTCCCCCGCAAGGACGGAGGGAGCTTCGCGGAGGAGAGAAGGGAGAGGAGAGGTGAGGGGGCGAAAACCCGCCAACCCGACTCTCTCTCCCTCTCTACGTCTCGTTCACCCGCCTCTCTTCCTCCCTCTTCCTCTCACTGTCCACCGGGCTTCCCTCCTTACCTCCCCCCACTCCTCCCCTCCTACCCGCTCAGCGCGCTGCCGGACACAGCTCGAGGCGTGTAATATCCGAGAGAGCCCTGTAAAGCACGCAGAAACAAAATGGAGATGGGAAAAACTGCTGTGGGGGGAGAGAGAGTGAGGGAGTGCGGAGTTAGTTGGTTCGGGGTTGGGGATGAGTGGGGAACGGGGCAGTTTTGAGAGGGGATTGGTGGTGAAGGGTGTGTGTGTGGAGGAAGTAAGTACGTCACTCAAGGTGGACAGTGGGGGCGACGGGGATAGGAGTTGGGGAGGGGAAGAGAGGGGAGGACAGATGCAGGGAAGAGGGGGTGGGAGACAGACGTAAGGGGGAAAGAATGAAAAATGACTCTTGGAGAAGTTATTACAAGTATGGAATGCGCGGGAAGTTTTTCGCGTACCCTTCCCTCCCCGCCCCTTATTTTGCGCCATTCCGCCCCCTTGTCTCCCGCCCACCTTTTGCGCCCACGGGTGTGTCGCCACCCCGGGTGTCGTCATCGCGTTCTATCCCTCTGGGGCGCCACCCAAATTGGCGCCACAGGTGACTGATTAGCGGATTAATGTCGGGGAGTCTTTCATGTCGCAGCGAAGATAAACACCTTTGAGGACCTTTGCTCATTAACGCCTCGTCTGTATATCTCTTTCGAGCATGCGAAGGTTACGTTTGATAGTTCTTCGCTGGCAATTTCTCTTGGACATTCAATGGCGGCTTCAAAAATACTAGAAAGAAAGTAATCTATTTGGACTTTAATGTGGAATTTTAATTGCAGTCGACGAAATGCAACGCAGTGCTGTGTATTCCCATAATCGACATAAGTACGACATTTTTTGGATGTTTCTATAATTATTGGACTTTCCTATCCAGAAAAATAATATCCACGATTGACCGTTGTTATGTGTGATCAATGAATTTGAATTAGTTTTGATCATGAATATAATTTCTGTGGCAAAGTTGTACCCACAATGGAATAGAGAGACCCTTCGTTTGTGTGAATTGAGTTTTCAAGTGAAGTGAGTTTCAGTAAGAGTACCGTAGTCCTGAGAATTAGTTCTGAGAGTGAAAAAGCTTCTTGGTCATAATTTTTTAATGATCTCAATCCTAGTCCTCTTCTCGTATTCTGCAATTAAATGAATTGGAATTAATTGGAGTAATTTCGTTTGGTGTAATGGTATTCCTTCTATCGCAAACGGTTATTAATGCGAAACATTTCACCACTAAGATGAGTGTTGATTGGAGTAACGTAAATGTTTGTTTTTACGTAAACTACTTAAGCTGAAAATGATTTATATTGCGTTAAATTCCTTAAAACACAACAAATATGATCCTCTTTAATAGTTATATCTTCGCATTTTATCGTAAATTTCGTTCAGTCTTCAGATAGTGTCGTTCTTTCTTCAGTTATATTAAAACTTCCTTCAAATAATCCGCAAGCGCTGTTTAGCATTAGTCCTATAACTATTGCTTTTATCTTTTGTTGGAAACATTACGGTTAAAATTTACAAGGAAATAATGTTGAAAAATAATATACTTTATGTCATCATATAGATTCTATAATGTTTTTCCTTCCACACCGCATCGCTTCAGTATTGGCATTACGTCATTTGAATTTTCCCCTCCCCAAGCTACCGTGACCAAAATTGCTATATTTAATCCTTTGAAGATTCTACGAAGCCCTTTCCTACGACAGGTAAGATGAGGAAAAGTGACTTCACCAGATAATCATGGTTGCCTACCGGAAAGCTCATGGTGCTCCCTTTAAAACGCAGAGTTTCTGAAACATCTATGTTCTTTCAATGACCTCAATTTTAAAATTTTAAGGCCTTACTTCAACCCTGATTTCTATTAGATTGTGCCTTAATTGTTGCTGTCGTAAACAGCGACTGCCAGTACATTTCATCTTCCTTTCCTCCAGTCCTCAACCCCTCAATCTGTTCTCTTCTGATGACCCTTAAAAAAAAGGTGGAATTCATACCCGAACGCATGTATCATCATGACTATTAAGAAGGCCGTTGAAATCTGAAAAATACGCGTCAGGTTCGCAAGTTCTTTCAGTAGGAGTGCTGGTACTGTAAACAGGGAAGTTTCGTGATCGTGAAAATATTTTGGTTAAATGGGACTTAGAAAATCAAGGTCAATTAGAAAAAAACAAATCCATTAATATCAAATGCAAGTCCCAGACTTGCAAATCAAAATGTGGATCGCTCCATCGCGCCATCATCAAGGTCTTAATCTTCCTTTATTTTCCGCTCATTAAAATTCTTTCTGCGATCCCCAGCAACAGCCGAATTTCGTTTGGGCGAGGCGCATCGGCTCGGAGTTAGTAAGTTACCCCATTCACCGTAATTTCGCTTTTCTTTCGCGGAGATGCCCGAATCGGGGCCCAACCCCAGGAGAAGAAGGAAGCAAAGGGGAAAGAAAAGGTCCGGTCCGAAAGGACGACGGGGCCAACTTTTGGTCCTTCGTCCTCAATCCCCACGGCCTCTTTCCATTCCGCCCACCCCGAACCCTTTAACCTCTCTTCTTTTCCCTTCCCACCATGCTCCCACCTCTCCGACCTCCCCTCCTTCCCGCCCCAACCCCTCCGCCACTGGCAGATGACCCCCATCGCGTCATCGTCCGACACGCAAGCGTGGCCTCACGCACGGTCACGAGCGCGCAGGGAAGTCACGGGTGGACACAATCATGAGATTAAATAAAGGGGGAGGACGACCCGTCGGGCGACGGTGAGGGGGGGTCGTGGTTGGGGTTTTTAGGGGGGAGGTAGATGGGTTGGAGAAGGGGGTGAGTTCTGAGGGGGGGGGGAACGGAGAGGGGTGGATTGCGGGGTGGAGAAGAAAACGAGCCGGGAGATGATTGCGCGTCGAAAGGGCAGCCTTAATCATCCAAGTCCGAATATATTCTTCAATACACTTATACATAAAGGTGAGCTATGCCGCCACATCGAGGTTCGGCATGATTAAATTTCGATCCGTGTCTCTCGCTCATGACCAAACGGTAAAGCATATGACTCCCTCCTCCTCTTCTCTATCCCCGTTCCTTTTTTTTCAGAAATTCGCCCGCAATTACCTAATGACCCTCGTATTTCTTCGAAACGTAAGTGCTGCGACTTACTCATATGCTTGACCCCTCCAAAGGTGGTTCCGGGAGTGTGGCCGTAAAACGGCTGGTTAATTTTTGTAAAATTGCCTCTCCAAGTGTCGTCATACTATACGCAAATCCTAAACTATTTCTTTCGTCACCTGATGTCGTAAAACAAGGCAATCGATTTCCTTTGCCTTGTGAACTGCGTACGTGATAATCGCGAAATCCGCAATAGAATCAATCAAGACTTATAAAACCTCAAATTATTTTTTAAAATAACCTTTGGATCCAACCGAAGTTCTCTTTTATGCAATAGCATGATGATCCGTTTGTTTAAGTAGGATTTCTTAAGTTTAACAATTACCCTGATATCTCTGTTTCGTTTATAAGCTAATAAAATGCTAAACAAAACCTAATTTTCATGTCATATCTTTCTTCGAAAACTATTCTTTTTAGTTCTATTTATATCTTGGTAATCACTAGTAACAAAAGTAATAGTGCAAAAAAATTAATTTGAAACTTGAACTCATTGGTATTGTCGTAAATATCAGTTTTTGGGGTTAAATATAAGGATTATATTAATATTTAATTGAAATTTATTTAAATCAATACTGAATAAATAAGGCTTAAAATTGTTTACTTGAAGGTAAGAAACAGGCTTCGTCTCTTGCGAGAACTAAGTACGAATGCATTTATAGCTCCTCAAGGCTTATCTGATAAGAAAAGCTTTCCTTCATCACTTCATAGATTTTATTCTCTGCCTTCCGTTCCCTTTTCCTTCCATGTCTTCTCTTAGTTACCAAAATCCCTCTTCTTTATTCTCAGAGTGTCCGACGTCGTCCCCAGAGAGCCCTTGCCAAGACACGGAAATGCTCTCGTTTTCCTCCTCGTGCCCGTTCAAAAACGCAGGTGATGGATCGAAAGACGGAAGAGATGATAAGAGCTCTTAAAAAAAAAGAAAGAAGGAAAGGATGGGAATAGCCTAATTATAATGAATCAGAATATGGGGATGGGAGAGGGAGTGGTGGAAGAAACAAGTAGAAAACAGTTGAAATTTTCGATAGTGTTGAACTTCCAAAAGACTCGTTTAAGGTGTGGGGAGAGATAGGGAGCGAGTGAGTGATGAGGAATTGGGCGAGTGGAACAAACTCATCGGTAATTTTGTTGCAGAAATTCTTTGTTTCCCAGCCTAATCCATACCATAGCACAGGGTATTTCAAATTTAGGCATTCGATTTTGTCATGATTTAAACCGCGGCCTATCGGTTAGCCGATGAATATGGAAATCATCGGTTTTAGCTATATAGAATTATTTATTGGATAGCTTCACACAGCTGTATTTCAGTTTCAGTATAGTGATTCACACAAATGTATTAATGCCTGATATGATTGTCTTACCACCTCGCAAGTTACTTAAGGCGTGACTTCAGAGCGTAAACCTTAGAAGGATAAAGGTTAAACAAAATGGATTTGTAAGATTGCTCCCAGTTGGTACGTGACTAGTTTCCTCTAATGACTTTAATTAATTTTCTCAACTTTACTAAAGAAATGTACATATCAATCATTCTAAATTTGGAGTCTAATTATAAATTTCAAATGCATCAATGCAACCCATTTCTATCCCTAACACACGAGGGATAATAAATTTCATAATGAATTTATTTCTATAAATGCATTAAAAATGTTTCGCTAATTACTAAGGAGTATGATGAAATCACATTTTTGCATCCAAACCACGTGCATTGTTTGTCATCCAAGCCTATCGTAAATGAGAAAATTATGAAAATATCCCTGGGAACTAAGTCCAGTGATAATACGTAGGCAATAAACGGATTTCTAAATCAAGTGGATGATTCCCTCTCCCCAAATAATATTTTTCTTTTGGATTGATTGGCAGCCATATGCCCCCGTCAATCCACCCAAAATGACTTTGAAGAACCCCCTCACTCCCCAGCCCCGTACAAGAGGAAAGGCACGGATGGCCACAACGTGTTACCGTCTGGAGGGTGAACTCCCGGATTCAGGGGAGGGGATTACTTATTCCCACGTCGGCAATCACTTCACATGTCCCTTGCGTATATAAATGTCTCTTGGGGGACACAACTACTCAGTCTCTCCCGTTCACGGTGATCGGAGATAACCCCTCGGATTTTGCTTAAAAAAGGGAGTTAAAGTAAATGGTTCTTGGTCCAAATGAAGAGCACGCAGGTAACGAAGTGTTTCTGAAAGTTAAGTTAAAGCTTGGGTATGAATGCCATAGCTTTTTAACGAATCGTTGAAAGTCTTAAAGATTCTCAGTTTGGCTTTAGTTTTTTCAAATGCTTTTAAAGGGGCTATTTCTCAGCTCTATACTTTCTATTCAAGATGAAATCATGTTTCACTCGTTATCCCCAGTGACATTCTGTTACTTTTTGAGTTGCACGCCATCTAAAGAGCTATTCATTAATTGCTTCTTTTTTGCGAGGGAAATTCGTAGTTTTTCGAAACAGTCGCTGGGTATTCTGTAGTTTATTCGTAATGTTTGCTTATTTTCGTGAACCCCCTAATTTTGCATTGAGAATCAGGTATAACCCGCCAATTTTGAACATACCTCCGGTTATCTATGCTATCGCTAGATTCAATTCAAACCCCAATGAGGTGATAATACTCGGGGGGAGTCGCTGGCGCGTATTTGTATATCTCCAAGGAATTTATACATACAACGATCCAAGAATTACGCATGAAAATTTATTCTAATAGGAAAAAAAGACCAAAAAAGTGAGTACACGGAGTGAGCAGACGCAATTAAGGCGAAGTTCTTAGGACCCTAGAGTTGTAAGTATGCGGACAAATAGTTTATTATCTCTAATCTCATTTTTAAATTTTACTTTGTTTTTGGGAAATACTAGGTTTGAGTAGTGGCATGAAAAGTAGCATTTGGTAGAAAGTTAATACTCAAACGTATTCCATAAGCCTCTAAAATCCAATCTTTTCCGTGATTGATTTTATTTTAATTATATTTTTACAATCATCTCTCGTTTCCTGCTAAAATTACCGCTTCCGTTATGTTATTCGTTTGTTTCAATCACTCTATAGTTTTAAATTTTTCTTTTCTGATTACTCATCCTTCAAACTATGTTTTTCTGTTATTTAAGCGATCTATTTTTTATACATTCCCTCCTCTTACCCGGAACATTGAAGATTGTTTAGAATAATGGATAAGTAGTTTTATGCTTAAAAGTCTAGTTAGTCAAACATTTTTGCGAAATCATACTTCTTCCATAAGGCATTTTCCGGGTGAGTTTCTCTTTGTTCGTCGGTGAGCCCAGAAGTAGTAATTCATTGGCCTACCTTTGGCTTCCTGAGACGTACGGATGATCGTTCAGGAGACTTTTGATTGTTCAGACCTCTTTCAATTGCGGTCATAACCGTTTGCATACCTTCATTCTGGAAGATGACGTCTTAGTTGAGACTATTGCGTTTTAATCAAATAAGTCTTGTATAGATAAACACTAATTACCCACAGATTAAGGAACTTATAATTCCCTCAAGTTTACGCACATTTATCCGATGTATAGATTTAAAGTCCCAAATAACAGGTTAGGTATTTCACAGCAACCCTATACAAACTGCCAAAGTTTCTATCATTCACTTCATCTACTATTTTTTCGGCTCGCAAACCGTTTTCATGAGTTAAGTTAGGACTTGAGTCGGTGCAACCGAAGAAGTTCAGCCGCTGGACAAGAGAGGCCTTTGACGTTTCAGCAGCGAACGTTCTCCCATCCAAAAAACCTAACGTTCTTTATCACCCCCGAACTTTTATTCCCGTTCTCTCCTTTCCATTCTCCCCATCTCCGTGAACATAACGTACGCACTCATATACCTCAGTCCCCACCCCTCTCCCATCTCACCCGCTCGCCCTCATCCGCTCCCTGTGAAAAAAACCCCTCCGTCCCTTTCATCCCTCACTGCTTCCCTCTTTCGAATCTCCCCTCCTCCTACACACTCCCTGCAACACCCCCTCCAACTTTTAAGCGCAAAAGTGGATCCGCGTGCAGTGGGAGAGTGGCGGTGCGGGGAAGCGGGCGTTTTTGGGAGCGTGGGGCGGTTGGGAGGGGTAGACCGTGGCGACCAAAGGACCTCGGGGGAGGCGGGGGCGCCGCGTGTGTTGGCGCGGAAGAGGAGGAGACTTCGGAGGGGGGGGTGAGTAGAAGGGGGAGGAAGGCTAGGGGCAAGGAAACAGAGGGAGAAGAGGGCCTATTTGTTTCGTTCAAGTCCCTCCCATTAGCATTAGCGCGGAGAGGGTTGTCTACACGCATTACCTCAACAGCTTCCGGAGGTGTGCGTGTCAGGAAGGAGGGGATGGGGTCCGAGAGAGGGTGGGACGCTGCGTCGAGGGTACGGGGATCGGGGTTGGGGCGAGGAGGCGCGCGGGGCGTGGAGGGTTGCGCCGTGAGAGGAGGGGAGTGGATGTGAGGGTTCAGGGGAGTGGTGAAGAGCGGGGAGTTTCAAGAGAGCCCCCCTCCGTTTCTCCACGCCTGCTATCATCCATCCACCGATTACCCTCACTTCCCCTATCCCACCTCCTCCCACCCTCGCATCCTAACGCTCCCTCTGGCTCTCTCGCCACTCCCCCTCCCACCCAAGTTCGGCTGGTAAAAGGTAAAAGTGAGATACTGGAGAAAACACGTTGGCTGGAATGAAACGCTTATAACCTTAAAGCGTTTAAAACTCAAAACAGCGTCGGAAGCGTTCGTTTTGTGAATGCCATGCGGGGAACACGGTCGCGATCTCAAAATTTCTCTTCTGTATTACTGCTCGATTTGTCTTTCAGGCACGCCCTGAGTATTATTCTCAAGATATATCATTGATAATTTACTTTATTTTGCCAGGGTAAAGAACTAAGAACGTTTCAGGGTACGCGCTGGGATAAACATATAATACTTTATTATATTGGCCAAAAATGACTTTGTTTCCATTTGCGCTACTATTTTATTCATTATATGATCCAGTTTCAATAAAAAATTGCCTTAATTAGGTTCATCAGGTCATCTTATATAATTGTTTGTTTCATTTTTACGCATAAAAGTCATAAGTGAGTTTCATTGTATTTATATTCTGGGTTGAAATGCACCTTCCCAATTCTTTTTATCAATACCTCCCCATACAAATTAAATACATGTTATTTTTGAGTAAGAGTAAAAAGTAAGAGAAGCCCAAAGGGAAGGTCCGTTGGACGGATGTTATTGAAAGGAAGTGGCAGAGGAAATAACCGAAAGAAGAATTCCCTAGCGAAATATGGGAAATGAAATGGAAAAGGGAAACCGGTAAAAGAAAAAGAAACGAATGTTCCTCGGAAATTGAAGATGGGTGAATTATGAAGAAGAATCGGGAAGTGATGACATAAGGAAACGGAAGTCAGATTATTGGGTTCACCATGTGGTATTCTCGCTGCGTTGGCAATATCGAGGGATGTTTTATCCTGAAATGAATGTACTGTGATTCTGCACTGACTGATATTTGAGCCAGTATGTCAATGAAGCAAATCAGATTTGGTGGTTGCTGTGTCAAAATAAAAGTGTTGTGCTTCATACCCGTTTGTCAGCAGTAAATTCTGGAATGGAGGAAGACGTAGAATAAAACCTGTCCGGAAGCTTATACCAGTAGGTTATCCTGGTTGCGTATTATTTCGGAATCTCTAAAGTTCTGGATTGCGTATTTGAACCTGTATTCATTGAGAATTTTGACATTGCATTGTTTTTTCGGAGTAGAATAAAATTAACTCGAGCAAAATAACCCTAATAATGTCATGAAACTGCTCAAATTATTATTTTATGTCTTCCAATCATGTGAATTATAATAATATAGCTCGTCAAAATGTGCAAAAAATATTTTTGAATGACTATGTTCGCCATTTGGCGGGTAATATACAGGTATATATATATATATATATATATATATATATATATATATATATATATATATATATATATATATATGCTTTCGTAGACGTAACACGGAAGTGCCGAATAGTACAATACACAGTAACACACAATATAGAAACACAAAAAAAGAAGAACACTCACACGTTATTTCTTGATATTTCGACGGAAACAATCCGTCTTCCTCTGAAGATATAGAAGTCACTTCTATATCTTCAGAGGAAGACGGATTGTTTCCGTCGAAATATCAAGAAATAACGTGTGAGTGTTCTTCTTTTTTTGTGTTTCTATATTGTGTGTTACTGTGTATTGTACTATATATATACACCCGGGCCCGCCGATCGTAGTCCAACGCACTATCCCTGTACTACCGCGACCCATTTTGTATTATTAAACATGCCTATGATTCCAATTTTTATATGCCTACTCTCACCCCGGTGCATGCGTGCTCTTTTCACTGTGATATCCTTCATGTTTACTGAAGTTTAAATAAAAACTCAAGCGCTCGATAATTCCCGCCATTGAAGTAATCCCTTAATTTCGGACCTCTCACGGTGCGTCGTACTTAAAGTACGACCAGGAGCGTGATGCCTCAGAGGCGTCAGGCAGATAGGGCGATCGAATGGGCGACGGGTGGTGCAAAGTAGGTTGGTGGACGAGGAGACGGGGAAAATATAGCGCGAAAAGGGAACTGTGGGACCCGCCTCACGCGGAATCCATCGTGTGATTCATAGGCGTGACTTGCGTCGTCGTGAAGGCGGCTGAGAAGTCGGGGGCTGGCGACCAAAGTGCTCCCCTCCCGCGACTAAGCGAGAAAACGGCGAGGTAAGGGGCGCCGGGGGAGAACCTTAAGTGAATCGCCGCGAAAAGGGTGCCGCTAAACTAAATTGCGAAGACATTTATTAAAGAGCGAGGGAAGATTTTTTTCGGGGGGAGGTGAGGAGAGATGGGCGGGAGTTCACCCACCTACGCCACTGACGACGCCTCCAGCGTCGCCGCTCTAAACTTCCCCACCTTCCTCCCTCTCCTCCTCTCGCTCTCCCTTCCCCCCCCGCACTCCTCCCCGACCCTCCACTTTACATCCCCATACCCCGACTCCCCTGGAACTCCTACCCCGGCCCTCTTTCCCTTTCGTCCCCACATCGGAGTGGTGGCGAAAGGGAAAGATTTTCCGCGAGAACAAGCGCAGGCTTTAATGCGACACGCGTATCATTTAGAGACCCTCTGGCGACGAATATTACGTGAGCATAGGCTCAGTCGTCTCCTGAGAGCGTGTTACTTGTTATGGCACAGGGATATCAGTTTAAGAATAGGTGCCATCAAAAACGGATGAATTATTTTGCTGCAAGGAAAATGTGTTACGATAATTGGCGACCTACTCTCTCCCTCGCTATATTGGATGAGCAACAGTTATGTTATTCAACTACAAGTAATGATTAGGAATCGGTGCAATCTTATAGAATCTCAGTTTTATTTTATAATGTGTCATATTCCATCAGTTGTTAATCAGATCTGGGACGAGGTATTCCAGTGGGTAGAACACAGGACTGCTGATCAGAGGGTCCAGGTTTGATATCCAGGAGCGCCTCTAGGCACCCTCAGCTTTACCCAAACTGTGTGGTTTTTCGGATACCAGATATTTCTGGGAAACCACAGGCGGCACTGGCAGAGGAACTGGCCCTCCTACCCTGATGTGTGAACTTCGCACACCGTTAGACTTGGTATTGAGTGGGCTCTATCCTCATCTATCGAACCGACCTTCTGGTTGATGGCCGTGGTCGGATGATTGGTTAATCAGGTTAGAGGACGCATTAATTATTGCGGTAGAGTTACTAAAATGCGTGTTTTATCAATGAAGTCTTAAGTTAATGCAGCGTAATCTATGACAGCTAATTGGTTTTCCGAGAAATTTCGCTTTATTGGTGTAGGTATTAATCTCTTAATGAATTATTCATTAAATATTCTACAGGTACTGCTAGCATTTGCGTTGAAATTTTCCATTAAAATGGGAATCCTTGAGGCTAAAATGCATGCCACTGAATTAATTCAAAGAGTATCTTTAGCTACGCCACATTCCACCGTGCATTGAGTGTCCCTATAATATTGTAGTTATATGTAAACAAAAGAGTTATTTATCATTCACATCTCTTCCTTGGCATTTTCAATCTCCTTAAATCTTGTTGAGGGATTAATTTTTCAGTCCCATCCTTCGCAATTTGCGTAGTCTAACTTAATTGACCTAATTTAAAATTTCGCCTTCGTGATATTTTATTCATAAGCTGGGCCGTTATTTTGTTACAGAACAAGATGATATAAAGCTGGAATGATTCCGCATGGCGTATAACTGCTGAAGCGTGATATAGGCATTTGAGCGGAGAATAAAATAAGCTATATTTCAGGTATGCTGCGACATGTTTTTTGTCACCACGAAGGTTCTTTTCGGCAAATTGCGGAGGAAAAATTATGCCCTAACCAAGTTTACAAAGGGCACCACTAACTCTTAAAACAAGCAGTAAATACCAATATTTGTTTTAAGAAAACGTTAATTTTAAAGATACTGTGGAATTTTGTGAGATAGGCGAATCTTGTTCAAAACTGGATTCGATTTTGAAGATTTAGGGAGAAATTTAAATTTAAAAGGAAAGCTAGTGACATGTCTAAGTCAAAATCGTAAATAATGTTCAAAAAGAATTCTGTGATTAGTATGCACGTACGTGGAACCTTTTACTCTTTAGTTTAACATGTTGTTTGAGTCAAAAACTTGACTTATAATACTCAAATGAGTGACATTTGTAGTGGATTAAAAAAACGTATGAATTTCTGCTAGTTCTGAAGACGCGCCTCGGAAACGATGGAAACAATTATTGTTTTTTTCTTTACGAGTTTTATGCCGCTGTTGAAATGAAAAAAACCAGTGCTGTTTGTTTATTAACGACTCCATGCCTACACGAGGGTTAATTTTAAATCAAGTGCCTGAGTAGATAATGGGAAAATTAAATGTGATGGAAGGAAATATGGTAAGTCATTTGGTAATGCTGTCATGTAGACATCTGCTTCACATTTAGTGTAGTCATTCTGCCTTTGAATATCTTTATTATTTTGTGGTTTGATTTTTCCCCATTTCAAACTAATCCTCTAGAGCTTAGATAAAGGCACGTTGTCAGTCTCATACATCAACTCACAGCAAGACTCATTATTTTGTAAATTCAACGGAGCAGATTTTTTCTTTTTGGAATATTATCGCCGACTTTAGAAAAGGAGAGTTGTTTAATTTCGTGACTGTCAAGAAAATTCGGTGGTCTGGTTACCGTTGGTTTTGCATTTTCTTTTCCTTCAATCTCTCCATCTACTCGGTGCAGCTTTCTTTTATCAAAGTTTATCACCGATAAATACATACAAAGTACGCCCTTTCACTCAAATATAAAAATGGTCGTTAAGATTAGTCAGGGTTGCACGATATTTCTTGTTCATATAAACTCACTTTTACCGATGATATAGTTCAGTACTTTCTTTAATATCTTTTTATCTTTACTATCAGTACTTTCTTTAATTTTCTTTCAAGTATTTAGATTTTATCGGGTACCCATCCCGCCTTTTGATAAAGCTTTTTATATTTCATTTAGTCTCTACTTAGAGTTTCCATCACTAGTTTGGGGCCAATGAAACGATTAGTAGTAGATTATTAGTAGTAGGCTGCCAGAATACGCGCCCGCGGAAAGAAGTGACTGGCCCACTTTTAAAGAGAGAAGACCTGAACATATAAGGCAGTGAAACATATCTTGACTTGCGATGTCGTAAGTGGGGAATGAAGTTGGAGAGAAACCTGGTGCCTTCCTGAATCATCCTGCTTTTAACGAAAGCGGCGTCCAGGTTCCCACGTTGCATTGTTCCGTCCGAAAACTAGTTTTTTCTCCCTGAAGTGCTTTCTACATGAAAACCAAAATGGGATCGAATAATACTGATGAAAAATCCTCGGCGCGACGGAATTTGAACCCGGTCCCATGGTTAAGGAAGCAAACTAGCCACCGCAGCATCAATCCAATCCCGGGGTAGAAGATCTGAAGAAAGGGTTAGAGAAGGGCGGGTGGAGAGTGGGCGGGAGGAGGGTCGAGGGCGTGAGGAAGATGAAGCGAGGGAGGTGAAGGAGCTGGGTCTCACGCGTTGCTCCCCGGCATCCCGTTTCTCAAGAGGAGGAGACGTGTAAGGTCAGAGAGGGAAGGAGGGGACGATCTTTCTTCACGCACTCTTTCCTCTTCTACACCCCTACCCGTCCACCCCCTTCAACCCTCCCTCCGTCCGACCCCACCTCTCCTCCGGCCGTCCACCCACCCCATCCCTGGTCGCCCCCGGTGCAGCTATCTCCACCTCCTCCTCCCTCACTCGACCTCTCCGGAAGCTGCGACTTCGAGATACGGGGTCGTGCGAGAGGGATAAAACGCGGGGGCGGGGTAGAGCCGCGGATGGGAGAAGGAGAAGTGGGGGGTTTTCGAAGGGAGAAAGGAGACGCCAGCCCTCGGATGGAGAGAGAGAGAGGCGGAGAAGACCTCAAGAGAAAAGGAGATAGGTCTCGTCGTCGCGAAGAGGTCGAGCCTTGGGGAAGGGTGTGGGACACACGATACGCACTCCAAGTATTTTTCTTAATATTCCCGTGCCTTTCTTCCATCCATTATTTCCTTTTCCTCCCCATCCCCTCGTTCTTTCTTGCTTCATCTCCTTGGTCTCGCCTGTCCGTCTCTTTAAAGTCATTCGCTGTTTTCGCTCTCTCCTTCGACCGAATGGTGAAGAGAAATCTCTTGGGGTTTGACGAAGTGCACTGGAGCTACGTATAAATTTATGTAGAGTAACCGTAACTTAGCACAAATCTTTGGATTAACGTACATGAGGTAATTTATTGTGCGAATTTGTCAAATTCAATTTTTTTGCCAATCTCTTCTTGAGTTATCGGGGAACTTTGTCAGCGTAGCACCTCTCACCTGCGCCACATTAATATTATAATGTTGTATGATGTTTTCCTCCCTCTTCTTAAATTCGGCGCGTCATTCTCTTTTCCAATGCTTAGCAGCACATTCTTGCATTTCTTGACCTCTTCCTTAAGATTCATTGCACCTTCTTTGGATTCGCCACCCGGATTAATCGTCTTTACAGCCTCATTTAATTACTTTTCTACGCCTACGATTGACTTCATAATTTTCGTTTTTACAAACCTCAAGTCGACGAAGCTCACTGGGGAAACTACGTTTTAATTCGTAACGACATGTTCCCAATATTCGCCATAGATAGAGAAACCTGTGAATCCCTCGCCTGGACGCCTTTCTCCAAATCGCCCCAACCACTCACTCCCCCGCACACCTCTTCACATTTTAACCCTCTGCGCCCAATCTCTTTAGCTCTCAATCACTCGCGCAATCTCTCTCTCTCTCTCTCTTCCTCCCTCCCTCCTCTCTCCCTGCTCCCTCCCCATTCGGCAGCGTCTTCCGTCTCTTCCAACGCGCCCCACTCCTCCTTACGCTCCGCCGCCGCCTCTTCCCCCGCTACCCGTCGGGGAGGGCGTATTTGTAAGCGGAAAGGAGTCTTCATCCTGTTGCCATGACGACCACGTCCAACACTCGACGCCCCGTGACAAAAGAAGGGCGGACGGGGTGTGGGTGGAGCCTTGAGGGGAGAGCGGAGGGGATGTGGAGCGGGAGGGGGGAGGATCCTCTCTTTCTCTGTCTCTCTCTCTCCTTCTTCGGCGTGCGAGATAGGGGAGGAGGATGGCCGAGGGAAGAGTGCGTGGGTGGGGGATGCATGAAGAGTTTAAGGGGAGTGGGTGGGGGACTTCGGCGGTTGGGAAGGGCCGGGGGAGGCAGGGACCCGGATAGCGGAGTTCCATCTCGTAGGAGACTGCATCACGTGATCGACTCCTACTGCCTCTCCCAAGAGTGCCATCTCTCTCCCACTCGTCCCCTCCCTCCCTCCGCCGTCTTCTGCCCCGTCCCCCTTCACCAATCTTCTCTCGACCTCCTTCCTACGCCTCCCCAGCACCCTCCCTCACTCCTCCTCCCCCATATCCATTCCCTCCCCCACCCCTCTCCTCCTCCCACAACCCCTAAAACCTCCCCGTCTCCGCTTGGGTTTTGCACCGGAATACATTTCCGCACCATTCACACGATTTTCTCATGTCCTCCCACACACCCTCTCTCCCTCTCTTTCATCCTCACCTAACCCCTCCGATCCCTTTTATCCCCACCCCCCTCGGTAGCCCTCCCATTTCCACCTTGCCCCCCCCCCAACCCCGCCCCGCCCCTCGGCGATTGACTCACTCACTCCACCCATCCGCCGCCGCCCGCTAAGGCGTTGTTCCCAAGCGCGGCGAAGCGATTGAAGTGTATCCCTCAGCGCTCATTCCCTCCCGAATCTTCTTTCCGAAGATTAATTGCGCGCGAGCGGGGAGGTCTAGTTTGGTTTAATTAACGTGGCTCTCTCACGGTGGCGGAGGTAATGTTACGATGATCTCAAACGAGGTGATGTAGTTTTAGCAAATGGTTTAGACCCCGTAAACACCACGCTGGCCCGAGAATTTATCTCCCCATCTCCCCGGAATGGCATCTTTGGTACATCGCGTACTTTGGATGTGGCCGTATTGCAACCTTCTCTCAAGCACAGAGCGAAGGGAGGGCATGGCTGAGAGTATCGTAAATCGTACGCCCCTAATATTTTCAATGTGATTTTAAGAAGGTGAAACATAAATTGTTCTCATTAACGCCGGAAAACTCCTCCTGTGCAACGGAATGTGTTTCAGTCTCTTGGGGTTAAATATTTATCGAGATTGATTAATTGGGATGTTAAAAACATGGTAGAGGGGATGGCGTGAAAATACCTTTAGAGATTTAATAGCACCGTACGGCGCTACTACTTTTCTCTTGGGTTTTTGAGCCTGCCATGTAATGGAATTCCTTATCTTTTATGTAAAAATTTACTCCGTAAGTATCGATCAAATGACATCAGTTTTTCATCAAACTATATATTTATAATTTGGAAAAGTAAAAATTTTTTAACGCACATTTCAAAAATATGATTTTTCATCACCGAGCAACTCTCTATGGTAGAACGAACAAAATTACCCATAATATTAGAAAATCTAGCGTTTGCACGGAGTATGGAGTTCAACCGCTACTGATCCTGTCGCCGTAAAAATTTTACAATTGTCAAATTAATGTGGCACAGGGTTTGACATCTCCCGACCAGCAATCACGAGTTCCGATTTCTGTTATTTCCGAACGCTTCCAATTTCGTATGTACGCCTGGAATACCGTTTAGCAACTTCTATCTGGTTCATCAAGTTTACCAGGGATATAATCACCCACCACGATTTACACTATGCCTAAGTTTGGGGTGAGGCCCGACCCGGTGATTCTTTGAGGTATCATGCAGTTGCATAACACATTAGAATTATTCAACTCTTCCGCACACTTGACTGATTTCACTGCAGCGCAAGTGAGGTGAAATATTTATGCCAAGCTCATCATGGCTGTGCCCTCTTCAACCCTCGAATCTATGTATTCCTTCCTGTGCGTGTCACGTGGAATGCCAAGGCAACAATAGCACACCGGTGACACAACCAACTTCCCGTCTATCTCCCCTTTAACTCATCCCCTCCACCCCAGTCTCCTCACCCCTTCCTTCCCCCCGCCTCCCATTCAAACCCTCTCACCCCGTCCTCCTCCTCGCATCCTTCACCTCTTCCTCCTTCGCCCTCCTCGAAGCGAAACAAACCCCGCTCACTTCCTGTCCTGTGGAGGGCATCATTATGTTTTTCACTTATTCATCAATGGAGTTGTCAACCGCGTGGGTTCCCGCGTTTTATTTATTTTCGTTCTTCTTTTTTTTTGTGTCACCGTCATATGGCCTCCCCAAAGTTGGCCATCATTCTCCCTGCATTACTAAAATAGAATAAATATGTAAGCATTGCCACTCTTTCCGCGGGATGCTGTAAAATTTTCGTTACCTCTCATTCCCTCTCCCCTTTCTCCCTATCTCTCTCTTCTCTCCCTTACCCTCGGGACCTGTCGCTACAGAGTGCCGCCGTTATTTTAGAATTGCTCGACCTCCTGATTTCCATATACAAATGAATGAATAGTCCATGAATTCAAATAATTGCATACTAATTTCTCGGTGTGGAATGGCCCCGCGGAACATTTCAAAGAAAGCAAATAACAGCTGTCGTGTGAACTATTACAATAACCACCACCATATTGCATATTTTTCTCATAATCCCAGTTTGATCATCTTGAATAGATCAGCAAAGTTTCGTGGTGTCAATTTTCATTATTTATTGAGTGAAACAATTATTTTATTGGCTCATTAATTAGTCTACCTAATGGTGTACATATTCTATTCTAGGTTATTTTTACCGCGACTTAATGTATTAACATTCGTGTAGATAACCATTGTTCATTGAGAATTGTCCTAACCTTTAAGGAGCCTTTATTGCGTAGCCAAAGGAAAAGAGTAATCCGTAAATAAATGTATTAACTACAATATAAGTGGTGAATTATAAAAAAATCTTATATGAGTGTATTCTTGAAGGAGAACTTTCACTACTATTTTGTTCGCTGAACGTTTTGAAATTTAATGTTTTGAAGCAGAATAAAAATTCTTTTTATTCGTTTTATTGGAAAGTTACTTTATATAATTTAGAAACTGTATCGATGTCGATTATTCTTTATTTCTATAACAGAAATATGGTAATACGCTTAACTACTTCTTCCTGTGGTAGTCCGATGAGGATTTTCACCGTTGTTTAGAATTTCCTGTATATTAGAAAAGATACCTATGCATTGCTAACGAGTAAATATATTACTTACTGGCGTACGTGTTCATTCATATGATATCCTCATTTTTGAACTAAGTTTCTTCCGTTTGTAATATATATTTTCGTAGCTTATGTCCTACATTTACCTCACATCATCTAGAAACCCTACTTTTGAAGGATTGACAATCAACAAATGTTGTTGCGAGGGCACGAGAAAAATTATTTTACACCAAATCAAATGGAATATTGTCGCGAATAATTTGAAAAAAGACAGTGTCAAAGAGGACTACACGAATTTTGCGGCAAAGTTGTTATGTATAGTAACTAGACCAGGCAACATGTGCTTAACTGGTCTGTCTCCGGAGAGTTTTTTCTACATCTATTTCTCATATCCGAGCTTCGAGTCGCGCTTTTCTTTTATCTTGTTTTCCGTCCTACTCCTCGCCTTCTCAATCCTTCCTCAGATATCCTCCGTCGTCCCGACTCCCCTCCATTACTGCCCCTCCTTGCCCACACCCTCCCACTCCCGGATCGACCCGAACGCAGACTCCATTACTCGCACCGTTTCCTTCCTTCCTTCCTTCCTCGCTTCCCCTCAACCAACCAACCAGCCAGCCAACCCCCTCCGAAAACTTCACCCCTCCCCTCTGTCCCCGACGCCCTCCCGTCCCCCTCTACCCCTGACACCCCCTCATCCAGCCCTCTACGCCCTCCGCCAACCTTTCATGCCGACCCTCTTCCCTCCCTTTGTTTACGACACTCATTTTGATTTTCCGTTCCATTGTTACCGATCGAAACAAACGACCCGACCGACACCCCACCGCCCACTCCTTCGTTTATTTTCATTTTATCTTTTTCTTATTATTATTTTTCTTTTCGTTCTTTTTGTTTCCGAGGACTCTCACGCTCAACGACTTAATTATAGGAAGCCGCGTCTTTGAGGCGAATAGGGATGTTGAAACGGGAAGATATTTCTACGTTTACGTCTCCCCGGGTGAAAACTCAGATTTTAATTGATTTTTTTGCATCTTGTGGGAATGAGTAGAGAAAGTGTTGATTTCCTTTCTCTGTTCCAATGAGCGTAGACTTTGAATGCTTCGGATTTTGGTAAAGATGATGATATATAGTCGTAATTCCGTATTCTACGTGATCATTCCAAATTAGGCTCGATTGCCCAAATTTCCCACTCATTAGGTACGTGTATTCGGAATAGACTACACTGCTCTGATTAAAATATATCGCCAATGAAGAATTAAAATAAATGCGTAATAAAGGCCAAAATTGGCTCGAACTACCACACTTTTCAAATGATGTGCCGCAAGAACTGTGCAAGTAAATACGTTTATTTTACGTTTATTTGCTCACAGAGGTTGGCTGATAGTATTTTATTGCTCTAAATTAAATATTAAATTTATTAAACTAGAACATTTTTCATTGTCGGTGCTGTAGTTTCAACTATGACAATTGTAGTTCCATTTATTTTTCATTGTCACCGTCAGTTTATTGTATGCAATCAAAGGATTTTTTCCCAGAATTGGCGTCCGTTCATTTGGCTGTATTGAAATTGTATAAATAGAGATTGAGTATATATAGTATGCATTTGACTATTACTATAATATATTTCTATAAAATCCTCGTCTGGGTTCCGTTCTGCTACGATTTGTATTCCCAGGTTTATGTTTTCTTGCCTCAGGCATCTTCAGAAACCGTCACTCACCGGGAATGAGGGAATTGTTAATGAGAAATAGGTCCGCAAGTGGCTGCGAGAGACTAAGAGTGGGAAAAGGTCGATTGATTTGGGAGAGGAAATATCCGTTTCGGGTCAAATTGGAAATTTCATCGCCGGACTCTATAACCCGCTGGTCCTCGCCAAACTGCTTATTTCCTCGGTGGATCCATTCCTATACTGACCCGTTTCAAAATTTCAAGAATGTACGTGTTAAAGGAAATGCTTAATTTATACAGACTCATTTGAAATTTTTTGTATAAATGAAATGAAAATTTTGATAAACATTGATTTCGTGTATTTTCATCGAAGAACATCCTAGATGAGTACGTAGCAAAAACGGTTTTAATTCTTCGGCTCACTTCAAATGCATAATTTTGTCACCTATATTTAAAATGTACTGCTAAAATATCGTTCGAGGCCGGGTTTCCCATGCTACCTCTAATGCGCCTTGCATAAATAAGACGTGAAGAGGAAGGGAGCCACAAAAATGAAAACTCCACTATGGGTCCCCTGTATTTTAACCATTCGATTCCGCTCATCGCCTCAAAGATGAATCGGAAAGCAGAAGGAAACAGGCAAAGTTTCTTCCACTGAGTTGGCATAAGGAAAGCATTCCTCAACCTCTTATCTTTTATCTCTACTTAATTTCCTCTCGACATAGGTTTTCCGCACATATTCCTCCTGTACCACACGCCACCTCCCGCCCACCTCCACACCCTATCAAGGGAAGAACTCCGTCGCTCCAATGCCGATGGCTCCCCTCCACCACCCCTTGAATTCCCCCGAACTGACATTCCCCACCTTCTGTTTGTCACCCGCGTTTCTCCCATCCCTCCTCCCATTGCTGCCCCCACTCCCACCCGCACTCCATTCTTCAACTCCCTCCTCTGTCTCCGGGATCGGCTCTTGACTCGATTTCTTCCCCTCCCTTCTCTCCACCTTCCCCTCCCGACTCTCAAATTTCCCTCGCCCCGCGCCGTTCTCTCCTTAAATAAGGTTTATTCAAATTCCGCCCGCGGGATGAGACGAGAGTCTCCCCATGTTCCGCCGACTTCACGCCTCCGTCCCAAGCCAGATGTCATCCCTCCCTCCCCGCCCCGCTCTCTTCTTGCATTTCCTCTCTCTCGCTCTTTACCGATCCTTCCCCAATACGCACTCCGCTCCCTTTCATCTCCCCGCCCCCGTTGGCTCCATCCCCCGTCATATCTCTTCATGCCTCGTCCTCAGTTCAAATTATCTCGGTTCATTCCGCAAACCGGCCGCAACTCCGCTCGGTGAGGCAACGTTCCCGCTAAGGCGTATCGCGGATTTCCTTTCTCCCCGAGAATATGTGAGTGTGTTTCTCTGGTAGGAAACGTTGATCAGACATTTATTTCCACAGGGTGAAATTTTGAACCAATTTATTTGTTCTTTAGTAGGAAGCTGATGGTAAAGAGATCTCGCTGAAATCGGCGTGAGAATATTTTTTCTAAGGGAATGAATTTAATGCTATCACATCGCTGTACCGTTACATATTCTGTGTCTATCGAAAACCTACTTTAGTGCTAAAATACCAACAATAATAATCAATTTTTCATCTCGGTGATGCCGAATCATTTCATTGTATTGAAAGTAGTTTTTGATGGAGATTACCATTGATGAGCCTCAATTTACTATTGAGAATATTTGAATGTTTTTGGATTGGAAATTTGTAAATAGTGAGCCTTGCAAAAAGTAGTAGTTTTTAGGGGAGTCGACCGACTGCTGAGGTCATTTGCGCCATAGGGGATGGACAAAAAAGGATGAAGGGTAGAGAGAAACCCGGCGTCGGCATTAGCCTACTCTTTACGAAAGGCGCCAAGGGGTCCGTAGCTTAACGTCCCTTCCGACGGACGGCGTACTCACTCAAAGTGCCCTCCACAAAGCACCTCAAGTAGGTTTCGAGATACCTCTGAAAAATATTCAACACCGCCGGGATTTGAACCCACGCCCTCTGGATGGGAAGCCAGTACATTAGCCCCCGCACCATCTCAATCCCCGTGAGCCTTGCAAGTATCAGATATAATTGTATAATGCCTTTGATAATTAAACTAAGTTACAATGTATTTTTGTATATATACTCGTTTCAGATGTTTATGTATCAAATTTTCGTAGCGTTTTATGGCTTAAGGAATGGCAAATTAAAATGGGAACTCAAGATGATGTCAAATGTATAGGTTACTTCCCCACAATTGAGCCAATCAAAACAAGAAACGGTAAAATACTTTTGCTTCACTCATGAAATAAACTCTCCATAGTTGGAGGAAACCTTTGGTCTTATCATAGTCACCCGGGACTGCTAGATATTTTTCTCCGTTTCGTCTTTTTAGCACGCAACTCGGACTTTTTCAGCGAAACTTGTTCTTCCATAGAAGTCAGACAATAGGTTGTCGAGAGTAGTTGAGGGGCAATAGAAGAAGACGGAAGATAAAAATGGACAGGAGGACTGAGGAGAGAGGAGGATTTTCAAAAGAAGAAGACCGTTTCAGAGAGCGTCAGGAGTGGAGGGATAAAAGAGGTGATAAGAAGAGATTGATGACGGATGGAAGTCGAGCGAGCGAGAAGACGTATGGCTGTAAATTAAAGTGTGGGTGGAGTGGGAAGAGTGCCACTAAGGAGATAAGGCATGTGTTTATTAGGGGTAGGAGCAGCATGGGGTTGTTTCAAGGGAACCTCTCCCAAATGAACAAGATAGAGAGGGATAGAGAGTGGACGGGTACGCTGTAGGAATCCGTGTTGAGACTTGGGCATGCGAAACGGAAAGTGAGAATTAGCGAGGGTAAATCAGCGAAATCGGGACGTCGGAAAGTGAGTTTGGCGTGTTTGTGAGTTTCCTCTGCAGGACGACGACGAGCGGGGATCCATGCTATTAATAAGTTGAATACGAATGGATGAGGCTGCAATATAAAGGGAATGGAAGAAATGATACGCATATGCCTAGGAAGAGGGTCCAGAGAAGGGAGATCAGGGTTTCGAGTGACACAGAGTGTTGGGAAATAAAGGACAAAGGATTTCGTTACAGTTTTACTACTTTTGCCCAGTGAGAGTGTGTAAGTTCAAAAAAATACCAAATCATTCTGAATAAAAAATCTCTCTCAAATTTTCTCTGGCGGGCGAATGAAACTTCACCTAGGTGGGCAAAATACTGATTACTATGGCAGACGGAGGTGTTTGTAGAGGTGTCAAAATTCTAAGAAAACGTGAAAAAGCATCCGTAGTTCTTTCTCATATTTAGCGACTATTTTTAAGGTGCTAAGATAATTTTTCTGTCCACAAGCGCGAACTAGAAGTAGCTAATTTGACCGAGGCGGTAAATTCTCGACCTGAATGCTCATGAGCCATCGTGGTCACGTGATTTCACTTGGCCCTTTTATTAATTGGAACAAATAAATAATGCCCATTTTTCATTTGAAGTACTGAAACGGACCCTAACATTTAATAAACTCTCTGCGTAAAAATCTACAAAGAAATATCGAATATTTAAAACAAATGTAATACTCCATTGTCATCATATTGATAAGTATATGATAAATATACTTTTAATCTATTTTGACAATGGAAGTCCATTAGACAATTTGCCACTTTCCCGAAGATCTTGAGCTTGGATTCACTTCACTGAGGTGGATTTTGTGATGCCAGTTGGTCGTAAAACAGATTTGTGGATTTGTGTCGAGTTTGCGGCGAGAGGTGATGACGGATACTTGAATACTATGGAGACCATTTACAATCACCCACAGCTACGGCAATAACGAATCAAAGTGGACTCGTAAAATCGATTCCTATCGACAAAATAAATGTGAAGAGCACGGAATGATGGAATAATCAGCACAGCACGTCCCGCTGGCTCCTAACGCCCAGCTGTATTAAACCTACCTTATATCTTTTAGACAAAAGTGTTTCATCTTGATAATATCAGACGTAGTCACATCGGTTGCCAGTCCTTTTGAAACAGCGTCCTTTTGTTTGTTTTCGCGCCTCATAACCTTGTGAGTGCTCATCTTATTTGCCTCCGTTCCTCACTCTTTTGCTTCCCTCTCTCTCCCTCTCACACCCTCTCTCGAATCCTTCCTTTTCATTCATCGTGTGCTCCCTTCACTGTTACGCGCCTCGATACCCCCCGCTTTTATATCTTCCCTCCCCTCCTCCCCGCCACCTCCCCATCCTCACTCCCTCTCCGCCGGCAGTAGAGGTAACTTTTGCTTCCCGCGACACCGAATCGAATTATCTCCGCATTCCTCCGAATTCTGAGTGATTTCGGTAACGCAATGGGGAGGGAAAAAAATTGAGCCCCCATCTCCCCTCGATCCCTTCTTCCCTTTCCGACTTCCTCTCCCCTTGCATTCCCTTCTCTGCTCGTCCTTTGTGTGCTTCCCTTCGCGTCCTCCCGAGTCCCATTCGATGCGAACCCAACTCCATTCCCCTCTTTTGCTTTCACGGATGTGTAAGGTTTGAACGAGAGTGGTGAATCGTGAGCAGGGACTTCCTGATGCTCGTATCTCTCGTGTCATTGAGGATGCAAGTTGAATTCTTTTTATTTATTTTCTGCACGACAAGAATTTTCATTCGACCGACTCTTCGGAGGACTCCCTCCATCACCACTGTCGACACAACAAGGGCCCGTGCTATCAAGTTGAAACGGTATACCCTCTGACTAATCTCGCTGCGCTCTAGATTCGTGGAGACCCCTGGACTTTATTTTAATCATCCATCAAAAGTAAAAACAGCGAGTAAGATCATGACCGAAGTTTGACCAAGATTCTCAATCTTCTTTGATGATCATTTTTTGAGTCATTTTCATCTTCATCTCAGCTGACCATGGGATATATAGGTAGGTACGTAAAATTTTATCAATGCATGCAGTTTCACCGAAACATTCTATGAAATTGTTTACATAAATATTATTTACCACTACATGAGTTAAATTTCATAGAATCATTTATAATGGTGGCACCGCTTATCCGAAAGTCTCGGATTTTTAATACTGACTCGGGAATGGATTTGGTGTCTTCGAGTAATGGATATTCCTTTTGAAGAGTATAGTGGAATAGGAACTCAGCATTAAAAACCACTTAGCCTGTTCAGAGAGGAGAAAGTCAAAAAAATTTATTGCCTCAGGTAGATGACATTTATATGCAAAGGACACAATATTCTTCGACAATCCCCTTAGCCATCGCCTTTTGGCGCACATGATTAATGTTTGGTTCATCAGTCAGATGTAATGTATACGATATTAATGAAAGATGTGGTTGATTGAGGAATAAAGATTAGCGATTTAATTGGATTTGAAGGAAGTGGCATAGCTCGGAAATTATCCTTGTGGTGAGGGAAATCAGCACAAAAAAACTCACCCGGAGCGCCTGAAAAGAAACTTAAACATTGGAATTTGTATGTGGTTTGTCCATTTAAATTCAAATGAATCCGCGAATTGGTGGGATGGAAAGTCGTTGGGGGAACTTCTGAACGGAGGTCATCCTCCGGGCCACCCCATGAAGCGGCAATGGCCCCTTTTATTGAAGTTTCATTGCTGCAGGTCCCGTTTGCGGTATTGCTCTGCGTCCTTCGCAGTTCTCCTACACGGTGTCCCCTTCATCTGAGTATCCCTTAACGGCGGCAAGAAATCGGATCATACCTATATATATATATACCTATATATATATACCCATATATATATATATATATATATATATACCTATATATATATACCCATGCGTTGTTCACCAGCAGATTCGATGCTCAAATAAAAAGTTTTAACTTTCCATTTATATAAAACATTTCCTTTCAATTTTTTTAAAACAATTTCCGATTTGAGAAAAATATCTAATGCGACGTTTTTTATTTCGAGGTTGAAATACGCGGTAAATCATAAAAGACGCACCAACGCTAAGACCAGCGTCATTTAAAAGCCAAATGATGAAGACCACATGGGTGGTGGAGGTCGAGTGGCAAGCGGGAGCATGGGAGCACGTTTGCCCCGGGGAAAGCCCTCTCCCTCAACGACGGCGACCTCGACGAGTCCCCGCGGCCCTTATTCTCTCACCGCAACCTTCACCTCCATTTTCTCCCTCCCCTCCCCTCCTTCCTTCCCTTCCCGCACCCTTATCTCTGCCTCTCTCCTTCACACGTCCTCGGAAATAACCCGACCGAACTGTCTTAAAAGGTTACCTAATCCTAGGGAAGCATCACATCCATCTTCCTTCCTTCCTTCCTTTGATTCATAACGAAGGATTATAGGTACATGCACAAGGGGGGAGGAAAACCTTCCTAGCCCGAAATTTTCCATCCCCATTCGCGACACTGTTTGTCGATCCAGTTTTACTGCAAGCGGTATGGTTATTGGAACGTACTGACACCGCCACCGCATGATCTTGTTTTCAGTGGAAGATTACCGGAGAATAAATGCAATAAGGGCTTAATTACCGGAGAAGAAATGCAAATAAGGGTTTAAACTCACTTGTAAATAAACGAGAAAGGTATAGTCTCATCGTATATAAACTGCAGAGCGGTCCCCACTACATAATCTTTCATGATTTATGCGCAGACACTAAAAAATGGAATAATAATAATTTAGAGGATATCTCTTTCGAAATAGAACCGAAGTCAAAGTGCTTGCTCGAAGTATTTGATCGCTTTGCCGAATTAGCTTAATAAACCTCATCTTCGCTTCATGAAATTAAACTCTCTTCCTCTCTCTGAGAGGATAAAATCCTAGACATTTCGTGTCCCTATTTAGACTTAAATTTTCTAAAATGATGCAACCTTTCAATCATATTCTCATGATTTGTCCTCCTAGTCGGATGGATCTCGACTTGTTGGAAAGCCGCATGTGGTCATATTTCTCAATTTACTTTGGCGTCGAGCTGAGGAAATAAGCCATGCGACCATTTAGGATTGAAAAAAATGTCCGGTTCATGTACGCAATTGGTCTCCTGCGGAATGAATATGTTAGCTCACTTCTCCTTGCCACAGGAAAAAATTTTTTTTGAAACGTCTCGCAATCTCTGCCTCGCCCCAAATAAAGAGTCGACCAACTCGCGCAAGAGGGCCCAGGAGACAAGCGCTCCACACTCGGGCATGATAACGTGTTTACCTCGTTAAGGGCAGCGGGCGGGGAATGGAGGCGTGAGCGCCTACAGGTCGCCGTATCGCATTCCCAGCCACTCAAGGACACTCGACACGTTTCGAGAAGTACGTGATGTTAAAGGGCGGGATAAGTGCGCAGCCCTTAACTGGTTAGTAGCGGCTAAGAGACTCGGGAGAGATAGAAGATGAGCCAGTTGCCATAGCTTTAGCGCTGCCATTATTATCGAGGCCGGCAGGTGTCGAGAAATGGTTTTTTTCAAATAACCGCGGTGCATGATTAAACGAATGGAAAAGTGCGTTCGAGAAAGTAAAATCCAATAATTTTTTTAATGCTCGCTACAGTACTAATTTTATAAATGTCAAGTTAATTTTAATCGTTAACTTTTCAAGCCGTGAGCAGTTGGCGTAAATATCTCTTTAAAAAATTAGGCAACTACAGTATTAGGAACAGCATTATGTAAAGTAATTCATTCCTAGATTGTATCGCTGATTCACGTTATTCATTTGCTAGGGATTAGAGGGGGAATATGTACTTTAAAAATATTTTTTTAAAGCTAGATGAAGTATCATGAAAACTGGTCTAATCATTCATAATTCTGTGTGTTTAATCGAATATAATATCCGAGTTCCTAGTTACAAATAAGTAAAAAAAAAAAGATAGCGCAATTGTCAAAGAAAATTATTTGTTTCGTTGAATAAAAATGTGAATGCTTTAAAATTATTTTATGTCTAAATATTATCCCACAACTTCAATACGGAAAAAATATACGAAAATATGAAATAATGCAGTTAAGAGAAGGTCCATTACAGCGGTAATCGGTGATTTTTCGAGAGTCCACTTTTAATTAATATTGTCATTTCAATTATGCGTTGACGGACAGATTTCATTGTGTACATCATGGATAAGTTAAATTAAGTGGCCTTCTCCGTAAATAAAGTTAGCAATTAATTTGTCCTTCGGTCATTCCCATTTCAAAATTTGACACCTTGATTTTTGGTTCCGCGTATATTGCCCAATGTCCGTTTGAATTTTATTAACTCATTTGTATTCCACTGCGTGATATGACAATAGTTCTCTGTCATCCGAGGCTCGTTTTCAACTGCGATTCATGTGATATTAAATCAGCGCGAGAGGCGACCGTTACACAAATAAAGATTTTTTTTATTCCTCATAAAAAAATACGTTATTCTGTATGGATAAAATCGGCAGGTGGCGTACCAGTCAGTCGGTTTATGCATGAACCGCTGGGGCACGTAAGAATTGTTTCGAGTTACACTAAGTTTCACATCTCTGAACCCTGATTACCTATGAGAAGGAATTATGTACATTTCTGGGGTACAACTCCAGTACAAAAATTAATGCAGAATGAGAAAAAATACCTTTTTAAACTTTTCATTATTTTTAAAACAGTTATTAATTAGGGTATCGATTCGCTGCATCTCTCAATAACATTGCTCGATTACACCTTTATTTATTCCCTTACATCTATCTTACCCTTATTCCTTCGACGACTTCCAATATTAGTCATCCTATGTTCTTCTTTCCATCCATTCTTCATTTTATTCTTCTATTCTCCTCCTCCGGAGACCCCTGCGCCTTAGCAGTAAGCTATTTCTAGGGGCACTGACGGCTTACTTCATGTCGCATCACCAACTTCACTCAGAAAACCTCATACTTGACAGCGCAGTATTCATGCCTGAGGCGAAATTTTAACCATCACGACTTATGTGTTAGTCGGTGAACTTGCTTCCCTCCGAGTTCCCCGTCAGCACGTCAGACTGTGTAATTAATTATTAGCTTATTACCACTCCGCGTCAGCACATCATTCCGTAATGATACCGGCTGCATCTTGCCCCAATTATGCGAATATTTTTTATTTCAAAGTTGAGTGGATATGTCGCCAAAGAAACTGAAAATATACCATCGCCTTCATCGGAGCAGTAACCAGCCCCTGAAATTGGTTTTTCGATTGAAGAGAGTGGATTCCGCCGCCTGCTAAGCTCTATTTCATGTAAGATTCACATGGTGATGGGGTGTTGTTTTTATTTCTTGAGTCGCCTTTGGTTACCCGAAAGGATTATTTAATCCAGAAAAATCTCACCGCTTGGATTCAATCTCATGGGGCGTAAACCGGATTTGATCCCGTGACCCTAGATTCAAAGCAATCTACCCATTGGACTAACTCGCCGGATGGCAATCTACTGCGACTACACAATACAAGGAGTCTGACGGGAGCCGCGTGAGATCGTTTGATGAGCGAGGGTCGCCTTTTGAAGCGTCGATGCATGGTCCAGCTCCGTCACAGGAGGTATCATTCGTCCACCCCTTTGGGTGAATTCCCGTGGTCAGTGGGACCGTGGAGAATCTTTCGGAGAAGGGATAGGGGGAGTGAAGAATCCGTCGACCCATGGGGTCTTTTGGGGAAACCCAGCGAAAGGAGAGACTTCGTCGTCGGAATGAGGCGAAAATTTGTCGGCTCGTCGGAGAAGAGATGGGACGGGAAGGGGAAATGAGGCAACCACTTCAAAACAGACCCAATGAGTCCAACCCCCCCCCCGCCCCCGTTCATTTCTCTCTTCCCCCTCCAGCGACGCACTACTCCTCTCTTTCCCGTTAGCACCTTCTCGCCCTCTCAACCTCCACGTCGAACGAAACGAGCGCACACGCACACACACGCGGCAAACACCTCGCCACCCACCCCCTGATAACCTTCTCCCCCCCCCGCCCGCCCGTCCCCCGGCGCCCACACGCCTTAAACCAACCCTCATGGGCCCTCTTCTATTCATCTTCCTCCCCCTCTTGCCTCCCCCGCCGATACACAATCGTCCTCGCCTCCCACTTTCCCATCCCGTCTCGCCCGCCTCTCTTCTCTCTCCATCCCCACTTCCCTCTCTCTTCTTCCTTCACCCTTCGTCCTCCTTTCCCTATCCTCCTCCCTTCGCTCTCCCTCGCTCTCCCTCCCTGAGACTTTCTTCGGATCGTGGTAATGGAAGGCGCATCAATTATGAACGCCCTTTGATAGCTCTTATTAATTGATGAATCCCCGCGTGGTAGGAGAGAGAGAGAGAGAGAAGGGGGGGAAATGGTGAGAGGGATGGAAGAGAGATATGGGGGAGTGGATGGGGGTGGGTGGGTAGAAGAAGCGCTCGCGTGCGGGGAGGAGGAGGAGGGGAGGGCATGGAGGCGGTGGAGGGATGAGGGTGTGGAGGGGTGTGGTGCGTCGGAGGGTAAGGCGGGACTGCATAATTCATTGGAACCTCCCGAGAGATGGACGGGAGAGGGTCGGGGAGAGAGGGGGGATGCTAGTGAGGGAGGATGGGAAGGGGGATAGAATTTGAGGAAGGGTCTTAGGGGGGCTGAGGGAGTGAGGATGGAAGGAGTTATGGGGTGAACGGGAGATGGGAGGGTGAAGTTGGGGGTAGAGGAGCGAAGAGTCGAGAGGGGAGCGGGGGGGGAATAAAGAGAGGCTGGACGTGGGATTAGCGAGAAGGGGGTGTGGGTGGAGCGGTATGGGAAAGGGGGGCGGTTAGGGAAACAGGGAACTTTTCCGTTTGTTCTCTCAGAAAAATTCTCCTTCCGGTTATTTCCTACGCCGCCGGATATCGGGAGCTCAAGATGATGCCTCCTTCCGTCTCCCCCTTCCCTCCCTCCCTTCCCCCACACCCTCTCCCCGTTTGAGGATCTCGGTGCTTCCCTTAGACACACCCGGCGACGTTAAGTTACCCATCCCTCCTCCTCAATACCCTCCCCCATGCCCGCCTCTCGCCCTCTCCTCGGTTTTCCCTCCGCCTCATCCGCCCATTACCCGCTGCCGTGCCTCATCGCCCTTTCCATTTGCATTGACCGGTCGCTACCCCATCCCCAATCTGTCCACGTTCAATTCTCTCAGGAAAGGAAAAAATGCTTAGATTCTGCTGCACATATTTGTCGTTTAATTTTTTGGCACACTTCTTTCCTCGGAACAAACTCCTCTTATATATTGGAAATGCATATTTTTTAAATTTTATGATGAGGTTTGAATGCATCTTGCGCGCCCTATTTAACAACATGATTAACAATAATTAGCTCTGGCCATTTTTTACATTTTTATAAGTCACCTAGTGTGAGTTATGCTGAAATGAATGTTGTTGATTAATATTACAATTATATATATAGGTACATATGTGGTAAGATATCGATAAAGAGGTGCGAGAGGAATATATTCAATGATTAGAAAATGAAACTAGTGTTAAGCTGCTGTAATAGAAAATTATATCTAGTGAAATAGTTCACGCATCCCGGTATATTTTGGTTGAAAACTGATACTTTAATAAGGACAGGAAAAGAAATATGTGGGCTATAAAAGTATTTTCAAAAAGAAATTCATCGACAAAAGGTACCTTATGTGAAACATAAATGAAATATTTTTAAATAAATTAATGGAGCTTGGAGTTTTTTGGTCCCGAAAACCGATACGGAGGTGTAAAAACGGAAATATTCACGTTTTAAACCTTTCAGCCGTTGGTTAGCAAAAAATTACGAGATTAAGCTGAACATAGAGGTCACTTGAAAAAGTGTGATATAGTTGAGAAAGAAAGGAATTTAGTAGGAGAGTTCCGAAACAGACTTAAAAAGTGGTTGGAGGGAGCTGATATCATTGGAAGGTAATGGGGTGCAGATATATGTGATGGAAGAGAGTGAGTGCTCAGGAAGTGGGGAAAAGTGAGGAAGAGGTTAATACCAGGTTTGAAAGAAAGGTTGGAAATTACAAAGACCTGATCAAGGTTGAGTGGGAAAGAATTTATTTATTTCTCTTTAAACTCGTTAAAAATACGGATTGCTTTTTAAACTGTTTGAAACATAACCATAACGATAAAATTTCAATCACACGCCACGCTCTAATCTCTAAATGCTCGTAATCAGATCATTTTTAGTTGGTACATTTATCTTTCCTAATAATGTTTTACATTTTTTTCCTTCCTGGTGTATGACCCTGGGATCCCGATGAGCCACTCTTGGCTCGTCATCAAATTTCCCAGGGGCCGGACGAACCAAGTTTTGCACAACACCCATGCCCCGACCTCGACCCTCGTGACCTTTGGGTTAGTAGCCGCGGAGTTAAAATCCACCGCGGTGACACTTTCTAGTTCCAATCTTTACAATGAAAATATTAATAATGGAATCCCTTATATTCATTTGGAAATCTCGAGCTAATTGTTGTAGTTGTTTAATTTTTATCTTCTTAATACTCTCAAAATCCGTATTTGTGTCATTTTTATTGCTTATCCCCTATCCACGAATTTAGTATTCACATTTTGACCCTTAATACTGAATTCTTTTTAAACCTTCCCATAAATGAACATTTTTACAAGCAAGGCACTGCTATTGTAAATTATTGCTCTTTATTGATTGATTCCGATTTCATTCTGTTATTTATTCAGTTAATAATTCTTAATAAGTCAACACTTATTAAGAATACTCTTTTCACATTCTATTTTTCTAGTATTTCCCATAAATTTATTTACGCAAATTGTAAACTAAATGCAGAAAAAAACATGCGGTTACTTTTAGAAATTTTTCAATTGCGATGTTATTTATTTTAAAACTTTTGATTCCTTTTTCAATTGAAAAGATAAATGAAACCTTAAAATGGATAATTTAAGTACGGTTTATGGTTTGGCATCATTCTTGGCTCGCAAATGTTTTTCGTGGATGAAAAATTTAAGGACGTGCTATCACGTGTGTATCATGCACATTATCTTTAATTAAATGAAGAACACAATGTATTTTTACACTTTATTTTATTTTGGTACTAATAGTTTCAACGCTTAGGCGTCATCATCAGGTACCTAATGATGACGCCCAAGCGTTGAAACTATTAGTACCAAAATAAAGAACAGAGTAAAAATACATTGTGTTCTTCATTTAATGAACATGAACTTCCGCAAAGTTGAGCCAGAAACAATCGTATACATAATCTTTATTACTTAGGTTAAAAAAAAATATTGGTTTGTGTTTTTGGCTCTCATGTTGCTAAATCTGAAGAGGTACCAAAAGGAAAATAAAGCTCTCATTAATCCTTTCCACACTTCAACCGCACCCACGCATTCATTTCTCTTTATTTTATTCCACCCCTTTCATTCTCACCATCTTTTCATTTCCTTTTTAATTCCTCTCACTGTTCTCCTCTTCCACATCTTCTATTCCATTTCCCTCATCACACCACCACCCACGCACCCATTCCTCTCTAAACCTTGGCAGGAGAGAGAATTTCGTCCCGTCCTTTGGCTCGCTATCTTTCTCTCTCTCTCTTATTTCCTTTTATTACACCAGCCCCGGAGTTTTCCTTTTGTGGCGTGGACACAATGGCGCAGAGATTTATCTCTTTGCCTCTCTTTTCCCTGTCACCTCCTCTTCCTCCACCCGATACCTTTTCTCTGCCGTCCACACGACCCAGGCACCATCCCTGCATCCCCCGTCTCTCTCGCCAGCCCTCTCAGGAAACGTGCTAATGGAAGATCGAGTTCTTTTAATCTCCCCTCCCCGTCTACCACCCACCTTCCCTCCATTCTTTCTCCCTTCCCAGACGTTTTGTTCCTCTCCTTGAGAACGAACCTGGCGGAATTAATACACTTCTGGGTCCTCAACCCTCCACATCTTCCTCTCCCGACCCACCCTTCCCGGTCTTCTTACCCTTTTCCCCCGTCTCGCCTCACCTCTCATCCTTTATCTCATCCAATCGTGTGCGCCAGTCGCGTCTTTTAATCTCTTCTCGCCCGACGCAATCGTCCCATGTCTCCCGACACTCCCTCTCCAAAATCCCTGCCACCCTGGGTTCGCTTACACCTCTTCCTTCCACTATCATCCATATATTTCTTCCCCTTTCAACCTTTCATTCGACGCCGCTCCAATTCCTCTTTCCCGGACGACGTAGCGAGTATGGCCGATAACTCTTCGACATCCAACCTAAATAACCCCTAGTTTCTTCATTTGAAGTCTGTACTTCTTTACTGCACCTTCCGTTCTTCCTTCGCCTGAATGCTTACCCGCCGGCGATATCCCAGCAGAGACGTATAAATTCGTTTTGTTCTCGTGTTTCAGAATTTCGCACTTCATCCGCGTGGGCGAAAAATATAGAGCAGGCCTCTGCCCTTGATTTTCAATTGACGCTCTTTACTCCGCTTGTGCCGCGGATGATTTTCTTAAATACGAGGTAAAACGTCTTGATTTAAGGACTTACTCCGGCAGTAATTGTCGCGAGCGTTCCTGGAGGTTTCATGCAATGAAGCAAATCTCACTGAAACTCTCTCTACATCACTTAACGCTCCCCAAATATGGATGTTTGTCGTACAGTCAGTGCAGCATGGTTTTCTTGTTCTTCCTTGAACTTTTCGTCGGCACTGTTTTTACTGAAGGGTAAGGAATTCCATGTACTTTTGGTTTTACGAAAAAATTGGCATGAAAGCTGACTAATTCTTTTATTCTTTGAGATATTTCCTTCTGATTGTGGAGTTTTCACCCCAGAATATTCACGTTAGAGAGCTTATAGCTTTTCTTTTATCAAATTTTCTTGTGAAAGAGAATACGCGATTTCTCTTCACAGAGGTTGATGTCATTCGGAGTGAAATTCCTCGCGTCCCGTTTCCTGAGGTATGATCTCTTTCGGGAAATTAATTTAAAATGTCCTCCCGTCTCCGCGAGCTATTCTGCCTAACAAATGTTCTACGCAAACAAGTTCAGACGATTTTCATGACGTTCAAACTGAAACGCTCGGAATTCAGAAGCACGCCCGGTTCTCTTGGGCGGTGGACGTGTAATTCATTCCGAATAAAAAAATGCTAACCTGCGGAGGAGGAATGGACGAAATTCGTCACGGGCTTGACTCTTCGGAGGCTTTTCATTCTCCATGCATTCCATTTTCCCTCGCTGCGCGACATCGCTCCCTGACCCTCGCAATCTTCAAGGATAAGAAAGAAGCCTGAAGGTTTTTCTCTCGTGAGCTCTCACCCCCCCCCCACCACCCTCATCCTTCAACCCCTCCATCAACTTTTCCCTCCCACTATCTCCCTCCATCTGTCCTCTGGGGGTATGGGGGCACTAGAAGGGGCAGCTAGAGGGAGGACATTGGCCTCCGCCCCGGGGGGTGGATATAAGCGGAGGAGCGTGGGGTGGTGGGAGACGCGGTGGGCGGTGGCCTGGCCTGTATTTTATCAGGTTAACCCAAGCATGTAATGAATGTTAAACAGAGACATGTGTGGGAGGAGGGGGTCGGAACGAGAGACGATCCCCTTGAACGCTGCAATCCCCACTTTGCAGAAGAACATCCCGCCCCCTCACATTTCGACTCCTTTCTTCCCTTCCCAGTCAGTCGTCCGATTCTCTTTCCGGGAGACTTTCCCCTCCTTCCCACCGGTGTTCCCTTTTTCTCCTGCCCCCTCCGGGCTCCGTCCGCAGCACCCCCTCGCCACGCTCTCCCATCCTCCACCTCCCATCCTCCACCTCCCACCCCCCACGCCGCTGCGACCCCTCCCCCCTCACCCGCCCAACTTCCGCATACACCCCTTCCGGGCGCACTTCATGCCTCGAGGGCGCTCGCTCTCCGCCTCTCATTCACGTACGAGTTTAGTGCAATCCAATCAACCCCCGACGTTCGATTGCACCGCCCGCGGGGCCGTCGTGTGTGTGCGTTTGTGTGTGGAGGGGAGATACGGGTAGGGGGAGATGAGGTGGGGGTGGGAGGGGGTGTGAACGGGTAAGGAGTGTGCGGGATATCCCTCTCTCGCACCCCTGTCTCCCTCCACCCACGATTCCGTCTGCCCAAGCATAACCTCCACACTCGCCTCAGGAAGACTGGGTGCCCCATCTCGGTCGCATATGGCTGGATCCGCGTCGTGGAGAGCGACTCCCCTTTCCTCCCCCCTCCCTGCAGCGGTTCCGATCACTCCCCCCACCCCTCACTCCAGTGAGCTGCGCGGGAGGAGGGAAGGGAAATATTTGAACAGTGGGTGCCGGAGAGCGGAGAGGGGGGGGAAGGGAGTGCGGGTAGGGCTCGGCGTGGGGGGTCGAGGTTTGGAGAGGGGATAAGGGGTCGAATTATATTTTTTTTCTGGGGGCGGGGGAGTTATTGGTGCGGGGGTGGTCGGAGTACCATGATAATTGGGGTGCGTGAATGCGTTCCCGCGTGGAATGCCGGGAAACGAACGCCGGCATTTCCCGTTGGTTCTTTTATTTCGCGAGTCGGAAGGCGAGGGAGGGGTGATTTGGAGACCTTCCTTTCTCTCTATGACTGCTCCGGGTCGCGTGGGTGGTTTTCTGTTTGCTTTGTTTTTTTAATCCCATCCCGCTAGACAGATGTCACTAGTTGAAGGGGATTTACTTATCCTTCTCGTTTCGGCGCCGGAAGAGCTTTGAAAATGGAATGAATGAAGGCCTGTGAACATATTATGAGGGCGCTTGAATAGTGATTCATCGTAATCTTTCCCTTGGAATGGCACACTAAGGACGTTCGCATATATTTACTGAGGGTAATATTACTCCAAAAAAGACCTCCAAAGTTTTAGGAAAATTAAATACGGTTTGACAAGACAAACGCTAGCAACGCTAAAATTAAAACAGTGATCATAAACATTTATGGGCTTCAAAGAAAAAAGATCTCTACTCTCCATTAGGAGTAAAGGATTGAATTGAGTAGCAAACATTATTTTAATACAGTAGCAAACGTTTACTACCAGGGACGTTCTTATTAAATATAAGCGTATGAAGGACATTTTTACCTGGAGAATCTATGGTTTTAACAGATCACAAGCATAATTAAACATATTTACATCTTAAATATTTACCATGAATCTATTATTTCTTTCTTAGATAATGAATGAGCTCAGTCGCCACGACTTGGAAGGACCATAACGCCGACCGTCGACATTGGCGTGTCTTGTTTTCAATAAAAAACCATTAAAACAAGAGTAAGAATACGTTTCTAAATGGCACTGTTCCAGGCGTAGCATGGTGGAAACCCTTCACAGTGAAAGAAGACGCTTTGCATCTTCAAAAAACAAATTTTCTTTATTAAGACCTAGTTTTCGTCGCGGCACAACATCTACAGGAGAAGATATTATGCTGAACAAAACCTAGGCCGTTATTAAAAAAATTCTATGTGGAAAAGCAAAGTGTCTTCTTTCATCATTACATTTCTAAGCAAAGAATCATTTTTTTTCACTTACTAACCGCAGTATTAGCGTCTCTCTCTCTCTCTCTCTCTCTTGCTCGTACGTGAAAGTTTTTAAAAAATTCATAGCCGGTACGCAACTTCGTCTTTCAATATTCTCTCGAAAATGAAATGGAAACTAAAGCTTGTCGGCGTTCACCAGCGACCAATAATGCTTCACTGGTGGCAGCAGTCAATCAAACACTGGTATGAAATTTTTATCGAGGAATTCTCGAAACGCCGTTAAAGTGATTGGGGTGTTTAATTATTTTTTCGTTGCCATAGGACCACCGATTTTATACAACAATTCACTACACGAAATAACGCCGCCGGTTTGATGTCGCTAGTGCCAATTTATAAGCGGTGAAACCTTCCCTTTCCATGAGAACGTGATTAGTTTCCAAGATTTTAATGCTTGGAAATCATATTTTCCTCCCTTCTCCTTTTACTCATACTTTTTTTTCCTTTATCATTTTCTTATTCGGTCACTTTTTCTGACATAAATTTACACTGTGCTTTTTCATCTTCACTTTTATCTTCACTAATTAATTCCGTTTGCCCAAATATTCGATATTAAGCGATTTAACCAAAGAGCATGCCTTTTTGCCGTCCGGTTGCATTTGATCTTAGGCCTAGTACATAAACAGATTTCTTATTTTAGTATTTCCTACGCGTTTCATAGTATACCATATTGCAAATATTTACGTCATTTGCAGACGTTCCTAAATATCTTAGGATTTTTTGTAATTCTTTTATTGGCATATGCCAACTTTTTACAAATGGTTTTCATCAAATAGTTTGCGTTGAGACTAAATTCGTCGAGTAAGACATACATTTGAGAGGATGAATGTAAGATTAAATCGAGCATACTAGCAGAGATGGGAAACACATCTAACGCAGTGAGTGTAATATTTCTTTTCGACTCCTAGTCCAAAAACGGAAAAACGAAAAGTGTGTGGTGTGCCTCTCTCAAAATAAGTGTCGTCCTATCTCCCACTGGATGAGCTAAATAAATTCCAGTAACAAATACTACGGATCTAACCCGTTCTCAAAATATAATGTTCTGAAGAAATTCATGAGGTAGTGCATTAAATATAAACTTAGAAAATACCACATCATTATTGGATTAATTTAAAAAATAGTGGCCATACAAGTTTGATTCACATTTTTTTCAAATAATAATAAATTGAATCCTATATTGTTGGCTATATATTTTATGTACATTGATATCAATGGCTTGACTCTTGATTACGTCAGCGGCAGCCGTTGTATGTTGAAACATGTTCAGTTCGCCTTCAGCAACGATGGAAGTAACACGTAACGAACAAACACTGCTGCATTGAAATTTAGCTTTCATCAAGACAAAGACACCCGAGATCTTTATAATGTTGCAAGGGGTTCATAGGAAGTGTGTTCTTTCCTATAACACAACGAAAAGAAGAAGGTTTAATATGTTTAAAGAGATGGGACAAATTTCTGAGAACGCTGGACCCATGAATCCATTTACTGCTCTTTTGGAAGTAAAAATTTTCACTGCTGCTATCATTGTCAGAAAAATTCAACGAATAAAGTTAAGGACACCATACAAGTAAAACAAATGTAATTTGGTGCCACATTTTCGATATGAACAGGATTGGTTATGGCTTGGGTTTTTCTATGGTGGGTTCTGAAAAACGCAAGGCTAACGAATAGTCACGATTAACTTCCGTGTATCAACTTGCATTGCGTTCCTCATTTTCTTGATAGTCAAAAACACTGCATGGAAAGCGTTTTTCATCATTAGAAAGGAACTGAACATGTTTCACCTTGCCATGGTTGCCGTCGGTGCAATTTTGGATTCAAATCAATCTAGGCATTAATTAAATATTGAGCTAGGAAGAACACAGAGAATGAAAATGTTGCACAGTAAGTTATGCGGATAAAAAATGCATGACCACTCTTTATTGAGCAGCCTTGGTACATCAACAATACTGAGTCACATGAATATTTTCGGAAATACTGTTGTTGGTGAGCCTTTCTTACTACCCTCTCATCAATTTTCGATTTTAAAACTTGATTGAAATTCTTCACAATGTTGTAGAATATTTGCGAATGTAGAAGCTGATCGATGCCACGAAGTATGTTAATTACAGTTTTCAGCCATTTATGGTATTGGAATGGAATCCTCAAGGAGTAAATTATTTCAAATCATTATAATTTTAATACATTTTTTGGTTGTTTTTAAGTCAGGGTGTTGAATGAGACATAATGATTGCGAATCCAACGGGCAAGTAACCATTTCTTGTACGCTAATATGACGCCATAAATTAAACATTTCAATGGATCAAATGTCTAAAAAGATAAATGATGGAAATCAAAAGGTCTTTTTGTAAATTGATTTTTTACTTTCAAAATTTATGGTAAAATAATGCAGTAGTGAGCGATCCTTTGATATTTGGGGTCGGTACTACTTGCATTTAATATTATTTACCTACGAGCAAGTCAACAGCATTCTCGTTACAATTTCTTTGTTAAAAAGCTTACAGAATTGCTGTGGATAAGTATATTATCATCAAAGCCAAATTTTCAATGATAATTATTCCTACACAGTAAAAGTATTATTTACGTGCGTGTGTGTACTGATGAATATCGAGAACCACTTGGAGAGAGAAAATTACTTTAAAAGCACATTTTTAGTACTTGCAGTTCGTAGCATATTGTGTAAAGGGAAATTACGGAATTAATTCCAAAGCGGACTTTTTCTGTGGTACCGTTTCCTACATAACCTATCGTCTTTCCGTTTACCTGACCTCCCCAAAATTATCGCCGAAATGGGCCAAAAAAGTGACGGAAGAAAATTCGTGAGCACTAACGAAAAGAGGATGCCAGAATGGGTTCCGGCGGCATGCTTTTTCTTCCTCCTCACCACCCCCTCATCTCAGCGCTCCCTCCAACCCCGAGCCAAAAAAATGAAATCCCTTTCTCATCTCAATGGCCCCCGCTCACGCCGTTCTCCCTCCGATCTCTCTCTCCCTCTCTCACTCTCCCATTCAACAGCCAATTAGACTCCTACCGCCGCTTTCGAATTGGAGTCGAGAGAGTGAGAGGCGGAGGGAGTGACGGGGTGGAAGGCGGGGCGGAGGGAGTTGAGTGGGTGGCAGGGGCTCTGCGGAGGAAAGAGGGAAGTCGAGGGTGAGGGGAGGCCAGGGAGGAGAGAGGGATAGGGGCGAGAAAATTGGAGTGGGTGGTGGGAATCGGGTGAGTTCGACCGCGCTCTAAATTCAGCGTTGCCGGACAAGCCGCTCGCACTCAGCGCGGTGATTGCAGAAACAGGTCGCGCGATAAGTTGCGGAATTTATTTCCGGAGACATACGCGCCGTTTGGAATACATTCTCCTCTCCAAACACGTCACTTCTGCCCCTTATAATCGGCCCAACGAAGTGATCAATGCTCGCTGCATGGTGCCTGCACTCGGCTTTTCGAGGGCGGGAATGCTCATTGCTGATTGACGGACATGCGGAAATCACAAAAATTAAATGTTCCAAGGTCGGTATGGCAAAGTTAGATAATTATATCTTTGTTTCCTAGCGCCTCATGAAATATATCCGCGATGCGTCTCGCAATGCATAGCATGGCTGCCGATGTGACTGGATTTTATTGCAGGAGTTTAAAATATTCCATTTGAAACTGTGGTAGTTCACCGTTATATTTAGACCCTTTGAAACATTAGTCAACTGCCCCAAGGTATTTCTAAATTATAATTGACTTCACTTTGCTTCGCTTTCCTATAATCACCTAATGGTAATGGTTCTCTTCTCTTTTCGTTGCAGGTTTTTCCTCAAATTCTTTCTCAAATGCAACCAGAACTGCCTCAAGAACGCGGGAAACCCGAGGGACATGAGGCGATTCCAGGTAAGCATTACATTATTCCTCTTACAAGGTGAGATTGGTGTTTGTTCACTCCTGCATTTGAGGCCGAAATGTCTTAAGAGAAATGGCTTCAGAAAGATAATATGTGCAAACTAACTGAGTCCCATCAATTAGTGAACACTTTCATAGAAGTTATATTCACGTCGCTGTATTGAAGCAAGGATTAACGTTTTTCTCTTTGTAAAATACAACTAGTGACAATTTTCAAGGAAATATTATTTATTGAATAGAATGTCTACTCTGTATCGTTATCTCAACAGCTTAAGACTTGGAACTGTAATATGGAATAGATTTGAGTGTCCAGGAAAGAAAACTTGGTATTTTCACATATCCAATATATTCTCTAAACATTATGCGTACTATGTTCAAGGAACTTGAACTAACTGGGTTAGTCTTGCTTAAATTTAAATCTACTTTTGTTATTCTTCACATGGTGGATGTTTCATTTCCTCTTTTTATAAACTTATTACCTTGGAATAAGGCGTATTTAAACGTATATAATACTTCATTCATTCATGTGCAAAGCACTTAACCAATTTTTTTTGCTGTAACAGTACTTCAACGATAATGTTTTAGCAGGTATTCAAATTAAATGCTGAAATATTTCGGTACTTCATAAACTTTGAATAAACACTTTCTTATTTTAGTTTTGAATGGCTCACTTATTATTTTTTCACCAGCATTGAAACGGCTACTTATTGCACCCCACCGCCAACTTTAATGACTCACGACGCACAAGCGTTTCTTGGGCAGTCTTCTTCATTTTTTCCCCTGTTCTTTAATGAAAGTGCGAGCTAAAGAGGAAAAATACTCAAGGGTATTAAAAAGTCCAGGAAAATAAAATAAGCATAAGAAATAAATCACAGCTATAGGAATGCGGAAAAAGTCGAATTGTTGAATCGCAAAGAATGAACGTATTATTAGTATCATCGAAAATCAAAATCGAAATTAGTGATTCGGTTTTCAAATAATTTGTATTTGGCCGGGAAAATGGAGTAGTTTCTCTTCATTCCTACTGGTTGCGTTCCGAAAGTAATGCAATTGAACATTCCGCGCCGCTCCTATTATTTGGAGTGGGATCAAACTTCCTGAAGTAGGTGGAAGGGACGCTAATCTTTGCCGCGCAAACAATCTCAGTGCTCTCAAAGCTTTGGAAGTGGCAGGACGTCAGTTATTGTAAACCTCTGCACGCCGACCATGTCACGAAAAAAATGGAATCGACGATCGAGCAACGTTATGCGATTAAGTTTTGTGCTTAACTGAAAAAATCTCTTGAGGAGACTAACAAAATGATTTGTGAGGCTTAGGGGACCCTGCTCTGTCCTACTCACAAGTTTCGAGGTGGTTTAAGGCCCTAAAGGTAGGGCCGGGAAGAGGTTCACGACCAACAACGCTCTGAGCGGCCGTCAACCAGCGAAACCGACAACAAAGTTGCTCGTTTTCGACAATTGTTGGACTCTGACCGTCGATTGAGTATCAAGATGGTTGTCAATGAACTGAACTTGTCGTCTACTGTTGTGCTTCGCATCGTTACTGAAGATTTAGCGATGAGGAAAGTGTGTACCAAGCTCGTGCCCAAGGTGTTGTCGGACGACCACAAGACCAACTCAGCGGAAATTTCAAGTGAACTTTTGCAACGTATTGAAAATGGACCTGATTATTTGGACAACGTTATCACTGGTGATGAAACCGGGGTTTTTGTATAAGACCCAGAAACAAAACACCAAAGCTCTGTGTGGCACACCGACCAGTCTCCCGAGCCCAAAAAGGCAAGAATGAGCTATTCAAAAGTGAAAACATTGCTCATTATCTTTTTCGACAGTAAAGGAGTGGTTCATAAGGAGTTTTTTCCTCAAGGACAGGCAGTTAACTCTGCCTATTACGTGGATGTGCTGGAAAGACTCCGAAAATGGGTCATCAGGACGACAAAAGACATCTCCGCTACCTGGCAACTCCATCACGACAACGCGTGTTGCCACAACGCGCTACGAGTCCGCGAGTTCCAGGCCAAACACCAGGTGCTAACGCTGCCCCACCCCTATATAGTGCTAACCTCGCCCCAACAGACGTCTTTTTGTTCCCTCGGATTAAGACAGCCCTGAAAGAAACCCGTTCATTGTTCATACATCTACATCTACATAATACCCAACAAGCCGCCGCAAGGGCGTGTGGCGGGGGTGTTGGGTCACCAACCGTAAAAAGGAACAATACCACATGTAAAACAACAACATGGAAATTACGCCTACAGCAGCGCACACACTCATGCAAAAATCCCTTCATTCTACACTCATGCAAACACATGCCATAAATCAACAAACAACTGCACCCCAGGATGCAGCACGAAAGCCATCCAACAACACGCAAGCCAGGACACAACAAGCAAGAATGTGAAACACCAATACCACATGAACATGCACCATAAAACACTCTACCCCCCGAGGAGACTGTAAAAGGCAGGGAATGCGACCCAACGTTGCAGGTAGCAAGAATTTCCCCCAAGAATTTCCCCCAGGGACGACGGATTGAAAGGGAGACTGAAAAACAGATGAACAGAACACTAATGAGGTCATTCGGAAAGAATAGAAGAGATCCAATCAGCCGTGACGAAGACATTGCGAGAGGTCCCCGTAGACGCCTTCCAGGGCGCCTACTGGTCATGGCAGAGTCGCTGGCAAAAATGTGTAGAGGCTCTAGGACAGTACTTTGAAGGATTTTAAGCATTTTTGCAAATATGTTCATTACTTAAAAAATAATTTCATTTCTTTCGGAACGCACCCTGTATTCACCAGACGTCATGCTTGATTCATTATTTTTTAAGATTCTAGTTTGATACATTTGAACTCATTGTATCCTTTTGAATCTCATCCGGGGGGCTTTAACAATTAGATTCCACTCTCAGCTGCATTAGATTTATTGCCCACAGCGATCCAATCTAATACTTCAAAACAAACTGAGCAGCTCTGTCGACATGAAGAACGGAAGCTTACGCTGTGATCTCCGGCATTTTCCGTGCCTTCGAAGGTGCTTTTTTATGCTTCGCCACGTGCGCACGGGAAAAAATAATCGCAGAATTACTCTTCCCTCCCACAAAGGCTTTGAGAACTTCCAATGCAGGCAACACCTCAAATGAGGATCGTCTGTACTACGGTTGGAAGGACGGGGAAATTTGCCCTTTGACGCACCTTGGGGGCCAATAGAATGCGCCCTTAACTCACTGCCCTCTCACTGTCCCTCACTAAATAATGTGGGCCCTTCGCCACCTCTTCCTCCTCCTATTTATCGCCGTACTCCGTCTCTCCCTACGATTTCTCCTTCCTCTATTTTCCACCTTTCCAGCTTCCCTATTCCTCTCCTTCCCTCCCGACTTCTTTTGATGTCTCCCAGAAAAGTGGCAGGCGGTGTTTACGCGGTTACCCTCCCGCCCCCGCCAAGGGCGATGGGTAGGTGTGTGCGGCTGGAGTTATTCACTCTCCCACATGAGTCACGCGATTGCCGCTGGCGCGTCGCGGCGCTGCTGTGTATACGAGAGAGAAACGACCACCCGCGCGCGCACGTTTGGGTATGATTGTGGCTTCTTAAACCCCCTCTTACCCTTCTCCAACCCACCCCCTTCTCCAATCCACCCAATCTCCCCCTTCCCAATCCTCTGCAGCCCCACACACAACCCCTCTTACCCTTCCCCCTCCCCCGCCGTCCAGAGACGTCCCCGCGCGCTCGCCAAAATGATCTCCCCCCGGCCCCCCTAACTGTACCCTCTCCCGCCCCCAACGCCACTTCCTCCCCCGCGCTCCTTTCTTTGCCTTCTTCTTTCCTACCGCGGTTGTTTTTGTTTATTTTCCGTGAGTTCTCCTCCTCGTATTTTTTTACCGTTTTTTCCCACCCGTCACCGAGCGCATGCGCCGAGATAATTTTGAAAAAAATCAATGGCGGTGGAGTTTATTATGGGCATTTTAGATGGTCATTTTATATGCTGAAGTGTTTTCTGGGGGGCCTCCTATTTGCTTAACTGCACGCCTTGCTTTTGCGCTTGGGAGAGTTTATTTTTGAGAGAGAAGGGACCGTGTTCCGAAATTAATAGAATTTACAAATGTTTGGAGAGAGATGTACAGGGAATACTTGTTACTTCTCAGTATATAATTAACGTTCAACATTTCTTTTTCCCATTAGAAGAGGAATAATAATATTAGTGTTGTGCATTAAGGAGAATAATGTTTGTGTAAGGGCTCATTTTTTCGGTTGAATACTCTCCCGCGTAGTAAAAATATTTTATTGGTATCAGTGATTGATTCCGCATGGGATGCCTAGGTATAGGCTTCAATTTCTTGTTGAGTCGCTTCTTCAGTTTCTATTGAAAGATGCGGCTGAGATTCGAATTAATCTTACTTATGCCACAACGGTAACTAAATGCGATTATTATCCGTCTCAATTTCTCGCTCCACTCGCCCCCGTTCAAGCTAAAAATCTTTCACCATCGAAATATGACTCCGAGATACGTTGACATGACCTGAAAGAGTGGACACATAGGTATGAGAGTTCTCGGAGTCGTAAGCATCCCTCACTTTCGACTTCACAATTTCTTGAAGCCACCTGACTGTCAGCGATCAAAACCGTTGATGCCTCATGCAAAAGTAATGTCTTCTGATAAACTCAATTTTATACACCCTCTCGCTAAAGCCTCTCCACTAATTAACCGCCGGAACACTTTGCGTCGGATTCCGGTTCGCCGAACACGCCTCGCCGTTTTGTCCGGCGACTGAGAGAGAGAGAGAGCACACAACGCCTAAGTCCTGATGTCCTCTCCTCGACCCTTTTCCCCCCGCCCCGGGCCCTTTGACACAGATCCTCCTCACTCATTACCTCCGAAACTTCTTTGGATGAGGGTCACCCAGAGCACGCTGTTTGAAGAAGTATCTCCCCCTATTTGCCGACGACCATTGAGAGAGAGAGAGGCGAGGGTCGGGGAAAGAGGAGGGAGAGAGAGGCAAGTGAGGATTTCATAGGAGCCAGTCCTCCTTTTCTCGTGGGCAATGGGAAGAGAGAAAGAGAGAGATAGAGAGAGAGAGTGAAGCTTGCCTTTGGCGTTTTTCGCTCGACGCGAGGTCAACGATTGCCCTTCCCAGAATCCCAATCTCTCCACGAAAAGCGACGGGGCCATGGGCCGAGGAGATAAAGGCTCCGGAGGGAGAGAACACAGGTCGAGAGGGAAGTGTGGAGAGTGCGGAGAGGTAAGCGATGAGAGAAGCGAAGATGTGGAATAGGTGTAGGGGCGAAGAGGTAAAGGGAAATAGTCGAGGCAGGCGCGGAAGGAAATGAAGTGTCACGCGAGGGATCTCATCCCAATGTTCAGAAAGGACGACATAAGCGTATAATAAGTCGAGGGAGTCAGACGATAGTGTTAGGGAAATCATGCCTTCTGTATTATAAAAGCAGATGAACGGAGATGAAGTTTTCAACCGTAAGAATCAAACTGCCCTAAAACTTAGATTAGTCGGAGGTCTGGACGGAGAATTCTGGTATTCTGACCACCTTTATTAAAATGATATTTCAAAGATAAGTGAAAGGACTTGGAGCATTATTTTTATTATTACATTTTAATTATTGTTGTAATTTTGACCACACCCGAATTTTGAAGTATGACATCCATCATATATCCTTGTAAATAATTTAAGGAGCAGCACACATATATTTTTTTCATTGTTTCCGTGATCCATAATCATTAAACACTTATTTCAGTGAAATGGAAAAATTATTTTTTTTGCATGATGTTTATTTGGACTCAGTTACGAACTAAAGAATTCCCAAACAGGCAAATACTCTTTAAGAGCGTATTTTGTTCTTTTGACATTTCTGTAAGTTCATAAACTGCACCCTCCAATATCACTAATCGGTCAGATACTATCGATTTTGGCAGGCCTTTGGTTGAAAATTTTATCTTTAAATTTTGAGTTACGTAGAAAGACACCGAAAGTTTTAATTGAGAAAAACAACAATAGTGAAATTATATCTCACAGATTGGATAATACCCAAAGAGAAGCCTTAAAGTTGCAGTCTTAATAGTAGAATCATGTTAAATACAAACAATCAGGTATGGTACTCCTTAGTTATTTTTCTCGCATTAATATAATCATTGAAATAGTCAAGGCCATTGATTTGATCTCTAGCCGGAGAAACGGCCTCCGAGATTTCTAGATTGAAAAACGTTTGATAACATCTTTGCTCATAGATGATCACTTTTAGCAAGTTCATTTGCCTGGCATAATCTGGTTTAAGTTTCCTCCATCCATATTAAACTAATTTTAGTTTTCCACACATTTATTTTTCCAAATTTGTGGCCATTCACGACGACATAGTGTAATAACAAACTTACTCGTCGAAAAAGAATTCTGGTGAAATAAAAATATATTCCTATTTCGTTGGCGACATACTTCAGCAACAGCGACATCGCACGGTGAATAAAATTTATGGAAGAGAACCTATGCGCGTTTTTGTTTACATAGAGAATATTACGATGCATCTCGCAGCCATAGCACATTTATTTTCAAAAATTGGGCATCCGCACGATTCGGCGATTCAGGCGACCCGATATTTCGGAAGCAATCGCGATGCATTGAGAGAGGAAAGTCGTCCATTTGTACCCACTTCGGCTCGTCACCACACCCACCCCCTCGTCCTGTTGGAAGTAAGGCACGGGGAGAAGGGAGAGCCCCCGCGCGGGAATCGAAGTCGGTCGGCTCCGTAAGGGCCTTCGCCGGAGTCCGAAGGTGGTAATCGGAAAGGGCCGAGAGGCGATAGAGATGGAAGTCGCAAAGGGGTGGGGGGTGGAAGAGGAGAGGGGATGAGGGAGGGCAGAAAGGGAAAAGGAGATGGCGGAGGGAGAGGGGGGTGTGACCGTCTGGGGGAGGGAGGCGAGGGCAGGGGCGCGCGTGTGTGTGTGCGTGTGGGTGGCGAAGCAAACGGGCAGACCGCTGCCTGGCTTCATCGAACGAACTAGTCGTCATCGTTCTCCGTTCCCATGGGAACGGGAGCCTTCTCCCCCGCGGGGTTCGAGAGAGAGAGGGAAGGAGGGAGAGAGAGAGAGGGCGGAAGACGTACGGCCCGCAAGGAGGGGAGGGGGCGGAGGAGGAAGGGGGCTGGATGATGGCGCGTACGCCGAGGCAAGGAGTCGGGGCAGAGGAGAGAGAAGATGGTGGGGGAGGGAGGGCGATGGGCCGTACGAGGGGACAAGAAGAGAAGGGGGGGATTGGCGGCGGGAGAACCCCTCTGCGCATTCCCAGGGGGCAGAAGTAGCTCCCGAGGGAGGTGGAGGGGGAGGGAGGGGGACGAGCGGGGTGGAGCTTCCCTTCCACCCAGACCTCAACCCACCACACATCCCCGCAACCCCTCTCCCCGCCTCGGACCGTCCGCATCCCTTCCTTTCCCCCCCCCTCCCCACCAACCCCCTCGGCGCTCCCAAAATGGAGGAGAGGAGGCGGGGAGAGGTGCGGGCGAGAGGAGGAGATAGATAGATATACCCCCTTCCTCGTCCTCCCCCGCAACCACGCTCTGGGTTTTCCGAGACCATCCCATGAAACCCATGATATCCCCCTGACGCCGCCATGGCGTGCGCCATTTCGTGAGCGACCCGACGCTGCGGTGGTAGATTCGGGTTCGACCCCCTCCGGCGCTGCTATCCCCCACCACCCACGTGCAGCCCACACCACGCCGCCCTCCGAATTCCCCACCCCATCTTCCTTCCATCCACCCGCCCGCCAATCCGAGTCGATCCCCGTCCCTTCAGGCGGCGTTTGCGTGCCTAAAGGACTAACGTTCCCTCGCGAGGAAGCGTCTCTTGCGTTTTGGCTTGATGTGGAGAAGATGGAAGGAAAGGCATGAGTCTTTGGCCATGGGGAAGGGCGAGCTCTAGATGTAAACAATGGCCGTTTCTGGTGCTGGAGTAGAAGATATGGACTTGAAGAAATAAAACGGGGGAAAGTAAGATTACTAACCTATCCTTGGAAGGAAAACGGCAGCAAGAATTATTCTACCTTATTATGACTCTTACTTACTCTGGATTCTCATTGCTTCGTTCATTTCTTGTCTTCTAAAATAACATTTCAAAATATTCTTGAAATCTATCTAGTAACGTTGGGGATCGACAAGGAAGTTGTTGAATTTTAAAACTATGGCTGGTATAGCTTTTAAATTCATAAGTTAAAGGTCTATAATTCTTTTTACACTTGTATATTTCGTTCGTGTGCAGTTGCAAAGGGATAGAGGATACCATGGTCTCGATGAAAATTTAGTATACCTTAGAAAATAAAGGAAGTCCGCAGAGCTAATCCTGAGAAAGCGTCGGAGAAAATCAAGACAGCGCGAGGAGAAGTTTAAAGGGATCGACGTAGTTTTGTTAAAGTTGCACCTTTTAATGAAATTAATGGCGCCAGGGAAGGAATGAAAACATGAGCGACAAAATGGACCGTTTAAAGCTTCGTCAGTAAAGTTACAGGTGTGGAGAATAGTGGATTAAAGGGAAGAGGTGGTAACGGATGTAAGGCTTGAGCACGCTCGAGGTAATTGCATGGAAGCGACTAAACGAAAAAGCTCTATCCAAAAAAGAAGAAAAAAAAGAGAGCGGAAGTTTATCGCAGTGCTGGAGATATTTAGGCTTGGGAGTGAAAACATGAAAGAGCCGCCAGGGAACTCGGGAAGAGGAAAGAATAACGCATAATTGGGAGCAGGCACCGCTGCCAAAGTGGGACTAAAGTTCAATTAAAACAGACCGGGCCGTGATTCCAAAGCAGTAGAAAATAATTTACTGCGTTCTGTTGTCATATTTCGCATATTCGGTGGAAAATATGACTGCAGGAAGTCCCAAATAATTAATAATACGTTGATCTTATCATAGTTGTTGATCCTTATGAACCCGCTATTATCTCTATGAGCACAGATAGGGACCAATGCCGAAATCTTTATTATACCCTGGGTAATGCATGCGTTGTAAACGGTTGGTGGTGTCAAATGCCATAAATTACCATCAGGAATATTTATTAATTGACACAATGTGAAATTATATGGATGAAATTATATATGAATAAAAGTTTTTTTCTGAGACCACCGCCAAGTGAATCAGTTGAAAAAATACCCCACGCCTTCTGATAACGTTCTCTTCCAATCAAACCAACCAATAATTAAAAATGACATTGTTGAAAATTTAAGGATTAGCACTTTTTCTATTGCAGTGGGTGTGCAAATAGTCTTCAGTTGGTGCAATATATAACTATCAATAAACTTATATATGCAACAATTTTATTGCCTGAACTAAACAGTCCAATTATTGGTTTCCTTCTAAACTATTCAGTTCGACTAACTCTTTGGCTCTTCACAGGTCCTTATATTTATTTCTTTCACTATTTCCTTCATGTTCCCACCTTTTTCTTTTGCGATATTTCCTACAATTAATGGTTAAAAATTGGTACTGATCGTCGGTTACTTTAAGATTGGTTCCCTTTGTACGTAAAATTTGTCCTGACTTGAAGCATCAAGAGATCTCTTTTAGCCTCGTAACAGAATTATTATCCCCTGAAACCTTTTTTCGATCACGGTGTGAATTTCCATGAGGTGTAGGGGGGGAGTGTCCCCACAAATTGGACATTAGTGAGGTCAAGGCACCGTTCACACGTACACGGCCGCCACTTGATCGGAAGGACTTCGCCTCCCACCCCTCGATCCCATATCGGTTTCCAGTTTTCAATCGAGAGAGAGAGCACGGCCTCAAAAATCGACGGCGGAAGACATCGGGAAAAATAGGCGGCAGAGTCAAATCAGAGGTGGATTTCGTGAGGGGGCAAATACGCCCCGCCGGCCTCGTGGTTGTGGCCGTGCGGAGCGGGGAAGCGAGTCTCTCTGTCGACGGAGGTGTGCGTGGTGGGGGACAGGATCGGAGGGGGAGCGGGGAGTGAGAGGGGTGGGGGCGGGAGGGGAGAGTTGAGGGACGTGAGAGGACGGAGGCGACCAAAAGAGAGAGTGAAAATCAGAGAGAGAGGGTGGGAGGTAAAGGGATGAGGGAGTTGGGAAGGAGGAAACGGGGAAGTATATCCGCCCTTTAAAGGGGATATCTGTGCACAAGTGTAGATGGCTTTCCCTTTGGGACCGCTCCGGCGGTGGCGGCTGAGGCCATCTTTTCCTCCTCCTTTCTCCCTCTCACGCTCTTCCCCTCCCCCCGTTCCCTCTGCCCACTGCGACCCAGCAGGGCCTCCCCTTGCTCTTGTAGTCCAGGAGGGAAAGTGTCTTCCCGTCCCTCTCTCCTTTCCCTTCTCTTCCTCCTCCCACACGAACCTCACGGCACTAAAAACCTCTCTCTCTCACCTCTCTCTACCCTCCCTCCTCAACCCCTATTAATGAACACTTGTCATCTGACACATGCGGAGGGAAAAGAAAGAGCCGTGATTGCTCCGACAACCCGCGTCACGATAATAATCGTCCCCTAGCCGCGGTTGAGGAGGCGGTACCGGCACGTTCGCAACACCAATTCGCGTGCGGAAGTTTGTTTTTAATCCGAAACAAGCCGTCGTGTGAGGATTCTAACCCCGGGTCAGTGAGCTCGACTCTTTGCAACGTAAAGAGTCAAAAACTATTGAGCTAACGTTTCCCTCCTCTTCTACACATGGCCGTGTCTTCCCCGTTCCTCTCCCCCCAATTGACGCAAGTTCATTAAGCTTCACTCTCCTGTACAATGCAGACGGACTCCCTTCCAAATTTCCTCGGGCTTTAAATTTCATCGCCGTTATCTCCCCAGCAAGAGAAACTTTTGTGGTGATGATGCGATGTTGTTTTTTTCGCCCCGTCCCTCCTCTCGCTCCTCTTCTTTCGCCGGCCCTTAAATGCCGCCATACTTTATCGCCGTGATTAGACGTTAACCTCTCATGTAAAAATGATGGACGAGGTTCCTCATTTTTTTCCGCCGTTTCCGATTTATTGCGGCGGTTTAAAAAAAAAAGGAGTAATGATAAAATTTCGGCGCCGCGTTCGTTGCCGCTCTTTTCGTCTATATTTTGTTTTCCTCACGTGGTACGGGTGGAGAGGGTGCGGGGAGGAATGAGTGAGGGGACGTGGGTGGTGGGAGTCGGGGTTAGGACGGTGGGAAGGGGCGGATGGGCGGTAAATCTCATCTTCCCCTAACCGCACAGCCCATTCCGCGCTCGGTCCCATATCTGATGCTGAGGGTGGAATGATGTACTGGAGCAGTATAGCGCGCAGCCATGTTCATTTTTCGTATCAACATTGAGGCCTGCTACTTTTTTATAATTCGTAAAAATAAAGGTCCGGATCGAATAATCTTCCTAAAACCCTTAAAAGCACTTGGAAACCCATTTATGCTCTCCGAATAGAGTGATAAGACGCTCTAACAGATGATTGTTTTCTTACTCTTAGCCCTGTTTGCTGTTAAATATACGCCAACAAGAATTGCAGTAGATGTTTCCTTTTCCTTTCCTTTCTCAGACCAAATAAGTCAAATGCGATATCAAATGAGTAATCCAGGTCATCAAGAATTGTCTGAGTTCATGAGTAGGATATTTCAATATGGATCATTTCCTACGGAACTCAATGTTTTTTAAACAGTACGCGAAAGTTGAATCATTACTTGGATTTAAAAATTGTTTTAAATATCGTGAATCATATACAGTATTAATTCTGTTGACTTCTATGTATTTATTCATTATTTCGCTTCGAAGCTACCAGACGAATTTAAACGGTAATAATTCTTAATAGTGGTGTTATATTATTAATTTTACGTAATCGTAATAAAATTCATATAATTGTTTAGAAAAATACTTTTGAACTAATTGCGTGACACTGGTCCCACTTGAGTTGGCATTGGTAGAAATAGGATGGTGTTGCCAAAAATAAGTCAATAGCATTTACTTCCTCGAACATGAATTCCAATAGTGTTTAGTATAAACTTTGTAGTAGCAAACATTTATTTACATCGTGTCAGAACTATGCTGGCATTTTACCCGTAAAAAACTGGGATATGTGAATAGTGTGTTAGTTTACATTTTCTGGCCTTTCACTCATCAAATCCCAGGGTTCCATTTATCCGTTAACGACACCGGGGTGACGTGATCCTGATGTCAAGCAGATATGTTGGATAAATATTATTACATAAATAGTTGAAAACATTAAGATCCCCCGCGGTCGCATAGTCAGTCTTTCGTTCATTGTTGCATTATTTCTGGACAGCTGCACATATTTAAGGTAAAAAGTCACTTTCTTCAATACTTTGAAGGAAGTCCATTGCAACTAAAGCTTTAATGATGTCAAGCTGGCAGAGTAATTACCTGTGGGGCATATGTGGCTGGAGGCGGGTGGCGGAAAAATTGTCCATCTAAAGGTGAATTTAAGCGTTTAAGTAGTGTGGAAGGTAGAGAAGTTACTATAGCACAGAGAACTATCCATAATTAATCTTTTAATCATAGTACGTATTTGTAATGCCATAAGTTAAATTAATCAGGTCTTATAATCTTACAGTGTATCTTTAATTAATCTTTATATTGAACTTCTATTGCCATTTCAATAGCAATGGATAAATCAAAACGAGCCAGACCCCCGCATTGTTTGAATTGCACAATGCACACACTCTCTTTTCTCAAGGCCCACCTTAAAACTAATTTTCTCGTATTTATTTGAGTTGTGCGAGTGTATAATTTAATGAAATAAGCTCTAATTTGTGCTCAGGAAGAACACTGAACTGAAATAATCAATCTTTTGTTTTTCAATTGTATTCTATCGACAGCTTTTCAAATTTTATATCTCTTATTACACTGTCATGTTAGAAAAATAAATTCCTCGAAATAAAAACAAATACCTTTAAACTCTCAAAATGTTCATTTAAATTTTTCTGATTCACCTTCATTGCACATTCATTCTTGCGCTTTAAAGATATCCCTATCACAACTACTCCTTAAATTGAACGTTAGTACCTCCTTTTCTCTATTGCATGCTGTCATTTTGATTCATCAGACGCGGTTATAAAGCTATCATCGTTATCGGAAAGATTATTTGCATTTCATTAAGACCAGTGTCTCATCGCTGTCCCATTTCTATATAAAAAAAGAGCCTGGAGTAAGCATATATGGTTCCCAAGAGAGCAAACACGCCCTTCCCTTTCCATTGGTCCCTAACGAAATCTTCAATCCTTTGTTTGCTCGGCCTAAGTTATTTATCGGTTGCCTGTTTGCTTGGAGCCTTTAAACTTTGAGGTCGCTCCGACTGGAGGATGTAGGCCTCCCATAATTCCATCGCCGTTAACTTTACTCCATTGCAGGGAAATACACAGCGTTTACACGCGGCTCCTTCCCTATTCCTGACCACTTGTGAGCCCTCCCCTCTTCTCTTTCACGGACGATGCAGCGGCCGAGCGGAGAAATTCATCTCATGAATTTGTTTGCCATCGAGTAACTTTGGACATCAAAGTTCTCGTACTTAATCAAAAGATTGGCAGGGAGGCCCAGGCATCCAGCGTTATGTTTGTAATGGCTGAGGAAGTCGAGGGGTGATGGTAGCGTTTTCATTGAAGAATTCTCCTCGCTGCGATATTTAGATGAAGCAATGTGTTGAAGAGGAGAAGTGGTGTAGCGTAGTGATGACGCGAGTTTTAATAAAATTAGCAGCTTTGGATAGAGAAAAGAACACGTATGCTTCCCGCAACGACAACGAATAACTAAGGTTTAGGCGGAGTTCACAGTAAGGCCAAAGGCCTAAAATATTTGCTCCCTCTTCATTACAATAAAAACGTGCAATTTTTAAGCGGCACGTTTGATAGCTGAAGAAAATGGACTCATACGAACATCCGGCCAGACTATAAATGTTCCCCTAGGAATCATTCTCAACAGTCTTTGATGTGAAAAATTAGCCCAAAAATTAATATATCCATTGGGTTATTATTAATTAACAATTTCTATAGAGAATATAATTTTTACAGCCTTGAACCTACCCGTAAATACGCTTACCAAGGTAATATCGTCAACAAAATCATAACGCTCGTTCCAGTCACTTTTTTTGTTGCGACTCAAAGGATTTTGAGCAGATTACATCCGTGAAGATATAGTGCACGGAATTGGAAAGGGAAAGACAGGGACGGGTGGTGCCATAATGCTTTTGGTGCCGTGGGTTGGGAATAGATGCGGGAGAAAGAAAACATCCAATGAAGTAGGATGGCTGGATGAAAAAGTCTGGAGAAAATGCCGGACAGGGAAGAGTATGTGGATCGAGGCTGGGGAAAAATGAGGGAGGATGGCGGCGGGAGCTTGGAGAGGATGAGGGCCGAGGGTAAGGGAACGGTGTGGGGATAAAGATTCGGGCGCCATTGTCAACCTCATCCACCTGATCCCTTTCTCACTCCCAATCTTCCTGCTTCCCCTATTTCTCCCTTCTCTTACGATGCCTCATTAACGATCATTCTGTTTACTCTTTGCCTCATTCCTTCGTTTTGCTTAAACCACATTTGGCCCTCTTCATTTTCAGCCCCGGGCTGTGTAATGCATATCCATTCCATTATCTCATACTACCTCTCCATCCTCTTCCGTCGTTCCTGTTCACCTTGTCTCCTGGCATCGGGATTCTACTTAACAGCTTCCAGTGATCGAAAAGTTCTCCTTTCCTTGTTGTCTGCTCCTCCAATTCCATGTCCTTAGCCAAGGGATCTCCTGTCATCCCCTTCCTAAACCATCTACTCCCACCGATTCTTCTCTCTTGGTAATACTTTCCACATAAGCGGATTCGCTTACATAAATTTTCGACTCCGGCCTCCTCGTCCTTTTTTCTCGTTCCGGCCCCTTTCGAGTTTTCCTCTCGCCAACCCTTTCATCTTCTGCCTCGCTCTTTAATCCCGGTCCCACATGAACTAGAGAGGAGGCGAGAGCGGTTCCCTTTATGCCTCCCCCCTTTCTATCACCTCCCCAACTTTCTCTCTCGTTTGAGATTTCCGTCCGTTTAATCCCGACTCTTCCTGCTTTCTTTTCTGCCGTCCTGTATTCTTGCCAAATTTTCCCCACTCTCTTCCTCCTCCCATTCTTTTCATCCTTCCCTTTTTCACATTCTCTCTTGCACTATATGTCACTCATTCCCTTATTTTTCTCTGTTATTTCCTTTTATAATCATCTTTTTTCTCTTTCTCGTTCCCTATTTCTTCTCTTTATGAATCATCTATTCCTCTACTGGTCTCTCTTATTCTTATTACTGTCTTTATTCTGTACTGTGCTTGAACTTACCCCCACTCAATATCTCTCTTTAATGTGCCTTTTTCCAACTTTCCTCACTTTTCCAATTCTTTTATTTTTCCTTTTTCATGATTCGTTCCCGTAACATCTTCTCCATTCTTTCCTTCCTTTCCCGTTTCTCCTCTCTCCCTCTTTCCGACGCCCCCCGTCCGTACCTCGGTGCTTATATCTCCCTTCCTCCCGTCCCCGGCAAATCCCTCCGCACTCCCTCACCCTCCCTTTCCCTCGACCCTTCCCTATTTCCATTCGATTGGGTTCGCTCTCTCCCCTCCCTCGTTCTCCTCCACACACACAGACACGCACGCAAAAATCTCGCGCGCACAAACAAACGTCGCCCCTCTTTCCATTTCCGTCTCCCTTCTCCCCATCTTTCCTTACCCTCATCTACGTCCTCCTTTTATAAACCGCCAGCCGCCGCAGAATTCTTGGAGAGGGTTTTAGATTATGAACTGCCAGGCGGAAAAACTGCCGAGGTCATTTAACCAGGTGTAAGCAGTAGAAATACTCTAGGAAGCTTAAGAAGTGCCTTCCAGTAAGATTCATATTTTATTCATGCTTTTTTATTCATAAATTAACGTGAGGACCATTGTGGTGACTGTTGCCTTTTTTAATAACTTGTTTCCAGCTCGTCGAGATGGATCTCGAGGCCCTAAGCGTAGTGGATAGCCCTCCTCCCCCTGCCGCCCCCGAAATAGAGACCCTCCCTTGCCGGAGCGAGCATCGACTAATCGCCGATCCAAATTTTTGCAGTAGACTTGCTTACCCAATTGTGCGAAAACTATTGGACCCAAAATTTCAAGTCCCCGTGAATCAAGGGGCCTCATTCGTAAAAAAGTATAAATTAATGTCCAAATTTTCCCTCTCTTTCTGAGGTACGTATTACAAGTTCATCTACCCTCCTCCTCCCCTCTCCTCCCGCTGTTTGCATCTTCCTCCGACCTCCGAGACGTCTCTCCTCTTCCCTCTGCCCCTCCTCCCCCGCGGAATATCGAACGTCCCCATTGCCCGCGCGCGTGTGTGTTTTTATGTGTGGGTGTGTGTGTGTGCTCTCTCAGACTCCTCCCCACCAGACCCTCCCCGGTGCCCACTTCCTAAAAGAGAAGGAACTCCGCGCTATTTTCTCTGTTTCCTCTCTCTCTCTCTTTCTCCCCTTCATACCTTACCTGCTCTCATACCGTTTCCCTTCCTCCTCGCCTCGTTTATTCCCCTCCCGTTCATTCGTCTCCGATTTTTCCTATTCCTATTCCCTCCTCTCTCCTTCAGTCCCCTTCCCCAGTCTCGTACCTCTCGACTTCTGCCTTAGCATGCTCTCTGTCGTAGCTGACGCTCCCTTCCTACCTCTTCCAGCGTGGGCATTCGAATGGATGACGGTAGTAGCTCAGGCCTATTCTCCCGGTAAGATTTGGTTAGTGGAGTTAAGAAGATGGTGATCGTTGTTATGATTTTCCCGTAGATGTTCCGGCAATTTTAATATAGGTAAACAGTTCATTCTCCAGATATCTATATATCGGAGGAACGACTTGGAATCAAAATAATATGCGCCAGCGTCGAGAAACTCGCTGCCCTTCACACTCTTCAATGTGCACCGCTTCATTGATTTTAACTTTTTCCAAGACCAAGCGGAAAAAAGGTTCACCTGCCAATTAACGAAAGTATCAAATGAACATGCGCTACAATGTTTTGAGATAAAATTACTTAAGATGAAAGTAGAAACGCTAAATTGGAACTCTGGAGTAAAGGGAGTAAACTTTAATATGAAAGCAAACTCTTGCAAATCTGATAGCTGATGTATCTCAATTTGCGTATCCGTCAGGCGCTTCTACGTGAGATTTCAATTTGCCACCTTGTATTAAAACGTTTTTTAGAGAAAGATTGTTTCATATGATCTCTTCGGTTCAATTTTTACCTCGATGAGAAATATTTTTCCCAGTCAAGTGCTTCGTATGAACTCAAAACTCTATGCATAATCATTACATAAATGCTCTTAGGCTTATAATAGGCTTCCGATTAAATAGATCATATGCATATCACATGTACGTACCTATATCACAAACCCTTTTCAGGAGTCAAAAAGGCAAATAGCCGAGCATCGATTTTCAACAATGTGATTTCGTCCCCGGGCTTCACTGAATGATAATATATTAGGCTCTAAAAAGTCTGTAATCACTTTAACTTCTAAGGTGAACTTTTACCATTTAAAAATATTACTTTCACGATAAACATATTATTAATATCGCTGGCATTGTTCACTATTCGATACATTATCCATCCATATCAAAGCTCTGTTCTTGGCATTAGACCTTGAACGGTTGTTTACCAATCATAAAACATTAATCCATTTGTAACAGCTTTCTGCTCTGATATAAGTATGAAGCATGGATGAAATCTGTTCTCTTTAGACCTTAATCAATAATTGTTGTATTAAAAGATCCACGTAGATTGTCGAAGGCTTATTTAATTTGCAATGTGATACCCATTCCAAGAAAGTGACTTTTCGACACTTAATCAGTATCAAAAACTTAATGCGATATCTGGTGTTAGGATCAGATACATTTTCGTTAGTCAAAAGCTAACCAGCAAGAACTTCGTATTTTCCGGTACATTTTAACTCCTACTCGTCAATATGTGAGCTAACACTGTATTGTTCAGTGCAACATCCACTAGATGTACCCGAAAATGGATTATCGCCAGGTATTCTTTGTACCCAGGATGCCAAACCCCAATATTCAGCTTTTTCTCCTCTATAATTTATCGTATTTTAGAAAAACTTTTATCACCCACACCCTCACATTTGACATCGACATAAATACCCCGCGAACCTCCAAAAAAGGGTTTGGCAGGGGGTGCAAGCACCAGGTGGGAAGGGTAATTGATAAGGGAGGGTATGGGAGAGGAAGGGAAAATGGAAAAATATTCGTTAAAAACTATCAAATAACGTGCAATTTTTTATGCATGCTGGATTTCGACTTGATTCAAAACAATGGATAGTTCACCTAATAAGTTTGTTATGCGAAAAAAGGGAATAGAAATTAACCGAAATCATTTATACCACAGGGCTCCGCCATAACAAGACAAATCATGCTGAACTGAAAAGTAAGAGGGGGAAATTCCCCATTAAGTGGACATGAAACTCATGATCTCCGCCCCCAAAGACACAGACATAGAATATGACACACCGCTGCAGGCAGCGCAGGCGTCTTTCCCACCGAAAGAGACGAGGGGTGGAAGGAGAAGCTTGAAAACAACAAATCAGGGCAAGCAATACTGTAAATGGCAGTCCCATGCGGTCATGCGGGAAGGGATTCGACAACAAAACACGCGAGATTAGCGAAAGCGCATGCACTTGAGCAAAACCAATAATTCTCCAGACACTAGACGCTGCGATTGGCAAGTGGGATTTTTGCTACCTATAACCCAGCAGTTACTATCCCATATTCTCCGTGAGAAGGAGAATCTATTCTATTCCCTGAACTTCATATTCATGATGGAAGAGACCAATGTATGTATCTGTGCAAATAATTTGGAAGACTTCGGCGCTGAAACATGCGGCTCTGAATTTATTCAGTAAGGTTAATATATCATTTAATTGTATATCTTCTAATTCTCATTTCCAGAGATTCCCAACCCAACTCCAGAAGAACTTTGCCTTGAACTTGCTTTGAACCTTCTCAATTTCTCGAATGAGGCCTTTTTCAGTGGGATACCATACACTACATGCATATTCTAAATGAGGCCTTACAAGAGCACGAAAACAACGCTTTCCATTTCTGTCCTTCGCCAGACATTATTCTTTCGCCTTCCAATTTTGTTATCACAACTTTCCTCTTATTCTATTTCCTTAGCTTCTCTCACATACTATTCCTATTCCCTTATGGTACCAGCTCATTATTTTTTCAAGTCCATAAAATCTATCAAAAAAATAACTTGTCTTCTGTTTTCCTTTTCCAAGTTCATACACGAGACCTTGTAAAAGTTGTCCTCAATACAGTCCATTAATGAATCTCTTCACTATACCAGTTCAGGAGCAGTCATGGCAGACCTCTTCATTATTACTACTGTATATATATTCGTGTTTTTCGTTTGTATTAACATTCAAATTTAGGCCTTATTATTTCAACTCCATTTCTCATTTCATATGAAGGTTTTAGAAAGTAATCTCAATAATAACTGACTTCGTTTTCTTAGAAATGGTTGATATTTTAATTGTCTAGTCCCTAAATTGTATGATAATAATGAGCGAGTCGCAATAAGCAAAGTCATATATCGATAGATATTTTCATTCGTTTCCAATTTTGCCTTCGCGTTTTTCCGTGATATATTTTGTTTTAATTTTGTATTTTTATGCTCTTAATAAACAACTGTACTTTTTCATTCCTCTAATAAGAGCATATTCCCTTTGAAGCTTGAATATAAACTAGTTTCTGCTCTGAGTTGGTGGTCAATGACCATCTTTATTTCGCATATTCTTGCCAAAGCAGCTCCTTAGTCGTTTGAAATATTTCCGCCATCAACCACACACATCAAATCTCCCCATCCCTCCTCCTCTCTCTCTCTCGAAATCTCTCCCGGCTTTATTATCGTCTCTTCCCATTTCGTCCCTCTCCTCCTTCCTTTTCCACCATTTCCTCCTCTCGCCTTTAATTCCGTCCGTCGCTTCTTTCCCTCACGCCACCTACCTTCTCATCTGCAGCGCCCCCATTCCTCTCCCACGCTCCTCCCACCGTTCCCTCGCCCCGCTCCGCCGATGACTCCGAAAGTGTCCATATCTAATTCTCTCTCCCGCCGCTTTCATGGGGTGGCTCTGGCGTCGGTGGGGCATTTATCAAACCCCTTTCACTCTTAATTCGCGGCGTCGCTCCCAGAAGCCCGAGTTACAATTCAACTCCCATGCGAAAGCGTTTGCGTTTCCTCCGAATCATTTCTGTTGCGGAACTCGAAAAACTGTTGGTATTTTTTTTCCAGGGGGGAAAAAAAGGCCCTTTTATTACTCACACTGCGAAAACTTTTTTCCTCGCTGCCGCCTCTTTAAATGAAAATTAATGTCGAATGCCTTTTGAAAGTGCCATGAACGCGTGTTAGATTAATAAGCAAGCGTTCGCAACGGGTGTAAATCGCTTAGGTAAAAGCTGAGGGATTAAGTGGTTACGTATCGATGGAACGATGAGGAGATGCATCAACAAATTGTCACGTATTTATTTTCTGCTTTGGGACATCTGAATAAAATTCTTTACAACTGTGTTGATGTCTTCATTTTCTTTATCTTCCCGAATAAATGAATTTAGTGGAATAAATTTCGTGGTCTCATAAACACGAGAGGTGTGAGGATTCAGTCATCATTGTGCTGCTTGTGTCTCAATGCAGATAATTGAGTTAAATGAATTTATTTGTCCTAAAACAATTACAATCCCTGAAAAGATAATTACTAAATTAAGCAAATAATAATTAGGGAATTGTTTACAAGAATACATCCTGCACAAAACTATAATATTAGACTTTATTGTTGTACTGTTCCTGCCAATCAATGTTGAAAAACATAAAAAACATTTCAAAGTTTATAGTGTTAAAATCTCTTCATGAATACTAATCTTTGATATCCTAAGAGTTTAGTTGTTCAGAAATATTGTTTTAGTGCGCGCCTTCAAATTAGCGCGTGGCATCAAATAATCACGTGTGTGTAATATTGCAATGCTATTTAGCCACTCAAATAAGGCATAATAAATTGAAACAAGCAAAATATTTCTCTGATAATTTCATGTCGTGTGGGGTCATTTTAATTGATATTGTATTTTTATCTGTCCTTTAAATATATTTAATATGCTTAAAAATTTAATTTATAATCCTTTATATATATTTAATGATTAAATTGAAAAAATGAAAGAGCCTAGCCCTTTTTTGATCTTTCAAAGTTTGAAGTAATGCTACTTTTGTATATTTGGAATGATGCTTTTGAATGTAGTGTAAAGCCACGTTGACAAATTTCAAGTCTTTGGAAATGATCAATTCTTTGGCACTTAAATTTTTTTACCGCTAATAATTATTCAAGTAGTACCGGTGTCAGGAGGCTCTTTTCCAGGATTAAATCCGATTTATCAAATGTGTTCTGTTTGTGTGAATAGGCCATAACTGTGACTCTATCCTCATTATCTGTAAGTATTGTTTGATGATGTCATGTCGATTACGTTTCACCAAAAATATAATGATCATCAGTCGGGCATTCACCCTTTACATCTAATACGGGGGGGCTTCTTCCCTTTCCTTTGCAGGTGGTCATATCAACTCAGGTGGGCGTGGATGGGCCTCTTCTGGCCGTCTCAGACAACATGTTCGTGCACAACAACTCCAAGCATGGTCGCCGGGCAAAACGTCTGGACCCGTCGGAAGGTAAGCACCACCGACCTTCCCCTACCGCGCTACTTTCTCTCTTTCTCTCTCTATCTAAACCTCCCCTTTCTTCCCCCCTCCTCGTTCCCTTCCCCTCACCTCCCTGCTCTCCCCCTACCCCCACCCTACACCCAAAACCTCCCGGAGGTACGGAGTCAATATTCCGATAAATGGCGACGAGGGAGAAGGCCCCATGAAAGCAGATACCCCTTGCCACAGGGCTGCTCCTCCTCTCTCCTCAAGGGATGGATCCTAGGGACTTGCCTTCCCTTCGTTCCCAACTTTTACTGCCACCCAACGAGAGACTCCGGCAATATGAGATCGCACGCAATCAAGGTCGTCGCTTTAATAAAATATGAGCCTCAGGAACAATGCCCTCCACCAACTCCTTCTCAAGCGACTCCGATTCACCTGAGCTGAAATTGGCACTTGCGTAAAATCCGACAAAATGTCAGCGGGCTCGGACATGATTGCGATCCAATGAACCGTTAAAGTCGAGCCCACGGCTGAAGAAGCAGCCCTCTCTCGCCGCGGTTGCGCAGGTGTATATTTACGTTTCAGAGTTTTCTCCTCCCCTCCCCCCACTCAAATCATCCTGCGCTAGTGCGGGAATTAAATTTATCCTCCCTCTCCATCCCGGGCCAATTATTGTGCCTTCCTGTCCCTCCAGACAATGGCGGGGACCCCTAAATCAAAATCCTGGCTGCACCACCGCAGTCCAGGTCTGTTTACGCTTCGTTCGAGTGGCAACTCAACACTCAGAGCTAACGGATTAGTTTCTTCCAAAATATTATTTATATATATATATATATATATATATATATATATATATGTAACAAACTTTGACGACAACAAACAATATAAGAACATATAAAAAGATCACTCACATGTCGGAAGATTCTTCCGATGAAGACGGAGTTTAATTCCGTCGAAATGATCAAGAAATAATGTGTGAGTGATCTTTTTATGTGTTCTTATATAGTTTGTTGCTGTCAAAGTTTGTTATTCAACACTTCCGTGTTACTTCAACGAAATCATATATATATATATATATATATATATATATATATATATATATATATATGATTTCGTTGAAGTACACATACATATACATACAGTACACATACATATATATACATATACATATATGTATATACATACACATAAATACATGCATATGCGTGTATATATGGAATATATATTTCATATATATATATACTATATATTCACACACACACTCCTCGCCTGATACCAGCATTAACTTACAAAATAAAAATCATTCCCCAAATGAGGAGAAATTGAATGTTTCCCGCATGGGGAAAAGGGAGCAACAATGCTATCAAAATTAGCCGGCTAAAGGGAACGACTGATCTGATTCCTCCCTTCAAAAAGATTATAATATCTTTCCCGCGCGGGAGGAAATTGAATCAGAGTTTTGCGGCGGGCCGCAGGGGAAGGGGGATCAAGGGGAAGAGCGGAGAGAGAGAGGATGAAGAGGAAAAGTGTTCCCGTGGGAGGTGGTGGAGACGGGAGGAGTGGGGCTGGGAGGGAGAAGAGCACAGGAGGCGTGGTTTGGGGAGCACCGTGAGGAAGGGAACGGGGGTCGGAATGAGCCGTGGGAGGGTCGAGGGGACTCCGTTTTTAACGGAATGGGAAGACGAAAGGCGGCCGAGGACGAGGACGCGGGGAGTGTAGAGGAGCGAGTGAGGAATCGGGAAATGGGGAAGAGGGAGGTCTTCAAGCCTTCAAAACCACAAGACTCTTCGCGTTCGAGGTTTGCTTACCCCGCTTCATCCCCGATCTACCTCGCCAGTTCCCTCCCTCCGCTATTTCTCCTCCTTACCCTGCGTCACTCAAACTGGTTACAGATAATTTTTCCGCAGTCACAATTAAAAACAAAATGAATACTTCATCAGCATGGTTGTCGAGGACAGTGGATATATTTGGATTAGTTGACAACACAGTTCAGTTCGTGGTTCAGTCATACGAAACGGTGGGCACAATATTAGCCGTAAGTTTTAAGCGAATCGCGATATCCACCACCAAAGTTTTAACAGTATTTGAGGTATGGATTTAAAACCCTTTCGTAGGGGATAAGAATGCCAAAAACACAGTTAAAACCAATGACGAAGGAATAGCTAAATTGGCAGTGGGTAACTTAGGTACAGCTTGAACCAAGCGAACATGGGGAAACACGCTTTCATGGTCCTGCACGTATTCCAAATTTTAGGTGCGGCTATAGTTCCGGGGGCAAAGGTCTGGCTAACTGAAGATATTAAACTATATTACTCCGCCTTGCATCACTCAAGCGAGATGGCCGAACTTCATTTCGCCGTAGTAATAGCTCCGTGATGTGGGCCGTGGGGCACGTGGGGAGTCGTCCGAGGGGATGCCCTATTAAGTCTTCAGCCACGTGCAAAGCGATCCTCGAAAACTATCTGCATGCGGAACGAGGGGAGAGGGTGGGTTGAGGGGAGAAACGACGGGCTGAGTGGGATGAGGCTACGTGCGCCGGCGATGGGGGTATCGGAGTAAGGCAATACGATGCACGCTGTCGGAGAGAAATAGGGGTTGAAGCTAACAACCATAAAATTTTTCATGCCTCACAAAACTGACACAGTAAGAGTTTAACATGAAAACGATAGCAGTTTAAAATAATTGAATATTTATTTAAATCAAAACGTGATCTTTTTAACATAAAGATTAGTGCATGATCGCTAGAAGGTTTAAAGTTGCACCCACAAAAGCTAAAATTAGCTTTAAATATAATTTTAATTAGCTCAGCTCTCTATTTAGGAATTTCAGTTTTGGGATTCAGTCCTTCTTGGACACAGTTAAATTCATATTTTAGCTTCTCTTCTTCGTATTCACTGTATATCCCTGCAAGTACCTAGTAGACGTCCGCAATTATGTGCTGTTATCTATGACAAAGAAAATTGTAGAAGATGAACCCATGATGACTAATGAAATGACGCGTTTACATCGGAAAGAGCCTGAAACATACTATCATGGAGCTCATAGCTAGCTCCACCACATCAAGTGCTTTAAATATGACGTACGTACAGGACTGACAAATTATAATTGTTTTATGAGTGGGATATATGTAGGTGTAGGCTGAATCTAAGAATTGAACCGAAGAATGTCCTTGGAATTATACTTCACGATAATTTAATTACTCGTATTTAGATTTAAGCATACAGTTTCCATTCAAATAAGCACATGTTTCTTTTAAATAAATCAAGGCAAGGAGATAATGGGTTATTTCAGAACTTTTTTCAGACTAAATTGTAAACATTTTCTCTGAAGCTGTTCGCACCGATAATAATTCATAACAGCAACTTTGTCATTGCATTTTCATATCCAAGGGTTTTACTGCGTGTTCCCTGACCTTAATTGCTGTTTCTAAACGAAATCTTGTTAAAGATGGATTGCTTGGATAATTTTTACGGCGCTGTAATGTCAATTTCTTACATAGGAGACCCATCGGAAAATCATTATGCTGACAGTTTCATCAAGTCTTTAAATTCCGTTTTAGAGAACATTTCTTAATTTTTGCCCTTTCCTTTGTTTAAATGCGTATCCTGATACTCGTATCATTGAGGGAAACCGAGGGAGAAAGTTGATAAATCATGTCTAAACTAATGAATAAAAAGCACCGTCTAGAGAACTGATTGAGTTTAACCGTAGTTTGGGGAAATAAAAATGGCGAATACGGGAGGTGGGATGGAGACGGAATGAGGAAATCTTAGGAGGTCTGAATTTAAAGACGGAAGAATGCGGACATCTCTTTTTCTCTCTCTCTCTCTCGCCAGTTTACTCTCGACGCAGGCCCTGATCCCGGCATATCATCTTCACTCGTCTCCGAGTCTCCATAGTCTCGCAATAACCGTATGAAAAGAGCCAATAAGGAATCCCGCCCGAAAGGAAAGGGCAGTCGTGGCGTGTATAAAACGTTCAGGCCTGAATATGCGAAGGTAGCGAAAGCAAGGAGTGGGATGAGGAGAGGGGTCGTATGAGAATGGAATGGTGGGAAGGGAGTAAGGGAGGAAAGGAAGAGGGAGAAAGAGGAGTGGAAAGAGCAAGCCACTGCGTACATTTCCAGGAAGCCCCTCCACCACCTTGACTTACCTTCCCTCCCCATCCTCTCTTTCTCTCTCTCTTTCTTCCTCCCTCTCCCTCTGCTTCTCTTTTCCGCCTCTCCTCCACCTCCCTCGCTCCCTCTCCTCATTCCGTTCCCCACCTTTCTCTCTCTCTCTCTCTCCCCTTCTATCTCTCTCCCTCTCCTTCCATCCCCTCGCCATCTCCACACGGTCGTCGCCGCCGCGGGCGATCGATGGGGTGCGCGTGCGCCTTCGGGGAGGGGGGGGGGGCGCCACTTGGAGGTGCGAAGGATGCGCGCGCCTCCCTTCGCTTCCTCTCGCACCCCCCGCACCTCCCTCCACCCCCTGCCTCCTACCGACCGCCTCCCCCGGCGTCCCCTCCGCCGCCTAACCACCCGCGGGGCCGTGAGGAGAGCGGGGGGCGTCCCTCCCGCTTTCAGATGGTCGAGTGTCGCTGCGTCGTGTGCACGGTGAAGGCATAGTGCATCCACGAGCACCCGAAATGGGGAGACAAGGCCGGCTGCCCATTGTTTTTGGCTTTTTTGAGGGGAGGCCTCCGATCGACGTCGATGCAGCCATCCTTCTCGAAAGAGTTCCCCTTTGCGAGAATGCGCGAACCGCGCGGAAATTCGGTGCCGCGAGGTCGTCGGTCGGGTCGCGTCGGCCCAAAGTGTTTTGCTTGTGTCCTTTAAGAGGAGATGACTAGGTACCTTTTCGGATGGTGATTTATTTCGCGGCTCGATTCACTTCGGTCGTAATCCATAGCCATGTGCGTTGCGGCGTTTTGATTGATTTTCGTCTAGTGGAGTGTCGGAAATACATCAAGGATCTAATTCTGCCGTGTAGTTTCTTTTCAATTTGTTCTGTTTCAAGTCCTCATAGAATTTACAATCATAAGTTTATAACGTACCATCGCCTCTTTAGAGCAGACGGCGATGCTGATATTCTGGTTCACGAGCCATATAGTAATGGATAATGAGTAAAAATCTGCTCTTTCCCTGAAGAATATGCATCGCACTTGGCAGATGTTTTCGAACTTTCATTGGTGCTTAGGAATCCCTTACTTTTCATTTCTTGTTACGTTTATTAGTATCTTATCACACGATCACGCTTATTCCATTTGTTGGTCATCAGAGGTGATCACTATCAGCCCCAGTTCACTCACAGTTGGTAATGGAGATGCTAATGAAAGCGTTTAGCTGCTACGTAGACAAGCTACTTGTTGCTCACGCCACTACTAAGGCTTTGTAATTGCACAAAATGAGATCCGTGTCTCCTTTTCAATGAATGCGGAGACAAAACTAAAGTACCACTTAGATCATAACTACCCCACTACATGCGATTTCCATAATTTGCTCTTATATTCTTCAAAAAGAAAAAAAATATCAATTTTCCCCCCTTAAATTTATGCCACAGAACGTTTGTAATTAGTTGGTGAAGTTTATGAGGGAAATACTATATTCCGTCCAACGCGGTTTATCATATTAAAAGTGATGAAAATCATTTAGGCAAAAATAATTTTATAGTAATTATTACGACCTACGCTCAATTCCCATGGATATAAGGGATTATAACTGGTTTTCTTTGTGACTGGAATTTTATACGGAGTCTTCAAGTCTGAATTAAAGTGAAGCGAATGACACCGTCGTGGAAATGCATTATATGTTTCATAGTTACAAGTTCTGGTGGATTTTTAATGCTTTTAAAGTTTTACTGAGCCAAATTCAGTTTGAAACTTTAGATGTTGCAGCCGCTTGTGTAGAAAAATAATGTGGCTGGAGGCGATTATGTGATAGAAATGTTCAATTCATTCAATTATGATTTAACGAGCTCAATTTAATACATGCCGTATCATCATTAAAACGCCTGGCCGATTCAGATAATCAGCGGTCACCTTACCCGAAGGAACTGGATTAGAATCCAACCGCGGGCACGATCGTTTCTCGAATTACAGTTTATATTTATTTAGTTTTTTAATAGTATGGGATGAATTAAGTGGGAATACTAATTGCTATAGCTATTTCCAACTTCTGTCTTGTAATTTTTCCCAATATTTCATTCTCCAATCATAAATTTTAAAGAAAAAAAAAGATGTTTAAACACCATATTAAACTTTAAAATTATAACATTTCAAATGCATTTCTAACCAGGCTATTTCTATAGTTTCAATAGAATTTTCAAAGAACTTCAAATTACACATCCAAATGATTAATTGAAACAAGTTCAACACAGAACACTTCCTCTTCTCCCAATTAAATGCTTTTTTTATTCTTCTTATGTCTTGCTGAACTAGTTTCAGTTTTGAGTGAAGCGGAAACTATTTTTTGATTTTGATTCATCGATATTCCCTTGTGGCATGATGTCTATAAAATATATGCGCATTAGTGGCAAACATTTCTGTAGATATATTTTCTTTCGACCTTTTCAAAGTCGGAACTGGGTTGGTGGATGGAAAATTTAAGTAAGTAAAACTATTTTGTGGAATAAACGAGCTGTATTATTTTATGCTTATTTGATATAAGCCGATTTAAATATAGAAAATAGATTTTAGAGTCGTTGAAATGCGAAACTGATGAATAATTATGCAGGTAAAATGAATGGAATATCCAAAATCTGAAGAATCAAAAATTCCATAAGAAACCATTTAAAGGATTAACCTCATTGTAGGCGTGTTAAGGATTTAAATTGTGTTGATGGCTAACATCAGAAGAGGATGAAAGGAAAATAGTAGATGGAGTTGAAATGACATGCAATGGAATATTCTGTATGAGGACGTGTAAGGAGAATGTGGCATAATTTGGAAAGAATCGGTGAACCATATATCTCTTCGTTAACTGATGGTGGTTATGTTAAATAAGTCTGACATGACGTTAAAATGTCTTGTCTCACAAGCTTCCAAGGGTTACAAAACATTATTTCCCCGACCAGCTGAACGATCATTTGAATTTTCGTCTAGAGAAACTTACCGCAGAAGTGATCTACTTAGAAACTACCTTATTTGTGGAGTTCATCTAGCGAAACTAAGAACATTTAAGGAACATGGAGCATGCTATTAGCATGAATCGAAGCAGAAACTTTCCTGGGCCCATCGCGATTTGATTTATCGTCGACATATTAGGTTTCATAATGAGTCTGCTATCGTCTCTCTTAATAATAATTGTCGTGTAATACAATATTCTACGATTAATGCATATTCGGAGTACAACTGTACTTAGCGCTGAAAATTAACCTGTTCTATCTATTAGAAATATGGAAGATTCATATATTCTATATATCCAATCTATTTTGCATGAATAAAAAAGTTTATTTGCCAAATCAGTGTCCTTTAGAATTGCAGTGATATACTCAGTGCTGAGGACTTACATGAGCATTGAAAAAGGAATTGACCGGACCAACGGAATTTAGCTACATGCATTAGCCCTAATGTGAGGCTGCCATGGGCAATATTTTTTAAAAGATCTTAACCCTAACTAATCCTTCCCTGAAGTTTTGGGCTTTTCTTGCTCACCGACGTTTAGCGAATCTTAAATGGTGAAACTGTTTATCCCTTGATCGATATAAATATTTGAAAATTTTTAATTTTACTGAAGCATATAATCCATGTCATGCATCCGAAACTTAATCAAATCCGAAGGAAAACAGGAGGCATTCAGACTCCAATCGGATAACGATCCATCTTGGGGGCGTGAGATTCTTCTAAGGTAACCATAACGTGGTCGGGCAAACTTAGACTACTTCCCACAAGAATGGAAGAAGCTTATTTTTTCGTGTGGTAAGCTTTGACGCCGTCCCTTTCAATTAAAACGTCAATACGGCAACGGAACATCAGGGCGATATAACGTTGCAAACGGTGAGTCAAACGATAATTATTCCAAGCTTCGGAGCGATTTCTAATCCCCCCTACATTATCCGTTGGCTGAATTCGATTGCTTTTCCAAGTAATAGATCCCATTTCCCTCGGACCGTAAAATCGCCTCACACGCACTTCGCCGAGTTTTAAAACTGCGAACAAGGAGCCGTTTGCGGGAGCGGCGAGACGTGCGAATGGCTACCTCCCCTCCGCCACCCCCTCACCCTCCAACTCTTCGCTCCCCTCTCCTCCAGAGCTACACTTCCCCTACCTCTTGCCCTCTTTTTCCCACCACCCTCCCCTCAAACTACTAACTAAATTCAAAGTTCTTTTAATCTCTTCCCTTTCTGCTTTTCTCCAGTTCCTCTCCTGTGTGTGTGTGTGTGTGTGTGTGTGTGTATCTCACACACACACACTTGCAAAAACGGAAAATGAAGTTTGGCAGTACTATACGCATCGTACTCATGTTAGGAAGATATTTTCGAGTGCGTATGGTATAATAATTAATTGTCAAATCGATTCTTGGTGAAAATCAATAGAGATCACTCCTCGCGATTTACTTCTATTACGTTAAGACAGAAAATGGTGATTTGCATTGCATTTTAATTTACAGAAGTCCAATTTCTTATTAATATTGAGTAAAGAATATAACTTTCTCTCTAAATTATTGTGCAGAAGCAGAAAATTACTTATTATTTGTTCTAATTAATCAGGAATCAATATTAAGTGCTACATATTTTGCACATATTTGCAATTGATACTGATCCCGATAGAAAAATAATGGGTACCAGGTGAATTTGCTTCATAAAATAAAACGGTCTGAGGTGTAAGTCAATGGGTAACCTTCAAGGAGGTCTTTCTCATTTTATTCATATTAAAGAGAATTATATACATTTTGTCATGCATTCAGGTTTAGCAAAGTATGTTACCAGGCAGTATTTGTCTAAACTGCCAACTTTGTGGCTCCGATAAATGTGCGTAGTCAGCCAGTATTTTTAACCTTTCTTTCTAGGTATGTTGGGGCTATACGTACTTAGGGAAAGTAATCCAAACCTTTATGTAACTCATAAAACTCCTATTGCATAAAGTTATTGGTGCTGAGGGAATATTTGGATTGTGAACTCTGTTAGATCTTCAATTTTTCATTTGAATTCATTGGATTTTATATTCAGAATACTTCTCACGGAGTTTTTCGACACTCAGAGAACAGCTTTGGTTACCTACTTTTAGGCTTCCGATTCACTGGAAATTTCCCAAAATGGGTTCACCATAAAATAAAAGGTTTTCTTGGAAGTAAAATAATTACATTCTGAATGCTAGCTGGCGAAACGCTGTGCTCTTTGAAGGCCAAAACAAACCTTAAGTTAGTTATCCTATGGCTATCATTTCCCTACCGTAAATGGCCGAGAATATGATTGTGATTCTAACTTCAGAAAAATACCCTTTGCGAATCCGCTTTCAACGAAATTTACTCTATTCACTTTAGTTTTTAAAATACAGAAATGCGTACGATATTTGTCATATGGTCGGACAGTAAATTGTTCGGGATATTTTCATCCTAGGAAGTCACCTCTAAACTCTCAACGCATGCCCTAGTTTCTATAAATTATCGGATGCTAAGGATTACGTCTCAGATTTTATTTTTGGGGTAATTTAAAGTTGCCATAAATGCTAAAAAAACTGCGTGATGCCCCATATATTTTGAGTGACGCGTCTCAAAAATAAATTAATCAAAATAATTTCCATGAGATTGTTTATTAGTCTCGTATCCAAAGACAGATTTTCAAATGTGGTGGTTCCAGCGTCCATCCATAAGTAACCGATTAAACAAACTTCAGTCTCAATTCCAGTAACCACTGGGTCTTAGTTTCTTATGTCCATCCCTTAAAATAGTGTCGCTTACTAAAATACAACCTTGTATTTGTTTCATATACATTATGTCCAACAATGCAATATGAAGACATACAAAAGAATGGCTTGGAGCGTTTAATTATATTAATTCAGAAATTTGTTAATTTATTTTTTAAGTGTTTTTAATAGATAAAAACTTCCGTTCGACAGTTTTTGTACAACAATTGCTATTATCAAGATGCTTTTTTATTATGAAAATAATTCAACATGTCAAACTTGATACCATATCACATTAATTCTGGCGTCTTATAAATCTTGAGTTTATTGTCGTCGAGGAACATAAGAAGGTCGTCGTCATGAAATAAAAGTTAAATAGCCTTACCTCTTCTTTTTGGAACCGCAAGGAATCCCAATGTAGTCCATTTGATAATTTAATAATCTTATTTTCTCATTATACCATTTTTTTCCTTACTCAGCAGATTTTTTCTAATTTCTTACTTATTTGAAGTATCTCAAAATGATCAGTTTATTGTAAATGTAGCCAAGATAAGGGGAAATAACACCTCTTCTTTGATTTTCACTGGATTTTACCATTACTCAAACCTCACTTCTAAAAGTTTTCGCATTTCTCATCGGGAGATTTGTATCCGTTGGCCTCGATTGAGAGATTGCGGCCATACATCGGAACCCATAAGGCACATCCGCCCGCCGTCATCCTACCTCATCGCCGAACCCTGGTTACAAACCCCCTCGACCTCTCCGCATTCCCCACCAACTTCCCTTCCAAGCTCGCTCCCCCGCCCTCCATCCCTTCCCTCACAACCCTTACCTCTTCAACACTCTGCTCTGCGGGGAAGGGAGGGAGGGGGTTAAAGGAGGAACCCGGCCATACTTCCTCCCATCGCCAAACGAATAAAAAAATGTTCCCCCGCCCCCCCCCTCCTCCCACCTCCTCTCCCACACCACGTCTGAAAATGGCCCTTTTGGGGACATCCCTTATCGACCCACGGGAAAAACCCAACCAACGGACCTCCTCCCCCTCCACCACTGCCCCCACCCTCTTTGTGCCCCTCCGCCTCTCCCTCTCCTCCACCCGCTCCTCCGTCCCTTCTCCGAAAGCTCGGCGTCTTATCCTCAACCCCCACCCACTCTTTCCTTCGGTACCCCATCCCTTCTTTCGCCGAACGGACACCGTCTCTCTCTCTCTCCCTCCCTCTCCTTCCGGTCGGAACTGTCCCTCCCATTTCCTCCTCCAGCCACCCTCCTCTCTCTCCCCCTCAGAGATGACCCTGGAAAAGAATCTTCCCCGGACGAAGTGGATGAGAAGGGAGGAAATCCTTTTTTTTTGTGTTGACCCTCCACCCCCACCCTCCCCATCTCCTCCATCCACGCGGGTGTGTATGTGTGTACATGTATGTGCGTGTGCAGTCTCTTTCGCAGTTCCTTTTGGTTCCCGTCCCTCCCACCTCTTACTCTTCATACTCTCGCGGCCTTCTTCGCTTTCCTTCCCCGACTCACTCCCATCTCTGGCTCCATCACCTCTTCCTGTTCGTTATTTCAGTCTTTCCTCTTCCACCCTGATTTTTGTACTCTTCTCTCTCCTTCTTCTTTCATCTGCTTCTATTTCCTTCTTCTATCTCCTGCTTCTGTCTTCCTTCTCTTTCTCCCTCTTCCTCCTCCCTCTTTTTTCTCCCTCTTCTATGTTCCTTTTCTGTCTCCCTCTTCTTTCTCCTCCTTCTTACTTTCTCTTCTTTCTCCTTCTTCTATCTCCCTCCACTTTCCTCGACTCAATTGAATGGGAGCAAAATGAGTTTTAATGGCTTAAAATATCGCAATAATGCTTCCTTCCCTTTTCTCTCATTCTCATTTTTTTCCTTGTTCCGTCCATTATGATACGCCCTCGTCTCTGTCTGACTGGCTCTCTCCATTCTTTTTCGGCCATAGCTTTCCATGCGTAGCACTTGACTAAATAAGTGCCGTAGATAGCATTCAGTTTTGGGGTCCCTAGAGTGAGATGTGATGGTCATTTGGGACCTTCTATGGAGCCAAAAATACATATATGATGATATATTAAGGAATTTTCAAGAGTGGAGGAAAAGTATTTGTATGACATAATTTATAGAATTAACATTGATTTTCTTGATGTCATTACGTATCCATTGAATATTTTTCCCATTATATCATTCATATTATCGTAAATATCAAAGGAATAGAGCTCTAAATTAATAAATCAATCCTATCTTACGGCTAATTTGATAGACTGTGAACCATCCCTTTCAGTTACGTTTTCTGAAATAGTTTCAAAAATGTTTTTCATGATGTCATCCGGTGTCATTAGCTGCATCATTTCTCTGGGCATGTGTTAATAGTATTAATTTCGTGTGATTTCTGCTCAATAGCGTCTAAAAGTCTTTAATTAGTCATTTAGTTTTGAAATAGTTATTTGCATTAATAGAGACGATATTTCTCTCACGTTTTATTTGTTTCTGCGATAAATGTGTACCCCAAATGCTATTATTTGGCTTCACTATCTAATATCTTTTAAAATTGTGTTTCAACAAGTAACCTGTATTTACAAAGCTGGACGAAAAAACGTATGAGTTTCCATATTTGAGGATACGTTAAAAATATGAATTTAGTAATAGAGTTTTGAGTTTCAGGGTAACTCTTGATTAAGGCTTATAGTGCCTGTAATTCAGCCTCCGACTAGAGGGTCTAATTGCGGTTATCAATAGATACAAGTGTTAACGAATTTACACGGATTTTGTTTTTAAAGGATTTGATTTCATATTTTCAGATACCTCCACTTGCTATTAATATATGCTGAAATTCATATTTTTCCAAATAATTCTTTTTGTCCAAAATTAAGCAGTAATAATATGGATATCGAGGACTTTTAAATATAGTTGAGTAAACGTTTTGGTGATAGCTTAGTTATTGCTTTTTTATGCGAAGCCGAGAAACTTAAGTTAATTTAGACACATCGTGAATCCTGGTGTTCGCGTAAACTGATACTACGGTCAAAGGTTACGGTAGGGTTTAAGTTTTTTTTCCCGAGTGCAAGTCTTATGCAATATATCGTAGGACTACCGATCGAATACGTTGCTTTGTCATGTGACGAATGACTTATAAAAGTTTAGCCCTTAACCCAGTGTCCAGCAACAACAGCCAAACACTCCTCCATCATACGGACCATTATGCCATGTAATCCCACGCACGCTTCACGTACACCGTTCCCAACAGTGTAAAGGTTCGAGGCGTCCTTTGAAAAGTTTCACTCCGCGCCACACATCTGACGCCGGCGAGAATTAAGCGCTCGATTTGCCGTCGGTCCACACCCTCCCCCTCCCTCACCTTCCCGTGTTTTTTTGGGAAATTCCCCCATTTTTAAACTCGTGCTATCCCATGGGGTTTTCGCCATTTTCCCCCTCGTCCCGTCGTTGACGTATCGAAGAATCCCGCACCCTTGTTATTTCATGTTCAACCTCTCTTGCCTCCTCCTCGAGAGCTACCCTTCTCTCTCTCCCCCTCTCTCTCTCTCCCACCCCCTACCACCCTGCACTTCCCTCCCCCCGTCTCTCCCTGAGCCTTTCTCCCCTCCTCTCACCCCGCCACCCTATCCCTGCCTCGGTTTCCTCCTTCCTCCCTCCCACCCCGTCTGCTCCCTCAGCCCGAGCAATCTCAATTCCGCCCCTTCCCCCGCCCCCATCCACAGTCAACTCCCCCCACTTCCTCCCCTCTGCGTACGCCAACGGTTACCAAGGAAACTAAGCCGGGGAGAAGACCGAGGGGATACCAAGGGTTTGAGAAGCGAAGAGGTTGTTGGGGACGGGCAAAGGGAGGAAGGAAGCGTAAAAGGGGCGGAGTGGTGAGTATAGTAGAGCTGGCCGGCGGGAGAGGAGAGGGTCTTAAAGAAAATAAGAGACACGAGGGAGGGGTTGGGGGAGGAGTTTGGGTGGAGGGGAGGGAGTCAAGGGGGGAAACAAATGAAGGTAGTGTGGGTGGTTTAGGGGGCCGCAAAAACACGTTCAAAGGGCCACGGGAACCGCGTGAAAAGAGAGCAATAGGGACAGAAAATCATGGCGTGTACATCAGGTGACATTTTGACTGGGGGAAGAATGAGGGCTCGGTCGGGATGAATGAAGTGCAGGAGAGAGTGGAGAGGATATGAAGATGGCAAACTCTTGCATAAATCAAAGGGAAATGGTGTATCTTTTAAAGTTTTCTATATCTCTTGGCCTCATGCCGATGTTTATGAGCATGAATGAGGTAGATGTGCAAAGTTGGGTGAGGGTGGAAGTAAAAACAAAAGCTGTTTAAGCTTATACGAGTATAATTGCCCTACGAAATTTAAAAGATGACTTTATTATTCATGTACTGATGGGATTCCATTAAAGCAGAAATTATATGAGAAATTGTTTTAATTAAGGAAAAAAGAAGAAAGGTTTAAAATTAATTGGATGTAAACATATACGATATTAAAACAAGAGACCCGGAGGAGCAACTGAAATTAATAGCGCTGCGTCATAGGTGCGCTCACCAAACTCAAGAGATCACGCTGATTAATTACCAATGTTTGTCACTTCCCATTGAATTTTTCGTTTGCATTATCTGAGGTAATGAGATGGATGATGAGACCGGCAGATGATGGTCTTAGTAAAACATACCTCATATAATTCTTATGCATTTTGTATTCATCTGTATATAATATCCTTGCGGCAAGGGCGAAACATTTTTTGTCCAGAAATATGAATGCAATTTTCTTAATTTCCATACAATATGAAACATCTGCTTGATGTCAAAAGGAACAGAGTAAAATGGAATCTTTAATTCGAATTGGCCCACAATTTAAGTAGTTACCGTTGATTGTACTGAAAATTATTTCCGTTTCATGGAAGAAATTATAGCTACATTTTTTTACCATTTTTACTCTCAAATTGTTTCATTGTAATGTGCATTTAGCGGATGACACCTTTAAAAGTTACTCTCACAGCATCTTTCGCATTTCCTTAGACCATGGCTAGTTGATCACCTTAGCTTTAACTCCACCGTTTCCTACATAATAATGAATCGCCATGTGCAAGTGATAGTTGGCAGATGATTAGCCAAAGTCTTTCTTCACGCGTGCACCCGTGACTATGGCAAGCAAAAAGGAGGGCTAGGGTGAGCAGTATGTTTTCTTGCGAGTGCTGAGGAAGAAAGCGTTCGCCAAAGAGTTGAGGGGGAGTGAGGAACGGAATGAGCCTTAGACGGTTTCGAGTGGACAAAAGAGGAGAGTGAATGTGGTAGGTGAGGGGAAGGGGAGATGAGTGTAAATTGGGACGGAGAGAGACGAGGGGAAAGGAAACGGAAAGGCCGAGGAAGAGGTGAGGAGAGAGCGATGTAGGTAGGGGTCGAGAGTAGAGCGGGGGATGGGGCGGGGGTGGCGTCGGGGGGAGGGTGTGTGATAAAGATGGTTGGGAGGGTCAAGGGGAGGGTAGCGGAGAAGGACCCGAAGGAGGGTCGTGGAAGGAAGAGACGGGCTGCCTCTGCTGCTCGCGATTCCGGCGTAGCACGCAAGATAGGAGTGGGCGGGCGGGGGTGCGGGGCACTGAGAGGGGACCGGGGTTGCTGGCGAAGAAGAAGGCGGTGCCGGAGTCTAAGATGGCCACTGTCCGAAAGATGGCGACGCGGGAAATAAACGTGGGGGGGAGGAAAGGGGGGACGACGCGGAGGGGGCCTTGGAGGGGGTCGGGGAAGGCGAGGGGACGACATCGGCGTTGGGGGGAGGGGGATTGGCCGGCGGGGGTGAGGGGGCTGGATGGGAGGGTGGTTGCGCTTCGGAAAGATCGCGCGGGTGGGTGGAGAGCATTCCGTGAAGGAGAGAGAGGGGGAAAAGGGGGGAGGGGAGGGGCAGAGAGAGGGGAGATATTCCCGTGCCTCTCACGCCACTCCCGAGGCCCCCATCTCGAAAAGTCCGCCGCCACACTTGCACACACACACACACACACACACCCTTAACAACTCCGCTCCCTCGCTTCACTGATCTCGCCGTCTCACTCCTCTCCTCCCCCTCGCTGCCTTCTTCCCTCTTTAGCCCCATCCCTTAGTTCCCTCTCTTCTCCACCCTTCTTACCTTCTCACCGCTCCCTGTATAATGGATTCCAGGCTGCAACAAAATAGTCATTTATTTAAGTTCATCTGGGAAGAGAGGCGTTAATTTACAATAAGCGGTGAAAGGCTGTGAAGGAGGTACCTTCAATACATATATATAATATATATATATATAAATATATATATATATATATATATATATATATATATATATATAAAATTCTGAAGTAGTTCTGACAAAATTTTGCGTTCATTGGACCCTTATCCCTCCATCTTCAACTCTTCAGGTTTTTCTGGTGGAGTCTGATATTATTTCCCTCAAAGTTTGCAGTTCTCACTCCTGTTCCCTTCCGAATAAAAAGACAAAAGGAAATAAATAATCTTATTTTGTTATCTATTTTTGATGATGAATAAATAAAAAAACTGAGCCGATAAACTAATAGGGCGAAATAAGAATCGTTAGAGGACGTAGTGCGGGGATGTGGAGAGTTTATAAAGGACGAGCAAAATTGGGTGCAGCTAATAAAAGTGAATTGGGAGATATAGACTAATAATATGCAACTGGTACTTACCTAAAACTACGCTGCTCAGTATGGCAAATGGATATCAGGGTAGCAGAGTAAAGACAGAGGCGCCTATTGTTATCCAAGATTTTCAAGGTATACACCTGAGAGGCATAGTAAATAGGGTTAGAAGATCTAAAATTAGGAATGAAAGTCGGTAGGGAATTCATAAAATCATTTAGGTTTGCTGAAGTTGATTACAGAGACCTTGAATAAAAATTTTAAGAAAAGAATAGTGTAAACTTTGATATGTACAGTGCGGTACGGAAAAATTGGTCATTGAAACAAGGTGATAGGCTTTGAATGGAGGATTTTGAAATGTGGGTGTCGATAAAGATGGTAAAGGTAAAGTGGACGTAATGAAAAACAAACGAAGAAATACTAGGCATGGTGTGAGAAAAGAGAGAGGTTTGTTGAGAAAAAAAACAAGGAAGGAAAGGCGGATGCAGAGTGTTCTGATAAGCGAAGAAATTCTGAAGAGTGTGATACAGGAGAGATCGTAAGTGAGAAAAGGGAAGGATAAGCATACGCACGTTGAACAGATTGAAGGAAGATACTTAGAAAGCATTCGGAATTGACAAGCAGTTTAATTAAGTGTACGGTGTCAGGTTTTGTTTTGCTTGGACGGAGTAAAAAGTCTCTACCTTACCTCTAACTACCATTTTGATGGTAATCCATGTTTCTAAAATTAATCCTCGGGCAGGGTCATCTTTATTGCCATTTACATGTTGTGAAATTTACATAATTTATCTTTTCACTGCATGAAAATTGTATCCTGATTTTAATGAATAAGTAAGCGGCCTGTCCATTTCCACAAAAATATTTAACAAGGACCATTTTGTCCTTCTGAGTGTGGTGAAAAAATCAATATTAGTAGGAAAAAATAAATTTTCCAAAGCCATTTGTATTCCAGTCCGGATTTTGCATCTCAAAATGTAGGTACTTAAAATGTAGGTGCATGGCGAATGATACGAATAGTGGAAATGATACAAGGGCTGGAAAATTTTCTCCTGGTATAAATTACAATTATGTGTTAAGCAGCTTCCCACATCCCTCCTGCCTTTTGCTCCTTCAGTCAGTTTTAAGCCACTTTTCGCCTTATGATTTTTTTTGCATGCCATAGTTTCCTAGTGTTTCATTGCCTATGTGCACTCAATATGTAGATGTAGATCGTTTTGCTTTTGCTTTTTAGTGATCCTCGTATGCTTTTTTCTGCTTCTCTCCTCACTCCTATCCCCACCCCCGCTCCCCTCCCCCCTTCGTCCCTCATCCTCCCTCGACGACAACTCACCCCCTCCTCACACTGACTCACCCATTTCCGCCCTCCGCTCTAACTGTAGGGTTGTACCCTCCCATTGCCGTAGCCACCCCGTGCATCAAGGCGATCAGTCCGAGCGAAGGGTGGACATCCGGAGGATCGACCGTCATCATCATAGGAGACAACTTCTTCGACGGTCTACAAGTCGTCTTCGGGACCATGCTGGTTTGGAGCGAGGTAAGATATCCCCCCCCCCGTCTTCAAAGGCAAATCTCCCCCCCTCTCCGGAAGGAAGTAACGTGGTAATCAATGAATCGCCTTCCGGCGTGAGTAAAATATTTCATAAAGGTGTTTCCTTAAATTATTATAAAAATCTCTCATGTCATAATGAACAGAATTCACGTTCATTTAAATAAATTTCAGACATTTTTTATTAAATTTCAACTGAACTTCATGTATTTTTTATTTAAATACGATAATATGTAATTTTTTGTGTACTTTTAATGATTTGAGTCAATGAAAATCATTTCAAATTTAAAAGCGGCCCTCAAATTATTGTGAAATTCAGTAATTATCTGAAAAAGACTCCCTTCCTCTCTCTTTTTAAGAGTCACGCCGTCTTCATTGTAAAAGAGTTTCAAAAATATTTTTTTAAATTAGCATGATGTTATTTAGCATTACCTTAATTATCATTATTATGTAAATTAGCATTTACCTAAGAGAACACGAAAAAATTGTATGTTTTCTTGTCGTAGAAATATATTTTCCACATTTATCATGATAAAGTGTTCAATATATTTTTTAATAATTAAATAGATAGATAGATGAGATGAGGATGATAGTAGAATATGTTTGTGAATTATTCTTTCAGTGGTGGGATTTCCCGAGTTTAAGAATTCTTAATTTTTTCCGAAAGTTATGGAAAAAAATTTCATGTTCCTTGCTGAAATCAAAATTTATATAACGAAAATATTTTCATTATTAGAAGGTATGAATGCGATCAGAGGGTACATCATAATCATCATCAATGAAAACAGATGATTATAAGTACTTAACATTATTTAAATTATGAATTTGGCTCTCCAAAACTCTTTTTCATTTCTCTTTATAAATTGAAATTTTTAAAGTTTGCTTTGACTTTGTCTAGTATAGTCCATGTGATATCCCGTAAAATTTCAAGCCATTGTTCCATTTCACTTTCGTTGGATAACTTCATAGGCTATAGGTGTTAAAAATCATTTGCTCATGCATTGTAGAAGTAATCCACCAAGTTCATGCTGTAAGAGTACGCATAATGTTTGCCTATTTTTGATTAGTATTTTATTGCTTAAAATAGCCGGGATAAGTGGATTTTTGCGTTATCTCCGTCCCTCTGTTTTTCTTTAGCTCATCACATCTCACGCAATACGTGTTCAAACTCCTCCGCGGCATATTCCTGGAGTTGTAGAGGTCACGCTGTCGTACAAGTCGAAGCAATTCTGCAAAGGGGCTCCTGGGAGATTCGTTTATGTCTGTAAGTAAAACCCTTCTCTCCATTATTATGGCGCAGAAAACGTCGCTCATTCTCATTTCAGATTTGGGTCAATTTATTTCAAATTGATGCCGGTTTTAAAGTTGCACTAAAATTAGCGTATGCATTACTAAACACTTTGTATAAAAATTTTGTTGCTTCTGAATTTTATTTAACTAATGATTGTTGTAACTGTAAACAAGGTAATATCCCTCAATTTCTCATACTTTTTAATTACATGTTTGGAATATACATATATATATATATATATATATATATATATATATATATATATATATATATACATACATAAAATATTACTATATATGTGTGTGTATATATATATATATATATATATATATATATATATATATATAATGTATCGATCATTGGCGAACGTCTTAAAATGCTATTTTTACAATCTATTTTAGTTGTATCTACATATACAATATAGTATACATAGTACGAGATCATTATTCAATTGTTCAAACACTTGTCAATCACAGTGGATTTAGTCAAGTTAATATTTCGGAATATTTCAACATGTTTGTGATCAAATTAGGCACACAAATTACAAGCCATCAAGAGTTATTGTCATGTTTTTACTCAGACGAAAAACAAAAGTGTACTAAGGAGACCTAACTATATTCTTTCGCAGCTCTCAACGAACCCACAATAGACTATGGTTTTCAACGTCTGCAAAAACTAATCCCACGACATCCAGGGGACCCGGAAAAGCTTCCGAAGGTAAGTTGACAATTTACTAATTCCCCATGCCCATTTACCCCACCTCTCATAAGAATTTCCTCCAAAGTAAATTTAAAACACTTCACGCGTTCAACTTATGACGTTGACATTTATGAACTCCAAGAAAACCCACAAAGTCTTTTAGTCTGTCTTTTTCAGTGTATTATCATTAGCCGGTCCATTAAAATTTAATCCTATTATTGCATGTTGATCCTACTGTTTTAATGTTTAATTTAATTTGACTTGCTTAATGTAGAATATTTAAACAAGTTATTTTAATACGTTGTCATTTTTTTAATGAAAAGTTATAGGGACCAACAAAGAAGGCTCAGCATAATTGCATAATTGGCCTGGCTTAAAATATAAATTATTGTGTTTAAATGAAAAATCCTTTCCTCTAATTTTCATATGTAGAAATAGTTTAAGATCCTTTTTATCTGGACTTTCATGCTTTTATCTGAGAAATAAGTGACCTCTGCATTAAGTAGCTGATCTTTTTAATTTCTTTGAGCAAGGAAACTCAGGTCTGCTATATTATATTTTGTACCAGCGGTATATTAAATCTATATTCGATACGAAAATGGAACATGTTATCACGTGTTCCGGCTGATGGTTACATGGGTATTTCTAAATGCATTCACTAATTTTTATAGTCAATTTCCAACTGATTGAGCATACAATCAAAAAAAAGAAGAGAAGTAATTATCAGAACGGACGTCCAGTTCTTTTCCAAGATTTTCCGTTGACTTCCTCACGGTCGAGTCTTTAGATTCCAGTCATCCCTCGAAAGGGAAGTATTTGCCTCCGCTGATTCCCCAAATCGTTTCCGCAGGAGATCATCCTGAAGAGGGCGGCGGACTTGGCCGAAGCGTTATACAGCATGCCCCGCAACAACCAACTAGCGCTGGCCGCCTCCGCTCCACCCCCACCCCCGAGGTCCCCCGCCACGGCGACGGCGGCGGCGGCAGCGGCGGCGGCTGCCGCAGCCGCCGCCGCGGCCGCAGGAGTCCCCAACGGATCCGGGGGCAGCGCGGCTGGGATGACTTCAGCGGCGGCTGCGGCGGCCGCCGCGGGTTTCAACACTTACACGGGCCAGTTGGCTGTCAGCGTGCAGGAGAATGGAAACGGTCAGTGGAACGAAGGTGCGGCTAATACACAATACATGGAATGAATGACCTGCAGTTAGCGTCACTGTGTCCACGATCCCCCTCCTACGCCCTGATCCACCCATATTTCATCTCATCCCGTCCGTGAGACGACTCTTTAGTTCTTATTTATACGTGTATTCGTTCTATGTATCTCCGTTATGCGGAAAATTTGTTTGCTGAGACGGATAGAGTGTGTGGTGCTTGTCCCTGCCCCGCCTATCAAGTGAATCTCGTTTTATAAGCGAGCCATATGTCATTTTTATTTTTGAACATTACCGTACGAGAAAAAAATGTCACCCTTTTTAATCAAAAATCCATCCCAAATTGAGGAGAGCAAGAATCAGTTCAAAATTTACGTCATGGTATTCCTAATTTATTTCATGATTGTCAAAATATCAGTTTAGTTTTTTCCACTAAATAAAATTAAACCCAGTGTAGTTTCGATCGTAACGTTTATGCATACAAGAAATAACTTCAGAGATATCATTACCTTTAGCTATATTCAATCGTTATTAGCTCCTTTGTGTAAACGGTGCCTTTCTTCCGGAATCTAGATTTTCAAGCACTTTAATTCTGTCAAATTTTTATCATCTGATTCATTTTTTCATCAGTATCATTCTATTACAAAATTAAATAATTTTAACTCCGTATAAATAAATGTTTCGTTGAAATTACTACTGGTCATGAGTATTTTAATTAATCAATATCAATACTAAGTTACTGGATATGTTTTGCGCATGTGAGATGCTTCTATTCATCACTCATCTTCTTCCTAAAATAGGGTAAACAAATTTTAAAAACTTTCAGAAATTTCCTTTAAATTTTAAATACTCTCCTTTGTAAACCCCTGCATACTCTAAAATGGTCCGAAATTGAAAACTTTAAAAGTTAAATTTAAAAGAAGTACCTGTTCTCAAATTTTCGTGAATCATTCAGAAAATGCTTCATAATTACTTTTAAATGAATGAACAAATGTTATGAAATAGAATTGTTTCTGCGAAGGTTTTTTGTTGTTGTCGTTTATCATATTCTGAATGTTCATTTAAATTTTTGATTGGACTAGGAAAATTTTCTTGTCATAACCAAGGGTGATGCTCAATTTTTTTCGTCTTTATTTGCCCCTTATATATGATGGTGTATGGCAGTAGACGAGGATTCATCCCTATTACAGCCCATCTCATATGGATCGGATTGCATTCATTTCTTTACGAGACAGCACACACTATCTCTAATCGATAGACAAAAAGGTACCGTGGAAAATCAATTACCTTTATGATTGATCATTCAAGTTACTTGGCATTCCAAATTTAAATGTTCGTCCCCAGTAGGGGTTAATTACCCCAATTAAAACGCTGTTGATTTGCAAGGGCTTTCATATTTCCATGGGTAACTGCGTACATTTCTTTCATTAAAACTGCGGAACAATTGCTTTAAATTTATGGACGCCTAATTGCTGATTATTTTTCATTTTAATAGTAATTTCTAGCCAAACTTCACGGCTAAAATCATAATGATATTCATCCATAATTTTCTGTTCATCATGAAACCCATATTTTTTGTCGCTGATTATTTTATGCTGGGTTAATTAATTTTTTCACAATATCGGTCGACTCCAGCCGTGTACGTTAAACCCCATTCATTGAATTTTTTTCAGGGCTAGCTGCTCTGTATAAATTTTATCAATTCATTGTAAAAGTAATATAGTAAATTTACATCTGTGCGTATTGAGGTCAAATAGCGGAAATGTATAAAAATTGAATGTTTCACGAGTATCCTGAGGGTATGCAATGCGCATTGTAGAAGTGTACCTTTTGTCACCTAGCCTCAAGGAGATATAACTTTTTTGGAACTTGAACGAGTGGGTTATGCGAAACGCTTTATATTTTAATTGACCCCTATCTTTACTATAATAAGAAGTTTCAAAACTTATTTCATAACTATATCATGTTATCAATCATCAATAGTAAATTTTGGAGGTATTTTTTTCTTCTGTGAAACTGTCTTAAGTCACGATATTGATAGTTAAATATTTCAATTCATTTAATTGTATAAGGGTATGTAATTAACTTTTTAAAACATAATCCAATTTCAATTTGATGAACTATTCGTCTTCTTCCATAAGATACTATGTTATTCCACTCTTTTCGAATTTAAAGCTATGTATCGGATCATTACTTCCCATGATTTCAATCCTTTAAGATTTCCATAATATTTTATTGAAGTAAGTGTTTTTACAGTTGTACATAGATAATTCCTATTAACATTCTTTTCACAGACTTTGGTTTTAAATCTTAATGATCTTGTTTAGAAAATTGAGCATGATTTCCCGTGTGTGAATTAATGTAAACTTTGATGAAAAAGTGGAATCCATTGTGGCCGTCGGTCATGAAATCCCTCTTTGAAAAAAGAAATAAATATCTCTTCACCGCATCTCCCCATTAGAGTCCCTTCAGGCTAGGGTCACCGACTTGGCTGGTGAGGAGATGGTATTCCTTAACCGGTGTTGTCAGATTGCCCCCGAGAGATGTCTCCCTCCCCATCCGCCGTCTTATTTTAACTCTCTTTCTCCGTTGCTCTGTCTCACTGGTAGGGTTTTTTTTCTAGAGGAGTACGCTAGAGGACAGCAGAGCGTGTCGCCGCGTGGTTACGCCTCCTCGGCCGCCTCCACACCTCACTCCTCCTCCACTGCCGCCGCGGCCCCCTACACCACCACCACGGCCTCCTCCGCCGCCAACTACGCCCCCTCACCCGCCTCCTCGACGGCAGCGCCAGTCACCTCGCCGGCCTCGGGGGGAACTTTCTTCAACGCCTCGCGTGAGTATTGCCATTCAGGGGGTGGTGGAGGAATTTGAATTTCGATGTTGTGTTCCTCTTTTGTGTCTTTCCCAGTTACCGTCAAATACCGGCTTAGGGAATCCGTGGTCTTTCCTCTTTTCCTTCATTCCTCTACATGTTAATGTTCTTATTAAATCGAAATACTATAGAGTTTAACTCTCTAGGTAATTTTAAAGTGTATTTTTAGCCTTACAAAACACAGGAATTCAGCAATACGCTGAAGTACATTAAAAAGTACCCAAAGGGATTTCAGCGTCGATTTATCAATTTAAATTGCCTTATTAATCTTTTCTGGAAAAAGTTAATTTACTCATAAATATTGAAAAGTACAGACTAATATTGTTAAAAGTTTTTCCTTTGTCACTTATTTTTGGGCACCTACCTTGAACATAAGTCCACAATTTCTTTACCTGCCTGTATCATGCTAAATTTTCTAATTTAATAAATAAATTATGTAAAATATTTGATAACATCTTTTACTGATGACAAAGCTTCATATAAAATGTAATACAGCTTAATCCATTAAAACTTTATGTCGTTGGTTTAATATTAGCGTATTTCATATGTGATACCTCATACTCATGTGACTGTAATTTCAACATTTTAGTGACGTCTCCCAATTCGTATGGCGGTTCTCAGTACCAGTTCAGCCACCTTGCGGCGAAAGAAAAAAGTGCCTTCGCTCCGTTCGCGCCTGCGCCAGCGCATTCTTCCGCGCACACCCACACCGGATTTCAGGCGACACCCACTAGCTGGCACCACCTAACCGTGCAATGTAAGTTTTTAAAACCTCTTTAACCACAAACCTAGCCGTATTATCAACAAATCTGCATTAAGATACTAGATTGTATTATCATTCTAAATGGCATACAGAACCCTTGTCATTACATGTGTTACGTATTCCAATCTACTTTGAGGTTGGATTTACTGGGATTAAAACAATTGCTATTTTCCACTCCTGCAATTTTATTAATCACTGACCGCGTTTTCAACATATACTCGTCATTTACCTGCAGTTCTTTTGAGGTAAGGTATTACTCCAATATATGATACTGATTATGAATTAGTTTAGATCGCTGTTTGCAATATTTGTCCACAATCGATATGCTTAAAGATATAAAGTTTCTTATAAGCATTTGTCACCACAAGTTATTAATGGTAACATTAAAGTGTAGCTCAGTTCAAAACCTCTTTCCTCTACCATTCCATTAAATTCCGCTTCATTCTGCATTTCTTTAGTTCGTGTACTTTACAATTTGCTTTTCGTTTTTAATCCATTTGCCTCTCTGTATGATACTTCCCTTCTCTGGTACCTTCAACTATACCATCTTCAGGAAAATACTGTACCTCGGAATACGTCGTTTAGTTTTCCTCCTCTTCTCATAGATCTCACCCTCTTTTTTTATTCATCGAGCTTCATAGGGATACTGTCCTTTTTATTTCTACTACTAATGTGTTGAAATATTTACATCAGTTGTAATTAAATCCAAATGAAAGTTTGTTTTAATCTTAGGTAGTCTACATTCGAGCTTAGCTTATATTTTTAATTGCCTCTTTTTCTAAGTTAAAGTCTTCTTTACGTGGTGATGTATTGCCTATTTAGGCCCTCTTGCTTCGTTCTTTATTGTTTTAGAAGTAACAAATTAACTATTACGCAAATATGGCATTGCCCGGTGTCATTTTTATTGCACCATTCCTGGATTTCTCTGAGTTCAAGGGCTTGATTATTGTCTCCCGCCCTCTGAAAAAGAGTGTTTATCATTTGTCTGCTATTGTAGTTCACTAATTCAAAATTTCTTAAGGATTCTTTTCATCACTTCCCAGTTCACGTCTCCATTGCCTTTTCTCATATCCGCGAAGGCAACGAGGATTTCTTTTGAGAAAGAAAAAAGAGAAGCAAACAGGAATTTTTTTCTTGATTCTTCGCTCGTTCTAAGTTTAAATAAATTTTCACTTTCTCGAAATATCTCCCAGTAGATGAGAAAACTTTCGACATTGAGAACAAATTATGGGTACTTTTAATTTTTGGAGGAAAAACTACAGCACTCGTCAATGTCCTGCCCTCTTTTTAGATATCACAATTGATCAAAGTTTTAATTCCCGATTTATTATTAATTAACCTATTAATATCAATGGTATTTTTCTATTCCCGACATCTTGGCTTCATCCATTTCTTACATTCAGTCTTTATTTGTCAATTGCCTTCTAATTTCAATCAATACGAGACAATTCGCATGACACTTATTTGTCTTCAAATTCATTTACTGAAATTTATAGTATACAAAACTTCATCTTTTTCACGAGCATAGTGAGGCTGCACTCCTTCACAGAGATTGTAAATCCATCCTTTTCTATTCCGTATTTTCTTTGGGATTATTTTATTTCCTTATTTTGCTTTCATCTTGTCCTTCCTCAGCTGTTCATTTATTGCACTCTCTCTATTTTTTCAAATCAGCGCTACTTTATCCATGATCCACCTTGTTTTTCGAAGGAATTCATCATTCTATATGTTTCTTAACGGCTTTGATTATTTTCGCTTTATCTTTTCGTCTCTCTTTGACCGATTTTGTGTTTAGCGATTATTCAAATCTTTCTCTTGGGGTCGTTGGAATGGAGTTCTCGGTATGGTTTTCTTCGATCTCTCTTCTTACCAATGCATCCTTATTGTTTTCTTCAGATTTGTAAAATTCAACAAGGTCCTTTACTACAACTAATGCCAAATAACTTTTTCACTACTTTACTTGATTCCTAAATCTCTTATTTTACTTCAATCTGGTAAATTAGACGTACGTTCCCAATCATCTTCTATATGTATCTCCTTGTGTGGTTTCCAATAGTTATTCTTTTTGCAAATAATTATTTCTCTTTACAGTGATTCGATAATTATTTCCAGATTATTTAAGTAATGCTTGTTTTCCAATGTCCGCATTCATAATCCTAGCGTTCTAGATTTCTACCTACTCTTTTATAAATTTATGTTACTCTCGCAATATCGTCATAAGCATACTTCGTTCTGCTCTCGTTGTGGTATGTTGTAGACAAGCGTATATTTTTTCGCTGCCATGTCTATGGCATTGGTTCAAGAGAATCTTCTCCCTGGAGATATTTTTAGATTTATCGCTGCTCCATTCTATCATAGCAGTCGAAAAAGCATTATCCCATTCCTGCTGTTCAGATCCTGTAAGATATATCCTGTAAATATCACTCTTAAAAGTTACGTTTTTAGCTTCATTTCATTCTTCTCATATGATGAATTTCTAAATCCATTCATTCTGGAGATTTGTTAATATCCTAAAAGTACAAGTATAAGGTAACCTCTCTAGTACTCAGACTAAATTGGCTGACCTAAGTGACTGATGCTGAAGGTATCCCAGAACAAAGGCCCCCAGAGGATCCGATTGAACGAACGTTTACTTCCTAAACATAGTATACTCGGAAAGATCCCAAGTCTTCTACTGAAATTTAAAAATGAAAAAGAAGTTGTGCTGAGCGCTTTTCAACGAAATATAACTGCGGCGATTTCCGAACAATATGCAACGATAACCTCATTTTACAAAATTCAGATTGAAGTTGTTTTACATCACCTGCCAAGCTTTTGGTTTCATCATTAATATTCAGCAGTTACTGCCTGGTGCAGTAACTGACAGGATGTACAATAATTTAACAGCTTTTTAGTCAGGCTAATTTTCTCAATTAATAAACAATGTATCTCTTAAAAATAATGACGAAAAGAATTGCATCTGGCCTTCCATAAATTCCAACTTTCAGCTGGCAGTATGAACTACGTAGCGATCTATCACTTATACTAGACATATGTCTTATGTAGCATGTAAGTCAATTGGCTAACTGAACAGTTAATTTTGACGAAGTATTTCAAAATGGCTTCCGAAAAACACGTTGCTGTAGAAATATAATCACTTAATTTTACTCATATTTCGAGCGTTTGTGTACACACGGTTTCTATAGAGAAAGCAGCCACTTTAACGAGAATAGACGCCTATTGGTTTACAATAATCGTATTCTGAAATTTTTTTGACTAACTATAAGCTGGGGGCTTCCAGCAGTGAAGGAACTGAAAGAGAATTTTTTCACTCCTGTGGACATTTTGTTTTAAATATTTTGTTAGATTAAGTTGGCTTTGAGGGTTTTTACCCAATGAAATTGGATATGGCCTCGCATAGGGGGATCTCAGGTACCTTTCAATTTGTTACCCAATCTTTTTATCACAGTTTTCTTGGGATAACAAAGCTTGGGATTAGCTAATGTGTAATCAGAGTTAATCAGATAGCCGGGACCCTTTCAGCTTGTTTTACATCTACTCACTTTGTTTTACATCTACTATTCAGGGCTGCTCTTGGCCATTACAAACTAAGAAAAAAAATAGAAGTTTTATTTTCATTCATCCTCGTTTGTGTTGAAATTTCGTATTTTAATAGTCTTCGTTGAAGTCATTCATTTTCAAAATCTCTATTTCCGACCCTATTTGATTTATTTTTCCAGGAATGCCTGAAAATTGATAAATTTAGCAGAAACAAAAGGTAAAGAGCGATCATTTTTGCGTGTCAAACTGAACCCAATGGAATAAAATAATGTAGTCCGGTCAAGTTGACATCAAATCACGTCGATGTCCGTCTATTCTCCTTCATCATCATCCCCCCCCCCCCAGAGGGTTAATCCTCTTGAACTCGGCCCATTCGCCCATCCCTGTACCCAGTCGGGCCCGACTTTCCCTCTGCGCTCCTCCCTCTCCCTTCCCACCCTATTCGAACATTTTTGTGCTCTCACACCCACGGCCCTTGCGCCCGGAGCGCGGAACCCCTCGCCCTCCGACACCCATCTGAATAATAAAGAGTTGGGTATTGCCGGGCGCCACGGTACGCCGGTGTCTTCCCATGGAGGCGTCGGGCCGCCTCCGTATCGCGCGCTAAGTGGGCGCATAAACTTTTCATCTCCCGCTCTGTTCCCTTTCCCGCACCACACCCCACACCACCAAACTTCCTCCCTCCCGCCCTCTATCTGATCCTTGCCTCCCACCCTTCCCTCTTATATTCTCCCAAGCCAACACGGTCCACTTTCAACGAAATTCTCACGCTCCTCTACTTTCTCGCTCGCCCAACCTTCCCCACACGACCGAGAAAATAACGCCGCCTTTGTTCTCGAAATCAGATGATTTCTGTTATGCCCACGCTTTACTTAAATCCCTTGTCATATGGTGTCAAACTCGCTTCAGCTAGAATCTGAAAAATTTGGTATTTCCAAGAAGCTATGCTTCAGTGCGACCGTTCGCCGATATATCAATGAAACAGAAAGTTTTTCGTCCCGTTCAAAGAGTGCCCTGTCCTTGAACAATGAGGTCAATTTGAAAAATCAACTCTTTCAACGCAAATTGGATTTTAGTGACCCCGTAGCTACGCAAAGGACACGCATCTGATGAGCGTTTATTTTTTTCTGAGCAATTAAAAAATAACACTTTTTTAATTAGCGCTTCTTTTATGAGATCTTTTTGCACATCTCCCTCTCTTCATCGCCTTATCACGTTTCCACTAGTCCTCCCATACTTTGCTGCGCCTTTCCAACCAGCGACCAATCACGAAGAACGACAATTTTCTGTTACTTCAACATCCTCCGCTTGAGGTCGAGCTCTCCTTCACTGAAGTTACTCTTTGAGCCACAACCATCATTGAAATCACCCCCGAAAATGGTTTCATGGGGGCAGGTATTCCTCTAAAGTTTTTCAATTTGTCTTTCCAAATTCGCATACGATATCTCTTCTCCTCCTTGTTATTATGGCATCATTTTGATTATCTCCGATGTCGTCCTCTTGTTTACTTTTCCGAGTTTCAATCAGCCGATTTCCGTTTTACGATAAATACCTTTGTCCTTCGTCATTCTGCCCTTTTTCTTCTTCTACTGTATCATCACTTTGTGTCTTGTGCCTCAAAAGTTAGAAAGCCTATAGTAAAAAATCAAAGCGATTAGAAAGGGGTCGTCTCAGTCAGATAAAATCAAGGAAATAAGTGAAAGTGGAATACGAAAAGCGATAATTTTGAACTTTTTCTTGAAAAATATTTCTGTCACTATTTTTGTTAAATATTATTCTATTTGAGATGATTTTCATAGTAATAATAACCTGAGAAAAAATTGAAATTTTAGGTAAATTTATGCATTTTGAATTTAAAATAATGAATTTTTTGTCTTCCGGTATTGCTCCTTTCGTTTGGCGCCATCCGTGATCTCTCAGCCCGTCAAATTGACACGTATAATCTAGGATTACGTTTGGTGCATTCCGTCAATCTTTTGAAGTAAAATGCACCAAATGAATTTGGTTGCGCATATTTGTGGCTAAATAATCATCGGAAACCGTATACTCGTAGGATTTCATATTAATGATGGGAATATTACCATCTCTGTAAAATATCTATAATAAATATTGTTTGGTGGCATAGAAAAGCAGATAATATCTCTGGCACAGCTCCATGGTGTTTATAAATTTAATCAGATGGATATTTTTAAAATAGAATGAGGCCAAAGAATAGGGAAAAGAACAAGAAGGTACTTGGTCTTCTTCTTTGATTTCTATCTGACCTCAGCATCTACATTTTTACCGTTTAATTATTCCCACCAACACAGGCAGAAAATTAGTCATATCAATGTTTTATGATATATTTTTATATCTGGGGTTGGGCTGGATCCAGGGACTAAGCACCGCTACAGATTGAAGTCCTTCGCCTAACCTCGCTAAATACTAAATCTGTGTATATATGACGCACTTACTGAAAATAAAAAGAATACTGAAAATATCGATGCACCCTAAATTGTAATCAAATTCCTCATTCTAATACACAAACAAAAAAGTGGCCATCTTTGAAGGGTTTCGAGAATTCAAGGAGTGTATAAGCAATCTCAAGGCGTCATTCATATGTATTTCCTAATGCGTGTACAATTTGAGGATATGCTACGCATGCAGAGGGCACAAAATGAATGCTCTGTGAATTGTCAAAGAAGGTTAATAAATATGTCACCTAGTTTTCAGCGCTTAAATATTTGTGTGTTGATCACTCAAAAATTCAATCATACGTCGCATCCTTAGGGCCGCCGTCTTTTTTCTTTCTTTTGAGAATATATTTTCCAAAATATTCACAATTTCCACGAATTTAATACGCTACAGTCCGCCTAATGGATGTGTTGGCACTATAAACATCCAATAATATTTTCATAATTAATTGTTTAAAATCGTAAGTGGGTAAGAAAATGGTATTGAATGAAACCGTGATTTCATATTTTGAGAAGCTAAAAGTTAAAAGTGAAATATAAAAATACGATGGACCTAAATTTGAAAAAAAATTTCGAGTAGCTCAAAATTTTGAAAACCAATATTTTATTTTTGGATGTATACATCGTATTTATAGAATAGGTTCGGTAATCTGTCTGAAATTTCACGTAAATGATGTAGCCACATATTTACTCAATTTCTTGTGACAATTTGAAATATATGTATCTTGTTTATTTCTAGGAGATGGGGATTACTGGTGGAGCGGCCTTCAAGATCAAAAACTCTGACTCCCGTCAGCCGTCTAGAGACGCCGCATCGTGAGGCCCTCCATTGGTGACCCCTCTTCCGAGCAACTCCTCACATCACACCTTAAGAACTCCACCACTAATCCCCGTTGGTCTCAGCGCAAGAACCTCCACTTACCCCATCGGAGGAAACGCACGGATACGCCAACAGTGATTGAGGGTGTTGCCTGCGTCGCGTGATAGTATTTCGAAAGATTTTTTTTCTAACAATAACATAAACACTGCGCATGCGCAGAACGGAAGACACCAAAACTCTCTTTTCTGTGTCTCGTATTCAACGTTACGGAAATTTTTTTCGGTGTGCGTGTGTGACTGCGTGCGTGTATGTGTGTGTGTGTGTGTGATGGTGATCTTTGTTTGCGGTAAGCTGCGGAAGTGTTTGACTATAGATAGTGACTATCGAAGTTTTTTTGCGGCATAGGTTTCCAGTTGAGGAGAAAAGTGAACGTATATAAGTACATCGATAAATCCAGCCGAACTTGATGGTGACGACGAATACGTTTTCGCAAGGTGCACTCAACCCCACTTTGTAACGCGTCCCCGACCACTCCTTACGTCTCTCCACCTCGCCGGAAAGGAAGTGGAAAGGAAAGGATGGAGCCATGGTGAGACGTAAGGATACTTTTGTGTGGTTGGGCCTGGCAGGAAACGTTTTTCGAGTTTACGACGACCAACCGTCGAACGACGTGTGTCTAACTTGACGGTTGCACTCACATATCCTTTCCGATCGACGCGTGTGTGTGTTGCATGGTGAAGCAAAGAGAAAGATTTGTTGTTCCATTTTTGAAAAAAAAAATGCTGGGAAAAAAGTTGGAGGAGCGACCTTTTCTCGCGTCCAGTCAAACTTCCAAATCCTCCTCTGCCCTCTTTTTCCTTCTATCTCTAACCCATTCGACGCAACCATCTCGGTCATAGTTTTTAAAACTTTTTTCTATGTAAATGTATGAGAGTATACAATAATACATATCGCTTCCAGCTGGAAAAAAATAATAATATAACGTATATAAAAATAGTGGTATTTATTGATGGATGAGGATCATCTCCCGCGATCATGTGGAGATCTATCAGAGACGTCTAACACTCAATAGTTTTGTACATTTTTTGGGGTTGAACAGTCGTATACAATACACGTACACGTAAAAACACACATTCACAAAGAAATAACTATATCTTATACTTTAAAACACTCATCAGCCTTCTCCTGGATCCCTTTAACTTCTGGTCATCCATAGCAGATCCTCAGAATGATACAGAGTCCCAGATGCGAAGGTTGTAAGCGAGAATTCCCCATTGAGGAGAGGAAGTTGTTTTCATTGCCTCCTTCATTTTCAAGTGGATTTACTTTTGAACCTTACCTTCAGCCTTTTTCTCACGCGTGTTGAGCGCCATGGGTTATGGTTTCAGTGTGAGGCAAACAGTCAAATGCCATCAATGCTTTTACGTAGGCTCACATTTCCTCCATAAATTCCCAGTTTTACCTGTTTTCGTTTGCTCCAGCCTACCTGAGGAATCCACATATCAAATCCTTTTTCAATACAAACGTAAAATATGTTTTTGATTAGCAGGAAAACGAATGAGAATGCTTTAAAAATATCAGCAACTAAATAGTTATATTAAAATTACATAAGATCGTCTTTGGCTCTTGTGAAAATCTGTAAAAATAGTCATCCTCTCGAACGTATAGTTATAGATAATTTTTGTCGGACGTAAATGAAATTTCTGCTCAGCATAATTTATTTTTTTACAAAATCAACAGCTCTATATTCATTTATGAATATTTTAAGTTTGTTCTAGGTTTTTTTTATGAAATTATCTTTGAAAATATCTCTAATTTTGAACATTCTCTCAAGAAGCATATCCTAGTCGGTAGCGCTGATCGTATTACATATTTTCTTCACCTTTCGTGCCTCTCCAGCCTGTTCCGCTGACTCGTCGAACATCAAATTTTTCCCAGTGTATGTCCTCTTAATAAAAATTCCAATATTTCGCTCTTAAAGAGGACTTCCAAATGTAACCGAAACAATGTTTTGTGTAATTAGGCCCGCATGTTTAAAAGCAATTCCCTAACGAGTCTTCTTCCTCTCCATATCTGAACTAGATCTTTTGGAAAAAGGACTGCACAAAGACGTACAGGACAAAGTAATCCTTGCGGATTCTCTCTGAATACGTACTGCCTCTCCCTTTTTACAAGTATACGATTCCTCTCACATTGCCTTGGAAATGTGACCCTGAACGTCTTATAAATGGATTCATTTAGCAGAGCCAAATACCCCATCTGCTCTATTTCTTTTCCCCAACACCCATACTCCATGAATCATATTTTCAAAACATTTATTTAGACACTTAATTGCTTATCTGACGTTTATGCTTTCACAATATTCCATTTCGATTCTTGAATGGTCATTTGTTTACTATCTGGTGAACTTCCAAAAAAACATGACTCTTTCCCCTTCCGTTACAGTATTTGGCCATCGTTTGGCCTCTTTGGTCCCTATATTCTTACTATGCACCTCTTTAAGTACTGATACCTCCAGACTTATTCGTTCAACAGCGTTTTCTTGTAGATGTTTTCTTATGACTTTATTATGAAAGATATAGATGTACATTATTAAAGATTTTTATGATAAAAAGAAAATTTTGATTTGAAAAAATGGTTTTCCTGGTGGTTTTTAACGTTTCTTTTTATTCTTCCTGGAGTACATCAATATGTATCATCTATTAGGTAAGTATAGATGTCTGAGTCTTCTATTTGCAAATTACCCATTCAGCTATGTCGCAAAAGACAATTGAGACGTTCCGTTATTCACGTGCAATAAACAATACCTAAGAGTTCTGTAACTCTATAAGAGTTCTGTGCAATGTGATTACTATGTCTGCGGAAAGTATGTTCAGACTGTGCCATTTATGCTTTACTAGAAATTCCTTCAAGAACACATTCCCAAAAATATTCACGATATTATGTCCTTTTTCCCAAACCACGCTTGTAACCAATGCACTGTCATGGTATGGCATTCATAAAATTTGATAGTTAATAAAGCGGAAAAAAAGGTCCAAATTCCCGGTCTGAGAATCAAAAGATTACCTTTTGGAAAGAACACCGCTTTGCTAATTTATTTTTCGCGGATGTGAGTATATCATCACTGGGGAGTATATCATTAACTGGAACCCATGAAAGATTCTTTAGAAGTCTTTCAAAGCCTCTAAATGTAGTCGTAATAAGGTCACTGAGTTGGGGTTAATATAAAAAAATTCAAAAAGTTAGACCGACAGCCTAAAATTAAAGTAGATTGATTGCAAGGTGATGGCAATAAAGAATATTCTAAAGTCATCAAACGGAAACACCAGCTTTAAATAAAATAAAAAAGCGGTGGAAAAATGTTATAACAACAATACATAATTAAAGATTCATTTGCAAAATTCTGATCATAAGAAAGTACATAGGTGTCAGGAATCAGACTAGTAGAGATTGCAGCCGGGGGCATTCCGCTAGTCGTGTTAAGATTGACTACTCGTTTCACAAACAGTGACGTGCAATTTCAGTATTCGTCAGTGATGCGGCGATTGTATGTTTTAAGGGCGAGCCACTCTCCGTAACGATAAACTTATGCGGTAGTAAAGGCAAGCTGCCAAAAACGGTTGCCCTTGCCGAGAGGGTTGATTAGAATTCCGGAGTGAGTCCGTCAATCCATTAGATTTCTTTAGACGAGAAAACGCTTTCCCGCGTCCCTTTTCTCCTCTCCTTCCATTACCCCGCTAGACGTCGGAAGACTATGACGGCGAACTCTGAGCGAGTTCCTCAGAAACTACGTTATTTGTTTCGCTCGAGCACTCGAACGAGGAAAATGGGGCTCGTCACTGCGTCCGTTCGGCGAGGAGGGCAGCCAAACTGCTGAGCGAACTGTCGGCAGCCCCACTTAACACCAATAACACGTGAGTATTTAATTGTAATTTTACAGACACTGGCGAGCCTCGTGTGTTTTAAACTTTCTTTAATGCATATGTCCCTTTCCTGTATTTTCATCGTATGAATCTGGGAGTTGCTATACCATTGGGTGAAATACGCATAAATAACTTATTTTCTGTGGCAACTAAGAATGAGACGTTTTAGGCCAGACAGACTTGGCAAAATTTATTTTTAAGTTCTACTGCTATTTTCTTCCACTTCATTCCAGCGAGTTGAACCCCAAGCGTACCATAATTTCTATCTCAGGTCCATTTTCACACAAAAACACGTACGTTCGTCCAAGCTACTTCACAGATCGTATTCCTTCTTCAACCCGGTATTTCTTCATCGAATCATTAATCGACCATGGGAAATGTGAATTCATATACTTTCGATCTGTAGCAATACTTCTGTAAATTGGCAAAAAATCGAGGCTTTATTGGTACGTAACTGGTAAGAGCATCGGGCTGCGATGCCGAAGATCTTGGATTTGAATCCGTTCAATGTCACTTGGTGTCCCCAGCTGAATCAAACAAGTGATTATCTAGGTACCAGGTCTTCCGGAAAAAATTATACATGAACTAACCCCTCATCTAAAAATTAAGCATTTTATTGATTGTTTTTATTTTTTCAACAAGAGGATTTTGACTTCAATATAAAAGTGTCAACCCTCTGATTTACGTTCCCTCAATAAATCTGCTTTAAGGATGCTCGGTTAGTCAACAGTGTTGATAAGCTAGGCACCCAAGTTATGTTTTGGCCCGTGTTACTGCGGTGGGATGACATAAGTGGTGAATCATTAGAGGGTACACTTCGAAGGAAGCGTGGTTGCCTAATGGGTAGAGAATTCCGCTACTGGCCAGTGGATTCCGGGTCAAATCCCACGTGACGCTTATGAATGACAATGTAATAATGAAAAACAATACTATTAATAAAATCCGAAGAATTCAACTGTTGGGTTGGTAAAACTTAGTGGGAAGTGACCATCTCTTCCACAATATTCATGCATCAAAATTACATTTTACTTTAACCAATGAAAAAAGAGCCATGTCGCGTTTTGTTTTTTCATTAGACTGTGCATACACCACTTGCCGTGGAATTCAAAGTCGCGAGGCTTTCTAAGCAAACTACAAACACCAATATGGCCGTGTTCAAATTGATATCTCAATCTAATCCTATAAGCCTTCACGAGGTTGTATTGAATGGAATGGTACGTAACCAGCATTTTATACGTCTAATTTTGTGAAATTATTACGTTTGTGAATCTAAATTAAGTAACAAACATAAGTTATTTTATCTTTTGATGCTTTATCTTGGGCTTCTTGTGCCGCGAGGATACGATTGATGCCAAATATTTTCACATTTCGCGGTGATAATCCTGAGTTTTATTTCGGGTGATCAAATCTCCTGTTTATTCTGGGGTGCTGCAATGCTCTCATTTTCTCTCCATTTTTGAAAACCTTATTCGCAGATTTAAAACCTTGCCTCATCTTGTCCCAGTTCTCATCGTTTGTGAGGCGCAGCAAGCACCTAAATAGAACGGTGTTACGCAAAACCATTACAATTAGATTTTGCGTACTTATATCGCGTTCTCTGAAGGTATAGGAGAGGAAGAACTTTCGCTTCCCTTGTAAAATTAGTATTTTGTGCAATTCTGTTGACCTGGAAATGCTGCATAACCCCAATTCACTCCTCAACGCCGTAATTGCCGTGCAACAGAGGCTATTTCGCGTTCCCAAACCACTCCGGAAGCGCTCCGAAAGAAAAATTATGCTTTAATGAGGAATTTCTCAAACACCATGTCGTGAGGGAACTTGGCGACCATCTGTTCGACTCAATGGCAATGCATTAATCGTTGAGTTGGTCCGAGTCTAGGAAAACGAGAGCGCTCGTAGGTACGATTCGTCCGCACTAGGTGATCTGCTCACGGAGCCACTACGGTCTTGGACGTTTTTTCACTGTGACATAACTATTTTATCAATTAGCATACTTTGTTTATTTGTAGTGCGGTCCAGATTTAAACGTTTTTACTTGACAACACTCAGACAGTGAATTATTTTGCGAAGGATCGTATTGGCATTGGTATATTTAATCTGTCTCTTTTCCATGATCATATTGGGTTTTGAGCAGGTCCTCTCATGGTTGATCTCCATTTCTTCCTGCCTTGAGCCATCATCTTCATTTATTCATATTTTCTCTCAATTATAATCATCACCAACACCTTATACCTCTTTTTCTCTCTTCCTCTTCTCCCTTCTATCATTTCTTCTAACACAGTCTTCAACAAGCACTCCTTACTCATACAATGCTCTGACCAATTAACCTTTCTTCCTTTTATTATATTTACCAATATCTCTTCACTCCAACCCTTCGTAGCACCTCCTCATTTTTGAGACTATTCTCTAAATTCTCTCTCATCTAAATTCTTCCATCCTCCTACAGATCCGCATTTCGAAGGTATCTATTCTTTTTAATTCATCTCTCCGCAAAGTGTGTCCCTACTCCGTGCAACACCACACTCCAGATGTAACATTTTGCCAATCACTGTCTCAGTTCCTTTTTCAAACGTCCGCAAATTAGTTTCTCCATCTTCTTATTATTATTTAATGCTTTTTTTACCATAGCTATTATTGAGTTGATTTCCTTGGAACAGTACGCGTCTTCGGTGATGGCACTTCCCAAATACCTAAAGCTCTATACGATACTTGTTCGATCACAACCTTCCAATGTGATGGTAATACTTTCACCTTTACCTCCTATTATCCTACTCTTAGTCCTTTTCTTGCTTATTAACATTTCATATTCTTACCGGTTGTCATTAAGGTCTGCTAGCATGTCTATGACTTTCCGCTCCACAGCCATATCATCAGCAAACCTGACACATTCCACTCTTTTCTCACTAATCTCACTAATAGTTTTCCCGCCTTTGTCTTCTCTCTCAAAGCTACTTTTTACTTTCCGATTAAATGTTAGCTATCTGGCTCCTTTATACATTACATCATATGTTCCATCATTTTCTAATTGTTTTATCTCACTGCGCTTGTTCTTCATCCGCTTTTCTTTGGCCTTATCTATTTCTCCTCTGATTTCATCATTAAGTCTTCTATATTCTCTTCTACCTTCTTCTGTCTTTACATTTTTGACTCTTTATGTCAGTAAAAATTTTCAAGTCTACAAGCGTGAATGCATATATTGTAAATTTAGGTCTTAAATTTCCTCTTGATATAATTTCATGATTTCTTGTTCATTTATTGATATTTTTCCACCCCTTCATAAGATATCTAATAACTATTGTTACGAGGTCGTACAAAAAAGTCATTGTGGTTTTTTAAATCTCTAATATGATTTTTATTTCTCATGGGCTAGACACAAGTACTTGATGCTAATGCATTTATTATTCCAATTTTATTCGCTGATAAGGGCCCCTTCGGAAAATCTCATTCATGTCGCAAATTTCTTTTATCCAAATTGCATAAAAAAGCTTTTTCACTTATTTCTAATTTAAATGGCAATCAACATATCCTCTCCTGGTTTTATTGGCTGATCTTTGTTTACTGAATTGCATATCACAGTCTAGTTCATTTTTGATCTTGTGTGTGACATGGAAGATGTATCAAACAGTTTGATGGCATACGTATCAGTCTAGTAAATAACTTAAGCTACTCTTTATTTCAGTCTTGCGTTGCGAAAGTTATTTTTTTAATTTCTTCAAGTGCAAAGTTCCACACTAAAAACACGGCTTTACAAGTTATAAATACTTTATGCTAATTAGCAATAAGAGGCCCGCACCTACAAGCAAAGTAAGCGCCCGCGCCAAGAAAATTATTACTGTAATTGCAGGCTTTCTTATTACGTCTAACGACACTTCTTTGCAAGTGGCACGAGTACAATTTTAAGATAAACCACAATAATGTAATTGCCACGAAAACTACAATCATACTTTTTAGATCTGAAAATATCCTTTTTGAAGTGATTTATATTCTCTTTGTAATTCTAAATCCTTAAAAAAGAGTATTTTCAAGTGTTTTGCACCAAGATTGACCATCTTAGCATTAGGGACATAAAAAAGAATAGCGTTAGGCAAAGAAACTTCCACCAAGCGGAGGGAGTTAAGAAGGGCTAGAGATATCGTAGTAGCGAAAGTCGGTGAGGAATTGATAAAATCAGTTATATTAACTCTTCAACCTTTTCGTCACGTTTCACCAAAGCTTATATGATACATTCTATTTTTTTGTTAGCTTTTTCACATAGTCCCAATATATGCTGCACCCAGGAGAGGTCGTGAGTGATATTAACGCCTAAGTATTTAACCGAGTCTACACTTCCTATTCCGGGATTCCTGATAGAGAAGGTTCGGGAGGGAACTGCGCTCATATTACAAAAATTCATGATTACGCATTTTTTAAAGTTTAATCCTATTTTCCAAGTGTCGCGCCAACGTTATATAGCATTAAGAGCATTAGCTAAAGCTACTTAATCTTCAGAATTACGGATATCTCTGTAAACCACTTAATCGTCGGCAATTAAACCATTACTATTGACCACAGAGATAATATTTTCAGCGTTGGAAAAGAATGAGGTGTCCGATAGCACTTTGGAACACCTGAAGTGACTTCTATAACATTAGAGTTAACAACATCTATGGCTACTAATTGTACCAGACCTTTTAAAAATGTTTAATCCAGCCCGGCGTATTTTTATCTATACCATAGGCTTTAGCTTTTTGATTAGTTACTATAAGGTACTTTGTTGAAAGCTTTTTTAAAATCTAGAAAATACGCATCAATTGGAAAATTGCTTTCTCCAGAAACAAAGCTATCATGCACAAAAAGCGAAAACGGTGTCTCGCAGGAACGGGGTCACTTCCGGAACCCGTACTGGTTTTTCATCATTAATTCTTTGATTATCGAGGTGTCTCAATATTGCACTAGCAACTATATGTTCCATGACCTTGCATGATATGGATGTGAGAGAAATAGATCTGTAATTACTCGGTTCATCCTTGTCTCCGTTTTTAAATATAGATGTTACATCAGCCGTTTTCCATTCACTGGGAATCTTGTGGTCCACTGACGCTTTCTCAAATATGACCTCTAGATACGGCGCAATTTTTGACGATAGTTCCTGAAATAAACTAACTGGCATATGATCGAACCAGGAGGATTTGTTAGGGTCAATAGGGCTTGTTTTTCAGCAAATATTCTGTTCAATTATTTGAAATTTCAATTTTGGGCATCGTTGGCGGGAACGAATTGGTAAGCTATCGGAGACATTCGGTAAGATATTGGCGAAGACGCTTTGAAAGGAAGAATTTATTAAATTGACCTTTTCAAAACTGCTGGTTACTCTTTCGCCTTCATTATTTTAAGTCAATAAACTTTAGACTTAATTCCCTGAACCTCTCTGATATATTACCAAAATACTTTCAAATTCTCTTTCAAATTCTTGGCAATTTTTTCCCCTTGGAATTTGCTTAACGCTTTCCAAAATTCCTCCGTGGCATTCGCCCTGGATATCTTGTAATCACAAGTGATCTCTGTTTCTTTTGTTGCGAGAGATATCATTCTTTACGTCACTTTAGCGTTAATAACCTTTGACGTCATCATGACTTTCTAATATCCGCGTTGTATCATCCACGTTCCGTGTTATCTTTTATAAATGTCTTCGACTGAACCTGTTGTCCTGCTGAGCGCGGGATGTCAAATAAGTGATTCCACGTATCCTCATTATTTCGGTGTTTACTATCTATCTTAAAATTTTCAAACTGACCCTGTAACACGCATTTTAAGCCATTAGAGTCTTATTATTTAAACAAGTAAATTTTTCTTTTATATTTCGGACCCCATATAGGGAAAAATTAGCATTTACTGCTCTGTGTTCACTAATTCCTTTAAGAGATTCTGTATTTAAGACTTTATAGGGTATGTTCGTTACAAATAAATAAAGAATATTATCGTCCCTAATTGGTGAAGGGACAAGCTGATATATGGGCTTCAACGTAAAGGAATGTAACAGCGGCTCGCAGGTATCTTGGCCTTTACCCACTTTTAAAAACTCATGTGCTCCAATCAATACATGAGGCATTGAAATCTCCACCGTTTCAGGATCGTTGTTTTGTAATGAAAAACGTTTGAATTATTGTTTTAGTTCTAGTATTGAATTATCTTTGTCGTCCGGTGGGCTATAAAATTTGCACACACAAATTCTTTAGGATTCAGGACTTTTAAATGGACACTGTGGGGTAGGAATAGGAGAGAGATGTTGAACGGAATGAAGGCAGGAAGGAATTATGCAGAATCATAGAGGGGATCATTGTAGGGTTGAATGTTGAATTATGTTTTCGTGGAAAAAAAGGAAATTGTCACACTACCTAAATAAAACAGTTTCTGGCGTCACTTGGTGGAAATTCTTCATATTGAACTTAAAATTAAACCACTTGGCTTTTCCACAAAATTCTGTATTTATAATGTACAATAGAACACTTAAATACAAAATTCACTTACAGACAATCTATCTCATGTACAATAGTAGTATAAATTGAAAGTTACAAATTGAATACTCATTCTGGTCCTGCTAAGAAAGTCAATTCTGGCTTGACAGTAGGTGCCGCATAAACAAAAAAAGATATCAACTGCTGCAGTTGATAAACGTTATTTTTTCCCTAACCCTGTTCCCGATAATAAAAATAATAGTCCCAATAGTAATAATAATGATGTGGCTCAATTCTCTCCTAGAAATTTGAAAATACTCTATTAACCCCCTATTTCAAACCTCTACTCTGTAGTATAATTTACGTGTGCAGTCATTTTTTCCTCTTTTTTAATAATTTCTGACATAAACTGCAGTCCATACTCGTGATTGGGCATTTAGCCATAGCACACATTTCGTTGCGAATAGTAATTACGCTAGAAAAGGCGTATTTATTCAAACTAAAGTGGTGAAATAATTATAGACGTCCCAAAAAAGGTTGAATTGCCAGCAATTTGATATTTTTTCCTTTCACTATATGACTTACGCCTCGACGTCTTATGACGTCTTACGCCTTTGTACATCGTTCTCAAAGTATCCCGACCACTTTCTAATATTTTTCATAGACAGAAAAATTGAATTCGGACCCTATTCATAAATACTTTATCTCTAGTGACTATAGAGCAAGAACATATTTTTAATTTGCCACTTAAAAGAGCATATTTGGTTTTTTAAATAAAAAGATGATGGTTATTCATGATTTTTTACAAAAAAGTTTGCTAATATGGACGTGCATGTTAACATGATAATAAGCAACGTGAAAGGAATTTTGTTAAGGAACGCTTAATGAAAATTTCATGAATTTTATACAAGGAAAAGAGGATTTTTTTGAGAATTATTAAAAAGAGTTCCTTTCGTTTCAAAGTTCTAGACTGATGAACGCTACTAACTTCACGGAACAGAAATAAATTTGGTAATATCGGGTGAGTCAACTATATTTTCTTAAAACTAATTAAGAATCTCTGTCTTCGTGTCGATTCTCTCTCACTTTTCTACACTTGCACATAAACCAACTTAATTGCATGTATTGCTGAGGGACTACAGGTATAACTAATTTGCCTTACCTCCTTTACTTTGTTAGGTAATTTGTTAATCAATTGTTAATACATGACCTTTTTGCCATATTAACATATTTATTTCCTTTAACGCGTCAACATGCACTTATTACGATGTGTTTGTCTGTCATATTTCCATTTAGGTGATAAATGTAATGATAATATCAGAGTATTTGGATTTAGCTCTAATTTAAGACTCTGATTATATTAATTTGAGTTCTCTTAAATCTCGCAGTAAAGGGAGTTTACTGACTCTTCAGTTGATTCCGTCGGCGAGAAAAAGACGTATTCAAAGTTGAGAGCTTAACAGCGCCAGGTATTGCAGATGAAATCTTGGAAAAAATAGCCTTCCTTCGGCGTGAAACGTCTGCAAACTTTGTGTCAACGCCGTGCCAACTTCATGCCATTATGCTCGATGAGAATCCCTGAATGTGTTGACTCTCCCATGTTGAGATGGAAGCAACTCGGATTCGCAGAAGACAACTATGGTTTCGGAGTTTTTCGCATAATTGAGGAAACCAGTGGGCAATGTCTATCTTCATAGAAGAGTATTAATACATAATTCTCCTGTGAATTGATATGATTAACAATAGGTCATACGCGAACTCACTATTTCACCTCCCTCGTCTCGAAAACAATTTGCTTGTGCTGTCACATTTGTTCACATTTTGGACATAATTATTAATTTCTCTTTAGGATTTATGAATTGATTTTATAGCCGTTATACGAAAATAATTATTTCACCACTTTGAGGTACGAATATCAAGCTAACTATATTCAATGCGTACTACTAATGAAATTTGATGATGAAAATATGTTCCATTTGCGTATTGAATAGTTGCTTATACGCATAATCAAACTAAACTGCAACTTCTGGTCGGTTTATCATAGTAGGATTTAAAATTCGCATGTGTATAAACTCCCTGGAAAATTGGTGATATGTTGTAATATTGTATGTTTGCGGTAAGGGAAGTTTGTAGTTTGCCACTCGCACCTGAGAAATATGAGGTTACGGATTAACCTCCCATCTCTCCAATTTTCTGCAATATATTCTTTGTTTTTCCGAATTCACTTTATCAAACACCTTTTCAAAATCTACGAGACAGGCAAATCTATCCTGATTGTATTCCACGTTACTCTGTATTAGTGACCTCATTAAAAATTTGGCATCACGCTTGCCTCTCTCCTTTCTGAAGCCAAATTGATCATCGTCGACCTGCGTCGACCATCATTTGGCCTGCTCTCCATTCTCTTATTTATTATTCTGAGAACCACTTTAGCTTCATACGAAACCAAATTTATTGTTCTGTAGTCCTTACATATGCCTTTGTTACCTTTTCATTTTTTTAAATGGGGAATTGCACGATCTGATGAAGTCTTCCGGCCAAATTTCTCCCTCTAAAATGATACGAATTAGTCCATAAAGTCTCTACCTCCCCCGTTTTCCCAAACCTTTAAGTAATTCCGCGGAAATATTGTTTACCCTCCCCCCCGAATCTTATTTGATTTCAATTCTCTTAATGCCTTTTCTTTTCTTTTCTTTTCTTGACTTATCTTTATTGTTTGCACGGATTCCCCCTACGTACTTGCGTTCGTCTAAGTTATTACACCCTCCTATATAGTGCACCAATGTTGCGCTTTCAATTCCCCTTCACTGTCAAATGTTTCTCTCTCGAAAAATCCCAATTACATCCTCTAACTGTTCGTATACGCCGTTGACTTCTTCCTTATATTTGCTTGACGGCATTCATACCTGAACAATGGCTAAGTTCGTCGGATCCGCTTTTACTTCTATTAATCAATTGCTTTCACTATGTTTATTACGCTTTTTGCTACGTTTTCGCTCAATATTATTACAACCGCTCACTTGCTCTCGTTCCCTCCGCTGTACAGGGCCTGTCTCAAAAATAAGTAGAATGATTTTTTGCCACTGAAGCAGATGGCTGGAGTGGGGTGATCTGTGGTGGGAAAGATAATAGGAGATCTTGGGAAAGCAACACGACCCACATCAGTTAACTGTAGTCATTTACAGTGTGCGGATTGCTGCTAGACTGGACCCTTGTTCGACGGTCAAGTCACGAATTAACGGTGCCACTTTCCATGGAGCAACGATATGCGAGAGAATTGAGCATTAAGCTTGGAAAATTGGGTCCAGAGGCCATGACCATGGTCAAGGATGTCTATGAAGATAGAATAATATCCCAAGTGATGGTTTTCTGTTTGCACAGGATGTTCTGGAAGGGTAACGCGGAGGTTGACGATGAGGAATGCCCTGGACATCCATTAAAAACAGTTGGAAGAAAATGTGCAAAAGGTGAGAAACATGCTCAATTCTGATGGACCCCAAGTGTCCGGATGTTAGCAGGGTGCAATATTTAAAAAACCACAGTGCATTGCAGTCTTAGCCATGAGAAAGGTATGCTAATATGATCCCCGAGGTGCTGTCAGATGACTGCTTCTGTGACAATCTCGCCTTGGACCTCTGGGACCACGATGAAAGTTACCCGAATTTTTTAGAATAGGTGGTTACTGGTGACGAGACATGAATCTTTGAGTACTACCCAAGTATAACCCCTTAGAGTACCATTTTGGGCCACAGGATAGCGTCAAAGAGGCCATGACGAGGTGCTTAAATGAGGCTCCTGTCGATGCCATACAGGAAGTATACCACAACTGGTGGAGGCACTGGCATTGATGTGTCGATACAAAAGGGTGCTCTTATGAAGAATTGTAGCAATTCGCTCTTTGATCCGGAATACATTTTTTCCCCCGATATATTCTACTTATTTTTGGGATGGACCTTGTATATCACACAATAATAATGTCGTCAATAATCCCCGTTGTCCTTCCATCTCACCTCGCCCAACCCTAAAACATCTGTACGTCCTCTATCCATCGTTTTGTATGTTCTAATTTTCCTGTCCTCAATGTAGTCCTAAAATTCCTAGGCCCTGTTCACAATTAATGAGTATTCCGGGCTGTTAAAACCACCCATGAATGCTATATCAGAATCATGGAAAAATTAAATTGTAATCCCAATAAAACCCACGCGGGTGGAAATATCCTCGACGTCAAACTTGTGAGACCAAAACGTGGGTGAGGGAAGTTGAGGTCCTTCCGAGAATAGGCGACTATTTAGCTGTGCGTATGTACCTAAACCAGGAGATGTCTCAGTATAAGGGGCTAATAAACGAAAAGACAGAATGGCAATACCAACGCGGTGATAGGGAAGGGTTCCAGACCTTTTTAAGTAGTAGTAGTTTTGAGGGGAGGCGACCGACAGCTAAGGTCATTTGCGCCATAGGGGATGGACAGGAAAGGATGAAGAGTGGAGAGAAACCCGGCGTCGGCATTAGCCTACTCTTTACGAAAGGCGCCAAGGGGTCCGCGGCTTAACGTCCCATCCGACGGACGGCGTACTCACTCAAAGTGCCCTCCACAAAGCACCTCAAGTAGGGATCGAGATACCTCTGAAAGACCTTTTTAAGAGAAAAGTATTCGGAATGGGTAAGTGGTGGGCAGAACATAGAAGAAATCTGGAAGACATTTAAGGAGATAATGGAGGAGGGATTAAATAACTTTGTCCCGAAAAAAAATCTTAAAGAAAATACTAAACCAGAGTTCTACAACCGCGAAATCAGATTTAGGAAGAAAAAACTAAGGGTGATTCATAAAAAACGGAATGAGAGATCGGAATGGCTCATAAAGTACAAAATATTAGTTCGTGAATTAAATAGAGAAAAGAAAATAGCCAAAGAAACTTTTATACAGAACATTATCTCTAAAGATAATTGAAATAAATTTTATAATTACCTGCGGAAGAGGAAAGATAACAGGGAAAACACAACAGCTTTAAAAATAGAAGATGGAACACTAATCGTTGACGATAAGGAAAATGCTAATGCATTTAACAATTGGTATGTAAGTCTATGTAAGGGAATGGTAAGCAAATTGGATTCTGTAGATGTATCTCTGAGTCGGAAAAGAGGCGAAAAAATATAAAATACTAAAAGTACTAAAACGACAAGCGCAAAAATTTATGAAACAATTAGGAAAATGAGGGCGAATAAATCATAAGGGCCAGATTATATTTCAATTGACTTACTAAAATTGGGTGGAAGGGTAGTTTCAAATTATATAAATCATTTATTCATTGTTGCCATAAACAATAATGCCCTGCCAAATACTTGGAAGGAGGCATATGTAACACCAATTTTCAAAGGAGGAGATAAGGCACTAGTTGATAATTATAGACCGGTGAGCTTGACGTCAGTTGTATGCAAGCTAGAAATTAGAGAAGATCTATTAGAAAAGATAATTGCTGATTATCTCTGGGATTTGTGGGAGAGTGAGAATTGGTTGTACAGTCGCCAATATGGTTTCAGAGAAGGGCACTCATGCGAAACACAGCTATTAGGGTTCTGCCTAGAAATGTCCGACTCTATGGATGCGGGAATAGAAGTAGATGCTATAATAGTCGACCTGTCAAAAGCCTTTGACAAAGTTGGCTACGATCGCTTACTGCTTAAGATGGGCCAATTACCGCTACATAGAGATGGAAGAGCAATCTAATGGTTCAAAAATTTCATGAAAGGTCGAGCGCAAAAGGTCAAATTACTAAAAGTGTATTCTGAAAAGACGAGTCACTTGTATGGGACCCGCACGAATAAGGACATATTGCAAAACTGGAAAAGTTACAAGCAAAGGCTGCCAGGTATGTACTGGGGAAGCATAGGTGGATGGATAGTGTGACTGAAATGTTAAAAACGCTGGGATGGGAACCTTTACAAATCAGAAGAAAAATAAGCAGGCTTTGTGGAATGTTCCGCATTCTGAAGAGAGAAAATGTATGGGCAGAACTAAGGAAAGAGACGGGAAATTCAAATTTTAGAGGGAGGGGTGATCATAAATTCAAGGTAAAATGCCGGACTTAAAAAAGCAAATTAAAAAATTTTCATTTCTTAATAAAACAATTTTTGGTGGAACATTTTACCTGCAAAACCATTCGATCCCTTTCCTAACAGGGCAAATACTTTTTTAAAAAGATGTAAACAATTTATATGATATTTGATTGATGTATTGTGTAAAATTGTATGTAACAGCTTAGTTTTGATTTTTTTCTTGTTGATTGGGAAACTTATGTTAATGAGATGGGGATTTTTTTCTTTTTGGTGTTAGAGATTGGTATTTGGAAGTTTCCTTTTAGTGTATTGTTTTTTTCTGACTGATTTTATTTATTATCTTTTGTGATATTAATTGGATTTGAGATGTCACGTAATTTTTCCAAGGCAAGTTTGATTGTAATACTTGGGACTTGTGTGCCACCTGACATTGTCTATCGGCACATGTGCGTTTCAATAATAATAACAATTCCAGAAAAATATTTTCTTTCTCGATGATTCTTTTTTTCAGGAATTTTGCCCGGAAAGATATGTTCTTGCCGCTGATGATTAGGAGCCAACTTTCATGGCAATACCTGCGGAATCGATAACACAATCTTCGTCGTGGCATAGCCGCAGTCTGCTGGATCGATATTTATTCGGCGCCGTGTATTGATGCATCGGGTGAGTTTTTGTATTCGGGAATTCACCTATCCCTGTATTTGAATCGGCAACGAGACCTAATTAATAGTAGGATCTAGATGCTGATGGGAGGTAAACATAAAAATAAAACTTCGACGAAACTGCACAACTGTTGCCATAAACATAAAGTAGGTGATTATGGCATTAAAAAACCTATCGTTTGAGGTTTGTTCAATAAATATTGATCTCATATTTATTCGGATAATTTACTGCACAAGAGTTAATTTTATGCTTGTGATTATGAAAAACGCTTTCTACACTGTTTCGTCTCAAAAAGGAGCAGTAAAAAAGTCACGTAAGAAAGTTTCGGACCCCAAGGGGCATGTAAACAACACTACGCTGATTTTAGCGAAGTAATCGCGATTTTGCATAGGGCTGTGCGGAACAAACTTCGCATAAACATGATTCACACGCAATTTTTCCTGTTTTCCAAAAAGTGGGTGGCGCCAATGCAATTTTCAATATTTTTTATAGTGTTCTTCAACGATGTCTCACAATAGTACCATGGGTTCAATGTTTACATCCGAAAGGCCAATGACTGGAGTTCGGGGAAGAACTTACTTTGAAATAGTCACCACTACTTTAAACCGTCTTTTAACCATAAAATAAGAAAGAACAGACTCTGTAAGTCTCCTGTACCTTTACGTATTTCTTCAGTTGAAACCAAAATTTCAAGGCAGTGTTGTGATTTACCGCCATTTTTTATCCAAGCAAACCGAAACTGTTTCAAATTTCAACGGCTGCCACTTAATATACATTAACATAATAAAATAATATTAAAGTACATGTTTCACTATAAACTACACAAATAAGAAATGTATGATTACTATTCATTGAACGCTCCTCGAATATATTTTCATATTTAATATCCCATCTTGATCATTATTATAGGTAATCTACTGGTTAAGGTAGGTTTTGGATGGATAAAATTACCAAATAAATATCTTGTCTCTCCGAACAAAACATAACCCAACATTCTACTCTAGTACAAAGTCTCTCTTCGTCTTCGTACCCTCCTCCCTTCATTCTGTCCAATAAGCCTATCCTATTTCTACCCCTTCCTCGTTTTCCTAACATTCTCCCCTCTCTTACGGTCTTCAATCCCAGTGCCAATTAGTATGATTTGCATCCATTTTGCTGTCTCATGATTTCTCCCAACAATCCACTTCCAACACTTTCTCATTTGTTTTCCATTCTGTGTACTACACCTCCTCCATCCCTCCCCACACCCATATTTCAAAAACCTCCAATCTACGCATGTCATTTTGCTTCAATGACAATTTTCTGCGCCGTCTATGACTATACACATTTTTACAAGTCTTTTAATAACATCCTTACTCATCGTCCCTGTAATAATTTCCCTCCTTCTTGTGAACGCTTCTTTACCTAACGCAACTCGTCTCCTTATAACCCTACTACTTTGACCATTTTGGTCCAAAACACTTCCTAGATAGATAAACTGACTGACCCTCCTATTTCAACATTTAAATTAGCCTTTCCCGTTTTTGTAAAACCGCAAAACCTTTGTTTAATTTACATTTATTTTTATCCCATATTTATCGTGACTTAATTTCCAATTCGCTCAGCAATGCTTGCAATCCCCTTGGCTGACTGATAAGCTAAAGCTTTGTCATCAGCACACCTAACTAATTTTTTAAACTCCCCGCCGACTTTAATTCCTACCTTCAGTTCTTCCCAAGCTTCTTTAATCATTACTCCACATATACTTTGAACAGCACAGCTGATAATGGACAATCCTTTCTTACTCTTATTCCTAACACTGCCCATCCAGACTCCCCGTCCTCCACTCGCAGCTGAACAGTCTGAGGCATGTACAGGTTGCGGATTAGCCTCCTCCTATACCTCCAATCTACTCCTATTTTCTGCAATATATTCCTTATTTTTTCTTACTCACTCTATGAATCGCCTTTTCGAAATGTACGAAACAGACAAATACTTCCTGATTGTATTCTATGTTCCTTTCTATTATTTATCTCATTACTGCAATGGCATCACGCGTGCCTCTCCCCTTCCTGAATCCAAACTGATAATGCCCCAAGTAATCATTTGCCGTGCCCTCCAACCTCTTGTTGATGATCCTAAGACCAATTTAAGCTGCGTGCGAAATCAAACTTATCGTTCCGTAGTTCACGTGGTGTCGTATGTTCCTTTTTTGGAATAGAAACTAACTCTGATCTCGCAAAGCCTTAACACCAGATTGCTTTCTCATAAATGCTACCAATTAGTCCATCAAAAGTCTTCTTCCCACAGTTTCCTACACCTTAAATAGTTCGGCCGCAATGTTGTCGACCCCCACGGCCTTATTTGATTTCATCTCCCTTAATGCCCTTCTATCTCATTGTCTAGTAAGCCTGAATTTGAGCTATCTTCATCTACGCCATATTCTCTTTCTATGTATATGCTTTCTGGCCTAAGTTCTTTGCCATAGTTTTCTTTTACATTCCTTCCAACTCTCCCGAATCTTTTCTCATTCAACTGGTATTTTCCCCGACTTATCTTTAACTGTTAACATTATGTTCCCTTCTTACTTGGCGATAGTGTTTTAACCTTCTTGTGTAGCCCACCAATTTCGCCCCTCTTCTGCAAACTTTCCATTTCCATGAAGTGAAACCTAAGTAGGAGCTCCATAACGTATTCTTGTAAGTAGGAGTAAGAGTATTACTTTTTTACATTACATTTCACATCTGTGGGTCAATTTATCTTAGGCGAATTAGCTCGCATTACAGACAGAATTTTCGAATGATGAAGCAATGTTTAATTTGATTTCTGGAATTACCCGGAAGACAAATTTTATACAACAATCAAACGTTTATTTTATTTGTGTTTCCATCGAAAAATTCAATTAAAGGCACCCTTTAATTTACAAAAGCTGATGATTTATTGTTTTTAAAACAGGCCTGCGTGTAGCATCATTCTGCCTTAGGTGTCGTCGCAATGAAGAACTCATATGCAGATGGCTCCAGTAGACAGTGGAGTGGTCACGCTGTACTCACAAGTACTCACCATGTTGGACTACACCAAATATGAATCAATGCGGTCGATGCTCACCAAAATGGATCGAAACGAGTCATCATCTATCGTGGAAGAATTTGAAATGCCGCACTGAAGTGAGATTTCACATACTATTCAAGACATCCGATTTCCCTGTATGCTCTGTACTACATACGGCCACACCAATAAAGTGACTTTTCGCGTGATCGCTTGAATTAATTTTTTGAGATCCTTAGCATTTACTCTCAGTTATAATTTTATGAAGTTCTTGTGCGTGGATTAAGCAAATAAATTGTTCTCATCAGAATTGACTTCATTAATTTTCTGAACTTCGGAGATGGAATTGTTATAGTTTTAGATTATTGACTTGATTGGCTTAATTATATGATGGGATTCATAATTATGGCGATCATCTGCCATGGCGAAAATAAAAATGTAATGCACATAATTGTGAAAGAAATTATAAATATATCTACACATTACTTTTAGGAAGCTGTGCTCAATTTGAGCATTTTTAAAGTAAAAGAAAGTCTAAAGAAGAAACATTAAATCCAGCTGAAAGTAGTCTCTATTCCGCGTCTAGAAGTACGAGCGAATGAACTTTGATAGGGTCTCACAAAAAAACATTATTCCACAAAAAAAGAAGGATGGGGAAAAAGCTCTTTAAATTTTCAATGGTGAGGGAAAAATGAAATGAAAATACCGTTCAAATAACCTAAAAAGTTACTTATAATATTTTATTTCCTCTAATTGTTCGTAAAATTAACATAAATATTCAAAATAAAGTAAAGAATCAAGTAATTTAAAATAATAATCTCATATTCTGCGATATACACGAAGTAAAACGCAAAATGACGAAGTTAGGAGTCTCGGCACACGGCAAAAAGCGCTGAAAATTGGGATTTTCTGAGCTTTGTATCCGGCGAACATAATACGCTAGGAGGTGTCCTCGTAGAAGGTTCCACTTGACTCCCGCTCCTGGTACCTCGGAAATTGCCTCAAACCACTCCACCAGTCGCAGGTGGGCTATTGGCCCATAGTCAAGTAGGTGGATCCCCGACCATCTCCAGTGAAAACTGGCCAATCATAATTTTTTCCGCTCTCCTGAATGGGGAGTGGGAGATATCACTGGATTGGCTGATGCCCTTTTATATTTTCTTTGAACTCCGCCTCCCAGTTGTATTGCCAATGAGGTACTACAGGGTGTGAGTGAGGGGGGATTCCTTCGATGGAAGGAATAAATGGAACCTCTTACGAGGATACCTTCCTGACATGTTATGTTCGCCGGATACCAAGTTTCTGAAGCGCCGGATTTTGAGCGTTCGCTGTCTCCGGTTGTCGACAAACTTCGCAATTTTCGTATTTCAGTTCGTATTTGCCTGATATGCAATTATTCCTTTACACTAAATGAAAGATTTCATCATTCTGAATATTTGTCCCTGGCATACGTGAAATAAAAATATATATAACAATGCATTAATTACACAGCGATGGTCAACGTCGTCATTTGGTTTTTCAAAGACTGCTAAACGCATACATGTTGCATTTCCAATATTTTAATAAAATTGGTGCATGACATTCATTTCCCTTCATTTTTCTACAATCGCAATTTCAAATCATTTTGAAAGTAGCAAAATAAACTAAAGTATCGTGTAATTTAAAATAATAATCTCAAATTCTGCGATATACACGAAGTAAAACGCGAAGTTTGGGAGTCTGGAACACAGCACAAAACGCTTTTCTGAGGTTTGTATCCGGCGCACATAATACACTAGGAGGTATCCTCGTAGAAGGTTCCACTTGACTCCCGCTCCTGGTACCTCGGAAATTGCCTCAAACCACTCCACCAGTCGCAGGTGGGCTATTGGCCCATAAGTCAAGTAGGTGGATCCCCGACCGTCTCCAGTGAAAACTGGCCAATCATAATTTTTTCCGCTCTCCTGAATGGGGAGTGGGAGATATCACTGGATTGGCTGATGCCCTTTTATATTTTCTTTGGACTCCGCCTCCCAGTTTTACTGCCAATGAGGTACTACAGGGCGTGAGCGAGGAGGGACTCCTACGGTAGAACGGAACCTCCTACGAGGATACCTCCTGGCATGTTATGTTCGCCGGATACCAAGTTCCTGAAGCGCCGGATTTTTAGCGTTTGCCGTCTCCGGTTGTCGACAAACTTCGTAATTTTCGTATTTCGGTTCATATTTACCGCCTGATATGCAATTTTTCCTTTACACTACATGATAGATTACATTATTCTTAATATTTAACCCCGGAAAACGTAATATCTGTGAATAAAAAGGTTACATAAAAATGCATTTATTACACAGCGATGGTTTACGTCGTCCTTCTGTTTTCTCTTAAGCGCATACAGCCCGACCATATCAGTTGCATTTCCATTATTTTTTATAATTGGTGCATTACATTGATTTGCCCTCCGTTTTTTAATAATTACAATTTCACATCATTTTGAAATTATCTGTAAGATTGATTGTCGTCGCCAAATAAATAATACTTTTTAATATGCATCATGGGCGAACTAGACGATTTTTTTAATTTAAAGTTCTAATTTAATTTAATTCACAGATACGGAGTTGCAACAACAGAGAGTTAATACGCTAACGTTTACACTTTTACCTATTTAATATGTTGATCGTCATGACCTTTGGTTCGCTTATCAAAAATTATTTGGCAGCTACTTGAGTTCATGGAACTTTTGATACCCAATAATTAGCTCCCGATGAAAAGGTACAACCACCGTAAGAGCCAGATAAACTTATTTTTTAAATGTCATTTGTATTTTGCTTTTATTGAACACGCTTTTATATTGTCTTTTGTTCGTTTTCTCCTCCTTGTTACGTTTTGAAATAGTATTCAGTGGATATCTGTGACAAAAACGTGCACATTTTGTAAATGCTGCTGCGTGGAATGCATTAATGATGATGATGACTGTGTGCCTATAACCGTTGTTTCGATTCGTGTAGAAGTATACACTTTCATGAGTCTTAAAACTTTTTAAATCCACATTCTCGGGATATCATTGAGTTTGAAGTAAACATTTTATTTACGTTATCGTCGAAGGATTGCTAACATCGACGCAGCTTATAAAGGTTTGCCGTCGTTTTATTTTCTTTGTGCCTTTTGAAACGTTCCTTCAGCTATTGCTGACGGTTATTACTTAATATTTGTAGATTGTACACAACGATACTGCTGCGCAAATGTTTACTCCTAACCAACGCACCCGGGTACCTTGACACTAGGAGTGCACATGAATTTAGAACTTACTGATCTATAAGCCTCTATATTTTAGTTTATTTGGTGGTTTTCCTGAGCTCAGTTTTGTCTGACTTAAAATTCGGGCAATATAGAAAATTATATTGCTCCAGATGATAGTCATGCTAAAGTACTGTCTTTTTCACAGGGAGAAGTATTTTTTCATTACTTAATCTCTGAAATAGTTAAGCTACCATTTTAATGACCTTCATATGCAACAACCAATAATTTTGGCCTTTAAATGAAGATTAATGCATGGAACATGTACACATTTTATAAGGAAGCAATATGCTGTGGATTAGACAGTAAAAGAGGAACAATTTGTGCTCCCCAGTATCTTTAATTATGAAGTATAATTTTCTCATAAATGAGTCACTTATCTTATACATTTTCTTACAAGAATACATTTCTAATTCCTAATTTAATGTATAATTCTTGTGAACAAATAAATTTGAAAGCATACTTATAAGAATGAATATCTTCGATTTCCCAATTAAATAACCTTCTGCATACTTATTCTCTGTAATATGTATATTGATAATTTGCGATTGCATATTCATACAATTAATTTCTTTAGGTATTGGTACATATTCTTGATGAATTTCTAGGCTAATTACCTGCACCTCCTTTAAGGTTGGAATCTAATTCAGCAAAATTTTGTAGCAGTTGCAAGCAAAATAGGACAAAACTTACATTTCCACCATCATTCCTTCATCACATTTAAGGGCAGTTTCTTGTACAATCACATAATGTCCATATACTTTATGAGAATACTGTTTATTGCCTACCAATTTGAAGTTTAAAAAATACAAATAGTTTTCCTGGCAAAAAAAGTTAAGATGGAGAGAAAGTTGATGCTATGACGCAGACATATTGTACATCCAAAACACTATACTGTCACCATATCCACATTGGTGACTGATACATGGAAAAAGAAAAAAACCAGCACTTTCAGTATTGGTGGTTGTGTCCTCCAATGGAATATTGAGAATATGTCCTCCACAATTCCTGGAATGTTGCCTGTTGACAGGAGTTTTATTAAGCAATGTTAGTTGGAATAAACTCCCAAATATGAATTATTCCCAAACACATACCGAAGTTATTACTTCATTTAACTCTTGTTGGCATGCAGCAAAGGAGATCATTGAAACATCTGAAGAGCTTTATTCCGAAAAAATTTATGCCAAGTTGGTGAAATTATTTGAGGGTGAAACCATTATCCAATTCCCTTGCCTCTCACAGATTTTGCCTTTCCTGAAAATTTAATGGCTGTAAACAACAATTTTCCTGTCTGTGAATCACAGCCACAGAGCAACTGGCAAATACAGCCCACATGTGATCATGGGTGAAGGCAAATATCTCCGGTCCTCCATGTTTAAATATGAATTGCTGTAATGCCTCTTAATTATCAAAATAGAAAAGAAACAACTGTTAAGGGTCTCTTTAGTTATATATCCCCAGCCATTATATGATTTGTCCCAGTACTTATTCCTGCAAGAGATCAGACCTTCCATGCAAAGAAAAGCATATTTCTCCAGTCAATTGTTTCTGAATTTCTCAGTTAACCCTTGAGTGAATACCATATTTAAAGGCACATGAGAAGCAACTTCATTTCAGTAAGATATAGACAAGAGAAACAATTTTAGTCTGAACTTACCTGCAACACCCGACCACCATAAGTTATAGTTCCTTTTAGACTTCCTTATGTTTCAGAAAACCCAAATACATCACACCATCATTGATGTAATTACCAAAATTATTTCCATTCTCCTTGGTGTAGTCTGTTACACTTGGCTTAAACTGAATTGTGTAACTTAATTTCTTGTCACATTTATTTGTTTAATTTTTGTAAAACAAATAATTCCAAGTGAGATCTTCATGAAGTTTTTCTTCGATGAGTTGTTACAAAATATGATCCAGTTCATTCTATATCTCGCTTGCACCTGTTTTGACATCACATAAGCAAGCAACAATATTCATGACACATATTAATGATGAGCTTAATAATAATCCCAACAAAATTCCTCGATTGAACAATATATAAATATATTCTAAGTCAAACTAGATATAACTGACTATCTGGAGTAAAAATAACATTCATTATTGAATCTTATTCCATGTATTTTGAACCTTCTCATATAAGACGCAGGTGATTTTTTTAACCATAATTCTGGAAAAAAGGTGCATTTTACATGCCATCAAATACAGGACATACAAAGCCTTTTCTTGCAGGTAAGAAATGAATAACTTAAAGTACCAACTTATTTATTTTTTATTATTTAAATCCAGAATCACTTACCTGATTTACAGATACGTACTGCATACTATATACCTTAATTACCTGTAAAAGGATTGGGGAACATGGCCACGCCAATCAGGCAATTAGAGAAACATGAGCTATGCTGTAATATTTATATACTTGTAGGTATAGTTTATTTTTTAAATTTACTGTTTAATAAGGCTTGCTAAATTTATTTATTTCACGTTAATCTGAAGACAGCACTATGGCCTTCAGATTGGACTTTTAAAATTGATATAACAATTGCATACACCCAAGCCCTATATGGAGGAAAACCCATCTAGGTGGGAATTGAACCCAAGACTTCTGGATTGGCAGGCATGGACGTTGCTGCCACTGTGGCCAGCAAAGATGTTTACCTCAAGATAGAATAAGTAATAACTATTTCAATCAGTAAAATGAATTTCATGCTTAAATGGAGATTTCACATAGGTGATCATTTATTATACACTACTACTTACAGCATCCTAGAAAATATTCTTTCCAAATGTTATTAAAATCTATGCTAATTAAGAATACCCTAAGCAATGTTTTTTTATTCTCTTCTAAATTTACCTTTTATGATGTGTTCTCATTATTCTTTCATTCGGTTAGTCAAATTGAAAAACATAGGTCCCAATACAAAAGATTATTCACAGTAAATATCACAAAACCAATATTTTAGAAAAATATCAAAAGTGGTACCAATTGATATAATAAAATTAACAAAGAGTGAGTGAGTAACATCATTGAAATGGTAATGGAATACTTACAATGATTGGGAAGACCGGTTAATTTGGTACCCTTATAGCTCCATTAATATCAGACTTACCTTGCAGAAGATAAGCAAGCATGTGGTGCTACTTTGAAGAAGCTATTAAATACTTTTGAGGCACTTCATAGGAAATTATAGTGATGAAATAGAGCAAGAAATATGATGTCTCATTAAATTCATCTCACAAGGAATTGCACTTATGACTCACATCCCTAAGAGCTAAGATATGATATTTGAAAAAAATTCAGAAAAAAGTTGCCCAGTTCATGAAAATTGCTAAGAAAATACACAATAGCAAACACTTCACAGCTGCTACATAATTGGGGCATGGAAGACTAAAACACTCATCAGTGAGGAAAACATATGCAATGCAAATACAATTAATTCAGAGGTATTGTAAAGTAATACATTCAATGGAAGAATAAAACATTGAATTATTACAGAGGTTGGTATTAAACAATCAACCTTCAAGGAAAAGTCCCAGACCATTTCAGACATAGCAGCTCATATATAATAATGTTCACCATAAAGACAAAATTCAAGTTTTATTTAGTTTCTGATGCCCACCATAAACCCTTGTAGTTCATTGGTTATAATATTGATATAGTAAATTTCCCCATATGACTGTAGGTTTTACAGCAAGTAAGTAGCACACTATAGATGTTACAATACCAGTACATTAAAAACATCATTTTAGAGCTCTAAGCATTACATGGCATTCCATTAAGCACAAAATATTACGCATGCATGTACGTATGCATGTAATTACCTTATTAAAATCAGAACAACTTTTCCAATACATGTAGTAAAAATCAACTTTCCATGAAAATAACACATAACCTCATATCTTAACATTTTAAGAAGGCAAACATGAAGGCTAAAAAGCATTAATAAATCAGAGTTTTACATCAATTCAAATTTTTAAAAGCACCAATGAAGCATATGTAATAAAATTAGCTCTGATATACTTATGGAAATATATTTTTACATGATGCAGAAACTTTATAGACAATGTTAACACTGGGGTGGTCCAGTCTCATGAGAAAATGATTTAAATCTCATATTTATAGGAATTTGAAAGGATGAGATATGGAAAAATTTATTCTTACAGAAATATATCATTAGTTTGACTTCTAATTAAAACTTAACAGTTTTTCTAAACTTACTTCCAACTATACAAAAAAATGTCAACATGAGGCAAGCATTTAAAACCATTGCTGAACCAAACAAAAGAATCATTTGAATATTATATTATGTCTTGATTAAAATTTACCGCTAAAATCAACTAGTGTGTAAAAATTAAGCACATGAAGTCTTAGGAAGATTTTTGAGAAGAACATTCAGATGTACAATCGCTTAATTATTCTTAAAATATACCTTTCTTTAAAATCTATTCATACATAGATACTTTATAACGGTGTCTTCTATAGTATCCTCTTTATTTATTCAATTATTTTAAAAACAATTCACATGTATTTCCATTTTAATCCTCTTTTTGGTGTATTATTCTAAGTCATCTTGATGGATGCCTCCCTCTTTATATATTCAATTACTTCCCCTTCACTATGCATTTTCTTGAGACTTCCTCATGACCCTTTTCATATATGTCTACTTTCATACATGCTTTCTTTGAAATCCTCTTCATATAGTATATGCCTTCTTTGAAATCCTCTTCATATATGCCTTCTTTGAAATCCTCTTCATATATGCCTTCTTTCAAATCCTCTTCATATATGCCTTCTTTCAAATCCTCTTCATACATGCCTTCTTTCAAAACCTCTTCATACATGCCTTCTTTCAAATCCTCTTCATATATGCCTTCTTTCAATTCCTCTTCATATGTGCCTTCTTTGAAATCCTCTCCATGCATTACTTAAAAACCTATGCAAATTCCTTTTTTTAAAACAAGCTCTTCAATTGCCCTGATTGATCTTCTCCCAGATAATAATCATAATTTTGAATACCTAATTACATAGCCGATGATTAACTGATAACTGTCATTTTTCATGATGATTAATTATGTTTCCATAAAATGTAATTATATATATCCACCCACAAAGAATTTAAAGAGCCGCCGATATGCTATGAATAGAGTTTTAAGATTAACTGCACTGAAATGCAGAAATTTCACAATGCAAAGATTATGTCTTGACCAGGATTCATACCAAGATCCATCATGATCTGGCAGTGCTCTAGTTATTTAAAATACAAAGAAAACTCCAACAAAGTGAACATTTAGGGTTCTAAAGAAATTGCAATTTTCCGGCATGTACGTTTAATAATTTTACTTTTTGAAGCGACCAAGGTATTGCAGTCGGCATACATTTAACAAATTGAGGACTCTTGAGGTCAACAATTTAGGTTGGTTAACTATTGTTAAATATGAACTTTTGGAATTACTAGACTATTAATTTACAACCTGATATGCATATTATCCAGCCTTATATAGATGTGTACCAGTACATTTAAAACTTAAAATAAATACATCATTTTAGAGCTCAAAGCAATATGGCATTCCATTAAGCACAAAGTAAAGTGTTAGGCATGCATGTATTTATGCATGCAATTACTTATTTCTCACCTTTTTATCAGCACAGCTTTTCCAATAAATTTACTAAAAATCAGCTTTCCATGAAAATAACATGTTGCCTCATATCTCAACATTTTAGGATAGCAAATATACCTATAGGATGAGAAGCATTCATAAATCAGATTTTTTTAACTTCAAATTTTAACAAGCACCAATGAAATATATAAGTGATAAAATAAGCTCAGATATACTTATGGGAATATATATTTATACCATGCAGAAACTTTCAACACTGGGGTAATTCAGTGTTATGAACAATGATACGTCAGCATGAGAAAATAATTAAAATCTTACATGCAAAGGAATCCCTCCCATGGACTACAAACTTGACGTGGTGAAAGGGCTTGTGCGTTCCGATGACCCCTAGAGTTTTGCTGGTAGGAGTAATATTAATTGTCCCTCATAGGGTCATCCATATTAGATAGGTTGAAGGTTAGGAGCCAGACGAAAAGTAGTCCAGGCAGCATCTGTTCTTCAGTCAAGTGGCTGCAAAGGCAGCTTTGGCCGACCCCAGTGAGGTGACCGTTGAGTGATGGTGTGACGTTAAAAACACTCTTGAAGAAATACACTGGGAAACCACCTCAATTATTATTCCCAAGACCTTTATGATGAAAAGCCTCACATAGACCTAAAGATATTTTAGGTATATGCAAGGTGAGATGGAAGGATAGTGGGGATTACTTCAGTGGCAGTTATAGAGTAATATATGCACAGCGGAGGGACGAGAGCCAACGAGGGGTAGCCATAGTATTAAATAAAGAGGTAGGAAGAAGCGTAGCCAACATAGAACAGGCAACAGAATATTACTGGTACAGATAAAAGCAGAACCGACAAACTTGGTTATTATTCAGGTATAAATGCCACCGACCAATCATAAGGAGGAAGAAGACGATAGGATATATATGATCATTTAGAGGACATAATCGCGTGTGTTCCAACAGGAAATCATTTGATAGTGATAAGGGACTGGAATGCGACGGTAAGTGAAGGAAGAGATGGTGATAAGGTAGGGGACTACAGTTTACCTATGAGGAATGTTCGCGGGGAGAAAGCATTTGAATTCTGCAGGAGAGAGGGGTTAGCCATCACCAACACTTGGTTTAAACACCACAAAAGGCATACGTGGAAAATGCCAGGCCTCTTGGAAAGGTATCAGTTAGATTATATTATGGTAAGGCACTGATTGAGGAACAGTTTGACCAATTTCCTCAGCCCCCTGGGAGCAGATTCAGACTCTGGTCACATTTTAGTTGTTATGAAGGGTAACATCCATTCCAAAAGTAAATGGCAGGGGTAGTGGGTTAGGAAATGGAATGTAGTTGCATTAACTAGATCCACAAGGAAGGATTATCAGCAGGGTGTAGAAAAAATCATGGATGAGGGAAAAGAGCTGAGTAATATAGAAAAAAAAATGGGATATCGAAAGCCGCAAAAGAGACTATAGGAACCATTAACGGGAAAAGGACAAGGATACAATGGATCATGGACGAGATGATTACAAAGATAGATGAGAGAAGGAAATCGAAGAATGTAAACACAGAGTTAGGCAGAACTAGGTACAAAGAGTTAAATAATAAATTGAGACGGGTAACAAATAAAGCAAAAGTAACATGGTGGAAGACGCAGTGCGAGAATTGGGAAAGATCGCAGAAGAAGGGTGAAATTGATGCGCTTAGCAAGAATGTTAAAACACTATCGGGGAGTAAAATGGGAATATGAGTCAATAGTTAGACATTAGTCTGGTAAGGTGAAAGTTGAAATAGAAAAAATCCAACAGAGACAGAAGGAATATATAGAAGAACTGTATGGAAAAGAACTTAGGCCAACAAGCTTAGACATGGAAAGAGAACATGAAATAAAGGAAGATAGATTAGGTCCAGGTACACTCTCTAATGAGATAGAAAGGGCATTAAGGGAGATGAAATCAAATATGGCCATGGGGGTAGACAACATCCCTGCAGAACGACTAAAAAATTTAGGAAAATGTGGGAGGAAGAGTGTATATGGATGGATTCGTAACATCTATGAGGAAGGAATCTGGCCGGAACTCTTTGTGAGATTAGTGTTGGTTCCTATTCTGAAAAAGATAAAAACTAGATCATGTGAGGACTACATAACAATAAGTTTGATTTCCCAAGCAGTTTAAGTTGTTCTCAGGATTAACAAAAAGAGGATAGAGAGCAAGGCAAATGATAACTTAAGGGATTATCAGTTTGGGTTTAGGAAGGCCAGAGAGACACGTGATGCCATTGCAGTAATGAGATCACTAATCAAGAGGAATATAGAATACAATCAGGAAGTATTTGCCTGTTTCGTAGATTTTGAAAAGGCATTTGATAGATTGAATTGGGAAAAACTAACGAGTATATTGCAGAAAATAGGAATATATTCGAGGTACAGGAGGGTAATCCACAACCTGTACATGTCTCAGACTGTTCAGGTGTACGAGGGGGGCAGAGAGTCTGGATTGGCAGTGTTAGGAAGACGTTTGTTAGGCAGGGTTGTCCATCATCACCTATGCTGTTCAACATATATGAGGAGGGAATGAATGAAGAGGCATAGGAAGAACTGGAGGTAGGGATGAAAGTCGGAGGGAAATTATTAAACAAGTTAGGATTGCTGATGACCAAGCTTTAGTTTGTCAGTCAGCCAAGGGATTGCAAGCATTGCTGAGTGAAATGGATATTCACTACGATTGATACGGGATGAGAACCAAAATAAATAAAACAAAGGTTACACGATTTTCCGGAAAGAGAAAGGCTAAGTTAAACATTAAAATAGTAGGGTAAAATCTAGAGCCTGTGGAACAGTTTACATATCTCAGAAGTGAGAGTGAACTTTGATATGGAGCATAGTTATGTACGGCATCAAAACATGGTCACTGTAGCAGGCGTAGATTGGAGGCTTTTGAAATGTGAGAGTGGAGGAGAATAAAGAAGGTGAAATGGACTGAAAGGAACCGAATGAGAAAGTGCTAGGTGGGCGAGAAGAGAGGATTGTTCGGAATCATTGAATTGAGAAATCATAAGACAGGAAAAATGGATGATGGGTATATTCATCGGGCAATGTGAGAGGAATCGTATACTTGTAAAAAGGGAGAGGCATGACGCGTTCTGAAAGAAACCGCGAGGATTACTTTGTCTTGTAGGTGCTTTGCGCAGTCTTTTTCCAAAAGATCTGGTTCAGATATGGAGGGGAAGAAGACTCGTTAGGGAACTGCTTTTAAACATGCGGGCCAATTACTCAAAACATTTTTTGGTTATATTTGGAAGTCCTCTTTAAGGGCGAAATATTGTTATTTTTATTAAGAGGACATACAGTGGAAAACATTTAATGTCCGACGAGTCAGCGGAACAGGCTGGAGAAGCACGAAAGGTGAAGAAAATAAGTAATTCGATCAGCGCTACCGACTAGGATTTGTTTTTTGAGATAATGTTCTAAATTAGCGATAATTTCATAAAATAACAAGAAAAAACTTAAAATCTTCATAAATGAATTTAACCTGTTGATTTTGTAAAAAAAATTATGCTGAGCAGAAATTTCATAAACGTCCGAAAAAAAGTATCGGCGAAAATGGTATTAAAATCGATGATGGTACTAACAGTGATCTTAGCTTAACATTCACTACTTTTTAGATTTCAGGGTGCATTCTAAGTATATTAGTTCAAACATAGGCCCATTCTCTGTATCAATGCTGAAGACTAGCATTACTTATCTAAATATAAAAAAACAAACGATAAACAGTCAACCAAGTAACGAGATATGATATCATTGCCCTTTTCTCGTCAGTTCTATGTTATACTAAACAATTTCAAAAAAATCTGCACTGAGTGATGTGTCGGTATATCAACTTCAGCAAAATATGAACCAGGTAATAAATTTATTACATGAATAAATAAAAAAAAATTATCTTTTCTATATAACTTGTCTTATCGCTACCATTTTCAAATTGATTGGCAAAAACTTCCTCAGAAGAATGTAGAATTTTTCCAAAATATCTAGAAAGCGGATTTTCACTTGGATGAGAATATTAACGAGTATATCACTGTCTACAGATTTAAAAATATATGTTGACGTTTTTTAGGGTGTAACTTCCGGTATATATTGTTTTAGAATTATACAAGGGGTTAATAAAGCTTAGGCCCTGGTTCTACCGTTCAAAGAGAAGTCAAATATTATATAACTATCTAACTACTAATATAATAGACACATATATGTGTTGTTAAGGACAATAAAAATATTCGATGATAAAATAACTCACACTATTTGTTGCGGAGTAAAACATGCATAGTTGGTTCAATAATTTCCGCGAGAGAGTTTCCGCCAGTACTGAGTTCAATGAACCACCTCGAGTACCACATACATACATGTACGTCATTTGTTGACAATTTTGAAGTTTTCCTTGTCGCCGCTGAAAAGACAAGTGAAAGATGAAAACAAGCATACGCGAAGCGAAAGCGGTGCTCAAGTTTGTATACATACATGAAGGCGAAATGTTGTCATATATAATAACAACTTAGCGTCTCGTTTTTACTTAATTATTATTAAATTATAAGGTATTTATCATGACTGACGCATGGAGTGCAATTCAAGAACTTAAAAATAAGCGAAACAGTTTTCGAGAAAAATTACAGAAACGGAAAAAAGAGAGGCAGGATTTGTTCAATTTATCCGCAGGAACTTTGGGTAAATTTCATTCAATAAGCTAAACAATATGAAAATGTGCCGATTTATTAAATTTTAAATTATTTTATAGAGTCTTCCACACTTCCCAAGACTAGTGCAATCAGTATTGAAGGAGGAGGAAGCGGCGTACCCTCACCTGTCACGAAAACATCTGGTATGACGCAGTATTACCTATTTAGTCAATCGAAATTCGCAAGAAGAAATCATTGATGTTGATTTCATGGCATGGGTAATTATTTTTTATCATTGGTGAAATGTAATAACACATGTATTGTTGCAGACGACGACGAAAGCAGTTGAAAGTTGCAGAAATTTCATAAACGTCCGAAAAAAAGTATCGGCGAAAATGGTATTAAAATCGATGATGGTACTAACAGTGATCTTAGCTTAACATTCACTACTTTTTAGATTTCAGGGTGCATTCTAAGTATATTAGTTCAAACATAGGCCCATTCTCTGTATCAATGCTGAAGACTAGCATTACTTATCTAAATATAAAAAAACAAACGATAAACAGTCAACCAAGTAACGAGATATGATATCATTGCCCTTTTCTCGTCAGTTCTATGTTATACTAAACAATTTCAAAAAAATCTGCACTGAGTGATGTGTCGGTATATCAACTTCAGCAAAATATGAACCAGGTAATAAATTTATTACATGAATAAATAAAAAAAAATTATCTTTTCTATATAACTTGTCTTATCGCTACCATTTTCAAATTGATTGGCAAAAACTTCCTCAGAAGAATGTAGAATTTTTCCAAAATATCTAGAAAGCGGATTTTCACTTGGATGAGAATATTAACGAGTATATCACTGTCTACAGATTTAAAAATATATGTTGACGTTTTTTAGGGTGTAACTTCCGGTATATATTGTTTTAGAATTATACAAGGGGTTAATAAAGCTTAGGCCCTGGTTCTACCGTTCAAAGAGAAGTCAAATATTATATAACTATCTAACTACTAATATAATAGACACATATATGTGTTGTTAAGGACAATAAAAATATTCGATGATAAAATAACTCACACTATTTGTTGCGGAGTAAAACATGCATAGTTGGTTCAATAATTTCCGCGAGAGAGTTTCCGCCAGTACTGAGTTCAATGAACCACCTCGAGTACCACATACATACATGTACGTCATTTGTTGACAATTTTGAAGTTTTCCTTGTCGCCGCTGAAAAGACAAGTGAAAGATGAAAACAAGCATACGCGAAGCGAAAGCGGTGCTCAAGTTTGTATACATACATGAAGGCGAAATGTTGTCATATATAATAACAACTTAGCGTCTCGTTTTTACTTAATTATTATTAAATTATAAGGTATTTATCATGACTGACGCATGGAGTGCAATTCAAGAACTTAAAAATAAGCGAAACAGTTTTCGAGAAAAATTACAGAAACGGAAAAAAGAGAGGCAGGATTTGTTCAATTTATCCGCAGGAACTTTGGGTAAATTTCATTCAATAAGCTAAACAATATGAAAATGTGCCGATTTATTAAATTTTAAATTATTTTATAGAGTCTTCCACACTTCCCAAGACTAGTGCAATCAGTATTGAAGGAGGAGGAAGCGGCGTACCCTCACCTGTCACGAAAACATCTGGTATGACGCAGTATTACCTATTTAGTCAATCGAAATTCGCAAGAAGAAATCATTGATGTTGATTTCATGGCATGGGTAATTATTTTTTATCATTGGTGAAATGTAATAACACATGTATTGTTGCAGACGACGACGAAAGCAGAGACCCTGATGTGGACCTGAGATCCGACCCAGAAGTAGAAAGTCGATTGTTACAGTGTTTAAGCGAAGTTTCATTAACACTTCCTACCTCATCATGGCAACTTGCTACTGCGGTTGGAAAGCAAATTTCAAAACATGTTCTTCATATAGCCGTGGTCAATCTTCTTCAAAAGTTTGCTGCTCAGCAGTTAATTGGGTGAGTAGTGCCCGATGCACTCGTTTCTCTATGATTTTTGAAATATTTTCTCTCTGATAGTATCATTAATATTTTATGCTTGAAAAATTCACGACAGTGTGATGGATAATTTCCAGAATTTGTTTAAGTTAGTACATTTAGAATATATTATATGCAGGCATTGTGGCGTATATTATTTGCTTATAGTTCAAGTAATTTTTTGTGAAACAAACTAGAATCAAGGAGTGCAACAAAAATGGTCAGATGTTCCTTGAAGTGATTTCGGCGGAACATGCAAAGCTGGTTGCCATGGTTAATGAGCTCGGTGCAGAGGGCAAGAGCTCAACTCTCGAAACAAGTGAGGACAATTCTAGCAAAAGAAAAGGTAAATACAGCATAGCTATTCTATTTAGTTGTAAGTGCAGTTTCACGAAATTTCTCTGCTGTAATTGTTCATTGCTGTATTGTTAACCTTGCTGTAATTATTCATTTAATTTAGGCGATGGGGATATATCAGATGAATCTGTACCAAAAGTTGCTTGTCTCGAGAAAGAGGAAAAAAAGAAGGATAAAAAGGAACCAAAAGATGATGATATAATGGTATTACATGTGATTTTTTAACCTGTCTTTCCCTTAGCTACAGGCTAGGCAATTTCTGTTAATGATATTAATGGTAGTGAATTTAAATGCTAGAAATTGTTGTGTAATTCCTTTTCCTAGTCAGGTGTTTAATAAATTGCCAGTCAAGGTAGAAGCAAAGTTATCAAACACACCACGTGTAAAGTTAGAATCCACTTCAGTCACTCCAATTGCATTAACTATTGTGTCATCCCACAGCATAAATGTATCCCTTAGTGTCATATTACCAATCTATCATTCCATGATTTAGTTGATGTTTGTGAGTTTATGATATTTACTCATTTTCATTGTTGATTTTATACCTGGGGAAATTAATATTGAGGGATCAACTAAAGGAGAAAATATAATAAGGAAAAACTCCCGTAATATATTGTGACATTGCCAATGTCTTCATCTGTGATAAAAGTGATGGACATCAAAATGTCTATTCTATCTTTTTCCTCTTTGTTGAGTAATGGACAAGCATTGAAGAGACTTAGTATTGAACATAGTATGATACATTGTATGGTTGAAAGATCTGGTATTTGAGGTACAAGGTTGAGCTCAGATTGAAGTCAATGACCCCTTGCTGGTTAAGCCTACAGTTAGCTATGCCTAAAATTAGTTTTGAAGTTGAAATATTAGGATTCTGTGGTAGTATCGTGACAGTAATAAACAAATTAGAAGGGAAGATAATTTAATAACCCCTGGAGATTTGAAGGCCAGGATGAAGGAACTATTTAGAAAGACAGAAATGACAAATGGGATATAAAGATTAGTTCAGGAGATGAAAGAAATATATGGAGCAGTTTTACTTCATAAATATTTAAAAAATAATTGCGAAATCAAATAGGGATGAAAATTAATTGAAATGGAATAAGCATTGATATGGACAAAAAAGAATTAGTTGTATTTTCTACATTCATTTCCATGCAGTAAAAGGTGCCCAACTTATGATCTTCTGAAGACTAAAAACTGTCTTGATGAAATCTTTCAAAATGTACACGCACACAATTAACTTCCCATTATTGATTATTTATCTTCCAAGCTTATTAATACTGCTTATTAAAGATTTAGAATATCAAGGGTGTGTTTACCTAATTGGAAGTATACCAAAGGATTTCCTGAAAATCTTAAATTATGCAAATCCCCAAGATGCATAACACGACTTTCCCTTATTTCAAGTAAAAGGAATGATAAATAAATGTTTCATATTTTCAAAATAATGTTTTATATTTGTATGTTTATGAATATATTAAGATATGACCTGGCTAACCTCGAGTTATGTGCATTCAGGCCCGCCAAGAATAAAGTTTGGGCATGGCTGCTGTTAGACTTACAAGTGTATGAATGATTTTCATTGCTAAGGACGTAAGAGTATAATATGATAGAATTGTACCTCACAGCCTATAAAAAGAGCAGGTGGTTGTAATTAAATCTGGGCTAAGCGGTGTAGAAGTAGAAAGGTTGTGTTATTTTGGTATCAGATTTGGAATTGATGGAAAAAGGATATAATTAGAACAATAATCTGGAGGCAAAAAATCAGTTCAAAAATATGTATATTTGTAAAGGTTTTTCTCTGTGAATGTCAGAAAAACAATAGCAGGAGTAGAAAAGAGAAGACTGGAAACATTGAATATGTGGTGCTATAAGAGACTGGTGATTGTTAAAAATATTTCTATTTGTAAAATGTTCTTAGATTTTCATAATTCAAAGGCGAAGAGAAGTGGTCAAATTCTAATTTTTAATTTCTCTTTTGGGTTATAGTCCTTGCTATCAATGCCATCCATTCGTGAAAAAGAAAGCAAGAAAGTTGGAGAAGAAATATTAGATCTACTGAGCAAGCCAACAGCCAAAGAACGTTCACTGGCTGAAAGATTTCGATCCCAAGGAGGTATGAATATCTGTTTTTAACATTTATCAGAATTCAGAAATGTTGCTGAACTTAGTTGACTGACCCTTTCTATGAAAACAATTCAATACTGTGCAGTTATTCAACAATATTCTGTTAACATTCAGTGAATATGATTACTAAATTAATTATTATTGAAAAATAAGTAAATTATAGAACTGGTGTAAAACTGAATTAATGTGTACTTGAAGAAATTATTATTGAAATGTTGGTTATAGTAAGTGCTTGATTCAGTTTTCAAATTTCATGTAATAGAAATTTCTCTGTTTCAATTTTACTAAGCATATTTTTCTGAGGACTTAGTATAAATGAATGTGTTTATGTAAACTCCACCGAAGCCAGTGCTCATGGATTTTATATTTATATATATATATATATATATAAAATAATACCTTTTGTTCTTGGAAATCATTGCAGGTGCACAAGTTATGGAATTTTGTCCTCATGGTACCAAAGGAGAATGTGCCAAAGTAAACAGTGGTTCTGAGCCATGCAAAAAGTTACATTTCAAAAAAATCATACAAAAGCATACTGATGAGTCATTAGGTGATTGCTCATTCCTTAATACATGCTTTCACATGGACTCTTGCAAGTAAGTTTCACTTTTTAAAGGCTGTCCAAAACTGTTATTATAGTTTGTATGTAATGAGATGGATAAAAATGTATTTATTTTTTAATAACCAATAATTTTCAAGATTATGGTTTGAAGTGGTCAATGTCATCATTCACATGCTCCTTTCAGTGGTAAAAAATCTTTCAGGAACAGTTGTATTTTCTTTGAATAGTACAAGAATCAAATCGATTTTGTTTAGGCTCTGCTGAAAAATGGCTATGCCTCTAATATTAAAAGTTCATTTTTCCTACTTGCATGAAAAGCTGACAAACATTTAAAGACATTATCCAAATTATTGCCAAATAAAACCATAAATTTTGACCCAAGAGTGGATTTTAGTGTAATGCAAATCATTCCATACTTTAAGTGCCATAAATTCAAGTAGAAAACCACTGCGATTTTCTCCATTTTTTATTGTTAGTAATGCTATAAAATTATAATATTCGCAGAAATGTAATTTGGAGGTATACATGAACAACATAGTGCAATTAGATTTTGGCCCTAAATACAAATTTTAAATTGAATTTAAAGTTTTGGTGACCCCCTCATCACCTGCCTTTAAAATCCAAGTGCAAAGAAAAATCACCTACTATGTAAACCTTGTATCCCCCAAAAAAGCACAAACCTTCATTTCTATACAGTAAGGTCTCCAACTTACGATCTTCTGAAGACTAATAAAGTCTTTATGAAACCTTTCAAAATGTTTCTAATAAAAACAGTAAAATCTCTTGAGCTGCTGAAAACCTAGTATATTTCCACTGAAAGCGGACCTAATTCCATTGTTTGATATTCTGAACCTGTTTGCAAGGACCCCAAAAACAATCCAATATTTCAGTATGAAAATAGGTAAGAACAGGCAAATGCCTATCAGGCATCACTTCTGAAAAAAATTAATGTAATTAATAGTTAACTAACATTATTTTACAGTCAACAAGAATTTTTGCCTAAAATTTATCAATGGATCCACCACTTTCCACGATGTGTTTTATAAATTTTATGAGTTCATTGAAAAAAACTTTTCCATTGTTTCGAAAATCATTTGGCTCCTCTTTTAGATTTTTATTAGTTTAGGTGTGTACATTGCATTATGAAATATTTTTGCTATCATTGTTTTGTGTTGTGGGAGTGCTGGAAATTATATTAGCGCAGGCGGTGCTAGGAAATACTAATAAAGCACATATAAAGCGTTTGAATGAACAGCAGATTTATTCTGAGTGCTGTGGATACCAGACCAAGGTCAACACGGAAAGATATATTGCCATGGGCGCAACGTGCACAAGAGGGATGAACACTCGGCTGCGGTTGAGAAGTGACTGGTCCCGCGTGGGTCAAAATGCTTCCTCCCGGGAGCAGTCCTAGGGTGACACCTCGCGGCACACCCCTGAATCGCACAAACAAATGAACTGTTACATCAACAAATGAACCGCCACATGTGTAATCATATTAATATATATTCATTTGGATCCTGTCAAGATGTGAAAAGGATATGCATGAAGTATACCCATCTGGAGCTAGTGGTAAAATGTTTGATTTAATTAATGACTTTTGTATCCCTTTTGCAGATATGTCCATTATGAAGTAGATGGACCCACTGTACCTTTTCCAAAGGACAGTTTCAAAGTTGGTGCACCTGGAACTGTTTCTACAGGCAGTAGTACAATAAGTGGAGGGAGCTCGGCCAGTGAAGTTAGCGTTAACAGTATTTTATCCTCTGCAGCTACCACCAATACAATGAGTCGCACTACTACTATTCTCTGCCCTCCTCAATGGATCCAATGTGATCTCAGATATTTGGACATGAATGTTCTTGGTGGGTATTAGTTACCTGAGTTCTGAGGTTGATAAAAATGATTCCATTACTTCTAATTTTTTTAATTCATGATTTTGTCCTTTGGATTTTAAAATTACAGCATCTCAAGATGGCAAATTATTACATCATGCTAGTGAAATGGAAGCTCTGGAAGAATATTTTGGCCCAGGCTCTGAATGTTTATTTCAATCTTCTCATTGAATTCCATATCCTTAAAATACAATGGGCATGAAGTGGTTTTGAAGATGTGTTATAAACCCATTTTATTGCTAATATGTTTGAATTATATATCAAAATGATAGTAAATTGTCAAAAGTGTGTCAGTGTTTTGCATTCCTCGACTTTCCGGAAAAAACAATATTTTTTGTGAGATGGGGGCTGACTTCACTTAAGAAAATAAGTTTCTGACCAATAGTGTTACAATGTAGCCTGAATAAAATGTATCTGAAAGAGATTTATGCTCTAACCACTGATTTGTGGGTGGATATTTTGGGCTTCTACCAAAGGTATTTGGTGCTGTCACTTTATGTGTGCTCATAAATAATTTGCACCCTTCTTTTCAGGTCCAAAATAATAAAATGTAAAATTAATAACATAATGAACTTTGGTTGTAGGTAAATTTGCAGTGATAATGGCTGATCCACCTTGGGACATACATATGGAGTTACCATATGGAACTATGTCAGACGATGAGATGAGACAGTTAGGCATACCCACACTTCAAGATGATGGTCTTATCTTCCTGTGGGTCACAGGGAGAGCCATGGAGTTGGGGCGTGAATGCCTGAAACTTTGGGGGTATGAAAGAGTTGATGAAATCATTTGGGTGAAGACAAATCAGCTTCAACGTATCATCAGAACAGGAAGGACAGGGCATTGGTTAAACCATGGCAAAGAACACTGCCTTGTATGTATGAATTTCATTTTATTTTTAATTTAATAATCTTATACTGCATGGTTGACATGTCCAGAATCAATTTATATTGATTGAATAAATTGGTCAGCCAACATGGTTAGAGCTTGCATCAAAGAACTTGAGAAGGAAGCTATAAAAAAATTACCACCTGGGAATATTGTCTTAGATATCTCTGACTCTGTAGGTGACCAACTTATTTTGGGATGCTTTCACTTTTTTTGCAGTAAAACTAAACGTGACCCGAGTCAAATTTAACTCTCATGTGATTATATCTGTCACCATCAATCAAACTCATAAGCTGGTATCTGGTCGACCCAATGGACATGATGACCATACCTATTTTGTCTTAAAATGTTGTCCGCCATCCCTGTTCCCTTACCCTACTTACTATTAGTCAGAGACTTAGTTGTAAATATATGTATTGGTCATCCTAATATATTTTGACCCTTTAGACATTTTATTTCCTTCTCTAACAGATACTTTTTGAGTTCAATGACCTATCTATAAGATAATGATAATAAAACATCTTTCTTGTGGCGAGATTTAAAATAAATAAAGATTATCTGTCTAATTAAGATTCAAAGACCCTATTACCTATTGCATCTTAATATAGGAATTCCCAATGACACGATTGGTCTTTGAATTGCTTGTACTGTTGGAGATCGGTAGTTTATATACCATTAAAAGGTAAGGTTATATCCCAAGGTTAAGAGACCTCTTAGTAGTTAAGACTTTCAAGAAATATTTGGTGAATGGTGTTGTGATACCTTTTTAATGACAATTTGTTTGGAGAGCTAACACATTTCTTATAAATCATGATAGGAGAGAGACTGTAGGTAGGTAACATTATTAAGAAGGATTGAAAAACAATTTTTGCATTAACCCTCAGAATGCAATTATTTTTCAATTTGTCGTTTGTCAGTTCACCAAGTAATGTGGATATTTTTAGTCCACCAATCTCAAAACTTAAAAACTTCTCTACTGGTCTTAAGATGCATTGAATGAAGAGTAATTACATATTCCTTCAAGATGATTTCGGTGATATATTTCACCTATCAAGTTTTCTCTTGCCTAGACCCTTCTACTTCACTTCCCTTTGAAGTACCTCACTGAAATAATTTTACTGTCATACACCGTATCGATGATGTTAAATGCTATTTTGTGCCATAGTGTAAATACATGTATGTGTATCTATGGAAAATATTCCATTGATCTACTGTAAATTATCACACATCTTCACTACTGGCTGCTAAGCCAGGACCCTTGCCAGCAGAAAGATATAGGACATACCGATAGCCAGGGCACATCATGCTCTTGTCTAAAGATACAAGGTTAAAATAATGTCCATTCCATATTAATATTTCTTTGGCCTTTATAAAGGAATCGAGAGGAACTACGACTTGGATGGAGTTAAATTGTTGTACATTACTTGTCTGTATTATAATTTACAATGTTCATTTATCTGTTGCAGGTGGGAATGAAAGGTAATCCCTCAAATCTAAATAGAGGGCTGGACTGTGATGTTATTGTAGCCGAAGTACGTGCAACTAGTCATAAGCCAGATGAAATTTATGGAATAATAGAACGCCTCTCTCCTGGAACTCGTAAAATTGAACTGTTTGGACGTCCTCACAATGTTCAGCCAAACTGGTAATGGCCATCATCAATTACTCAGCTTACTTGACTGCATGGTATTGAATCATGGACTTGAGAATAAGGTTATCAATTTCAGTGATCATATGATGCTAAATTTTAAATAATGCAAGTTTGTGATAGAATTAATATTGATGAATTAATTCTATGTGCTTACGTTTCTATCATGTTTGACAGTCAGTATTGTATCATTCGAGTATTTCATTTGCGGTGCATTAAATTTGTTTTTGCCCATTTAAAATTATACTAATTATACACTTTAGTAAATGTATAGTATACTCTCATATTGCCCTGATATATATTGATAGGAGCATAAGCTACTGGTAGAATAACCCGAGTCAGACAGGTCAAAGTTCAGAGTTAAAGGTAACATACATACTTTGTTCTTTTCAACACATTATAACTGTGTGAAAAAAGTATTTTTTAAGGATTTTCTGCTTAAATGTTTGTGTGGCTAAATCGCATGAAAATGCAATTGTTGTAATTTTTTTCTTAATGTTACCATGGACTTTCACTAATTGCTCCTCATCCCTAATTTTAAAAAACTTAGCATGAGTCTTCAAAGTAAACCTCTGGTATGGGACAGGAAAAACTAAAAACAGCAATTCATATTAGAAGGTGTTTGAGTATTGGTACATGGAATATTCCTAGGGTAAACGCCAATAAAAAAGAAGCATTCCACCAATCAAGGTTTAAAATTAAAATAAATCTCTGAAACAAAAAAATAAGGGGATGGGGAATGAGATAACAGTGAGGAAGTGCTTATGTCAAATTTTTATTTCTTCCCAGGATCACCTTGGGAAACCAGCTGGATGGAGTGCGCCTTGTAGATCCAGAACTCATTAAAGCTTTTCGAAAAAGGTACCCTGATGGAAATTGTATGGCACCTTCCAAGACTTAGCATTTGAATTGAATGTTTAACTTGTGATTAATATTTTTAAGTATATTTCTGGAAAAATTGATTCATTAAGTGAAAAAGAGTCTTCAGCAGTCAAGTGTAATCTGATGTTTTAATGGGTATGGACTTATGCATTGATGAGTACATGAAAAATTTTAATTGTAAAAATCCAAAAATAAATCTAATAGCACATACCAGTGTTTTGGTTGTGACAGAAATTCACTCACTTTTATTCTGATCATCAATCTGAAAGTGCTTGTGGTATGCACATATTAGGATTTAGGAAGGGAGAGGAAATAGTACTGAGGCCCATTAACCAAAACTGGAAATCAATTTACAAGTCCTTATATTCTGCACAAGGCCTGTGTATTAAAGTAGTGGTGGATTCAGGTGTGAGCTCCAAAATGATCAAAGCCCAGATGGTATAAGGCTTATAAGCCAATTATATATTTTAGGAAAAAGGTGATATGTAATTGAGGGAGATGAAACGGGGAAATCTTTTCATTACAGAGGGTAACGTTTGGCATTTTCAATACTTAGCAAATCTTGATTGAAGGTATCAATTTTTAAACTTTTTGACAACTGAAGTCTGTTAGCTCTTTCAGGAACTGCCAAAATTATGTTTTGTAAGCAGAGAAGTAAGGTCCGTTTTTATAAAACTTAATGTACTTCATCATGTATGTTGGGATGCTTCCTTCATTTAATAATGCACAATTATCAGTTATCACATTCTAATTAGTCCTCACCAGATTTATTTTGCTATCATTTTTATCTCTCACATTTTACATAAAAGCGTAAGGGGTGACAAGATAATTTGCTAGGTTGAGTGTCTACAACCAGTAAAACCCAAAAACTTAAAAAGATTTTTGCCAAAATTTTGGATTTTCTATCAGTAAAATACTATTTTATGTAATATCACTCAAAGAGCAAAATTTAACTCTCCTTTAGCCTTCCAAATGCTCCATATTCACTCATTTAAATTGAAACCTCTGAGCAAGAAGATGATTTGCAGCATAGCAAGTGTAGGGAGCCACAAGCAACATCAGGATGATTTTTTGGCCTCTTTCCTTTTAAGGAACAAAGTGTCCGTCTTCTGCTTTTGGATTACCAAATAAACCACTGGTTTATTAAGATGCTGAAGACTGTGTTTACACTCCCATAGATATATAGGCTGCTTGTTGAGACACCATTATAATATATTCAATATGACATGATTACAAGATGTGACATTCTGTTTTATTTGTTAACCTAAGTCAGGAGAGTAAATTACGTATTTACAATTTTTTTTCACTGTTTGCTACGAAGTGAGGGGTGCTGAAGTTACTGGTAGGAAAAAATACAGGAGAAGATATGTATTTTTCATAGGTGTGAGTAAATCATTCAAATGAAATTGTGAATTGGCGAGTGCCTGAATGACATTATTATTATTATTATTAGGTAATCTACCAGTTAAGGTAGGTTTTTGGATGGACACAGCTACCAATTAAATATTTTGTGACTCCTAGCAAAACACAACATCCTACTCTACATCAGGTCCCTCTTCATCTCTGAGTACTTTCTTCCTCCCTTCATCCCGTCCAACATTCCTATCCTGTTCCTTCCCTTTCCTTGTTTTCCCAATATTCTCCCCTCTATCACAGTCTTCAACTGCAATGGCATCACGTGTACCTCTCCCCTTCCTAAACCCAAACTGGTCATCCCCTAAGTAATCATTTGCCCTACTCTATCCTTTTGTTTATGACCCTGCGAACAACTTTAGCTGCATGGGATATCAAACTTATTGTCCTGTAGTCCTCACATTATGTAGCCTTTACCCTTTTTGGAATAGGAACTAAAACTGATCTCACAAAGTCTTCCGGCCAGATTCCTTCCTCATAGATACTACAAATCAGCCCATATAGCCTCTTCCTCCCACATTTGCCTAAACATTTCAATAGTTCCGCGGGAATGTTATCCACCCCCACGGCCTGAATGACATGCCATCAGTTATTTGCGTCATGGTTTAGGAAGGGAAATTTATTAAATTAGCATGGGTGCATGATTTCAGTGATGCAATTAATCCTCTGGGAAAAGGTTTGATTCCATTCCAAAAATCCAGGAATTTTTTCGAATAATAGAAAAAAGATAAAAAATTTCTCGGGACCATTATGCCAGACACTGGGCTAGATGAAGTCTAATTGGGGTGAAACAAAACAGTTTGATGACTGAGAAGAGTGATAAGCAAAACTCAAAAGGTAGTCTTCTGACTCTGTGGGTAACTAAAATAGTTAATTCCTAATTTATTGTGACAAATTGAGAAAAGAGTGGTTGCATTGTTCAGCATATCAAATCCTCTCCCACTGTGAAATTTTGAGTGACCAAGCCACTCTTGGATACTTTGCACCCAAGGGTACTTGTACCATCCTTTAAAACAGTTTAGTACTGTGAAGTTAGGTAAATTCCTATAGCCATTAATAAGAAACTTATAAGGTTCCAATAACGTTATTTTGGTCAGCCGGTGACCATCAACGAGAGAGTAATGGCTTGACAGCACAATTTCTTTAGTTTATTACTGGCTGCCAAGAAAATAGAAATAATTTTTCAGCTGCTCCCAACCACAGAATTACATGTATACCCTTTACACCATTCAGAAAACTGTCAAGAAAAGCCTAGTAATAGATTATAAGAGGAAACTTACTCTCTTCAACTATTTGTTTCCCATTCTGCCCTAACCTTGCAACTTCATTCACCTCTATCACACTCTTGTATTGTTTCATATATTCTCATCTGTTCCTGAAACTTCTGATATTCCTTGAATTTACTCTCTTTAACCATATTCACCCACAACTTTCTCAGTCAAGCCCATCCTCTCAAACCATTTGCTCTCTCATATGTTTTATGTATCTGTTGGATTATATAACTCTAACTCATTCTCTCATCATGACCAAGACAGCATAGTGCATTTCTTTCATACTTGTCTGCTACCACTGCATTCAGCCCACATTTTTCCACATATTCCTCACTCTATCCCTCCTATTGTCACCAAAAAATGTCTCACCCTCTACCCACCATATTTATAGATATTCATTCACAAGTTTAGCTATCAAAACTTGATTAGAATAGGAGAACACTGATCTTCTTACTGCCTTAGACAAACCATCTCTAATATACTGATACACTTTATCTATCCTACCCTCTTCTTCTACCCTTATATGACAATATACTTGTTCTATTATTTAGCCATTAACCTTCACTATGCAATCATTCTTTTAATCAAACACAACTATGTACTTTTAGGCTATGCTTACCCTCAATACCATTCTGTTGCAACACTGAAGCCATGCGAGGCCCTATTTAACATCATGTGAGCTCATAGCCAGAAATATTGCATTATTGACAAACATGCGAGCAGGAAAAACATACAGCCATGGTGATATTACACATTGTTCCACACCATCATTCAAGGCTCCATTTATTTTCATCTCGCTATTTCATTATTTATTATCATAGTATTAAATACATTTTCATTCAAATCATATTCTGTCAAAACTTTCCTCAATCTACCCTGGCATACAACCTCTCTCCAAATTTTCAACTGTGTGATCAACTTAATTTTGCACAGCCATACATTTCATTATTTTTGGAGGCAAAAACAAATGATCTGTATGTCTCCTTCCATGCATAAAGCCATTCCCATTACATTCCCCAGATTGTGTCCAATGTTACTTCCTGTACTAATTCAATATGCACTTGGTATACCCAAAAGTTGAATTACTATAGGATTTTATTCCTATTCCCTTGGTACAAATGTTAAATTATTGCACCAGTTGATCACAACTGCCCTAGAATTCTGCTCCCTATAGGAAACTCCTTATAAACAGTAATCCCTTATCCAGTCACACGCATTTCTCATTGGCAGTGTTATTTTATATATGAATGTGTCTGTTTTATTAAAGAAAATGAGTTGTGATGTCTAGTATATAGAAACATAAAAGATTAAAAAAAACTTTACTCTTTATGGAACTATTCAGATGCTGTTCAACACTATTAAAAACAAAAAATAATACTTGAAAAAGCTTTGAATATCATATTTTTGATTTCTTTATAATCATAACTTAATTATCAGATATGTACGTTCCAGGTTGACACTATGCACTAAAAAAATTGGTTGAAACCAAATATGCTACATATGAGGGTGATATATGATGACATCACAATTTTAAAAAGTTTTCCTTGGATTCCAAGCATTTTTTAGCTTCCTCTTTTTATGCATGAAAAATGTATCATAGTCTGGTTTCCCTGGATTTTAGAAACTTGTGTAGTCTTTGATTAATATTGCAATATAATATAATAATAAACTTTCAATGTTGTAGAATAAAATGGTTACATATCATGAACAAAAATAATGAATGCTATAGCTTGCTCTAGCTAATTTTTTTTTGTTTTTGTGTGATATATCTCATGTTTTACCATTTTAAAATAACAAGATGAAATAATGGGGAAATAGAACGGATGGATGGAGTTGACTGATGAAGTCTAAATAAAAAGAAAAATCTATGAAACATGCTGGAAGGCACAATATGTACAATTATCTATGGAAGACTTCCATGGAAGGAACCATAGAATAAGGAAAAAACTATAGAGAGAGGTCAAATGTGAATTAAACGAAGCATATAGGATGAAGTAAATCAATGCTCAGACTGGAGTGAGGAGATTTTCAGGTAACCAGAAACCTTGCAGAGCATATTCTTTGTGCCTACTAATTCTGAGGTTGTAAATATCTTATGATGATGATGTGAAATTTAATAATTTATATGAAGAACATAATGTAAAAACTAGTTCAGTTCAAAACTACTAATGACATGTTAAACTCAAAAGTGCACAGTTATAAGTGCCAATTCCCTAATGCGTAGAAATTACTAAAAATTATTTTATTATGCTGCAAACCAGACCATTTCTCATTAAATTTGTAAGTTCCTGTTTTTGCAAACTTAATTATACGTAACTCTATCCCTTTTCCTCTTTGCCCAAGTTTGTGAGTCATGGCATCACTGCCTGAGTGATGTACCATATTACCAACACTTTGGCTTTATCGTAAAAAAATCGCACACATTATCATAAAGAAAAGTATGTGACCCTCAATCATGAATTTCTTGGGTTAAAATTCCTGAGATACCCTAGAAAAAACAGAAACATCTTACAAACATGGACAAAAAATTCCAAGATTTAATGTTTCCAGCAAACTTGACCTTGTGTAATTTTAGAAATGATCTCTTCATTTATACTTGAGCACAATATTATTTCACAGGGAGTAGTCCCTATCATGGCTACATCTAACAATTATAGTTCCCTCAACCAAAGTTTTAATAAATTCTCATAATAACAGTTGGAAATTTGAGAAAATTATTGGTTTAAAAATAAAAAACACTAAAGTGACAAAAAAACTTCAGGAGAGACAGTAGATGTAGATATGAGGGAATTTACTCATCATTAACTTGAGTATGTATTCCCAACTTACTGCACATGGTGCTGGAAAATGCTGGTCCATAGCTAGCTATCAATTATGACAATATTAAGTGTCTGTTCTGGATTTGACTGTAACACAAGGATGAACATATCTACGAGGGTCATCCGGAAAGTAGTACCCGTTCGTGAAATAAAGACACAAAAGTAAATATTAACAAACATAAAAAATTTTATTTGAAAGAGGATACTTTAAACTACTTCTCAACATAATCTCCAAGCAAATTAAGGCATTTGTCATAACGTGTGACAAGTTTCTGTATTCCTGCTGCATAGTCCTTCGCCGCCAGCTCATTGAGATACGAGAGGGACCCATCTTGCACAAATTTTTGCATAATGCAGATGGTGTTTAACAATTTCATGAACAATTGTTCGAGAAACATTGGGAAAATGCTCACAGATGTCATCAATTGTGACGCGCCGATCGTTCCTCACGAATTCGTCAACTGAGCTCACCAGTTGGTCTGTAATGACAGACGGTCTCTCCGAACGCTCATCGTCGTGTGTGTTCCCCCTCCCCATGTTGAAGTTGCGACACCACCGCCGAACAGACAACTCGTCCATTACATTGTCTCCATACACCTCCTTTAATTGGCGATGAATATCACATGGGCGAACGTTTCTTGCATTGAGGAATTTAATCACTGCCCTCACTTCACAACTGGCGGCGTTCTCAATTTTTTTAAACATTGTAAACAATCACAGAAACAACACAGGCAATGCTAGCGTCACGCAACTTGGCTCAGAGAAGGCAGACAAGCCACTGAAGCTATCTGACCTCGTCCAGCGGCTACTCGCGTCGTCAGCACTTCATGCGGCACGAACGGGTACTACTTTCCGGATGACCCTCGTATGAATTAAACTCACTTAACTGACCAGGAATTTTGGTGGATGACATGTCTATCTCCTTAACCAAATATCATGGTCTCAAGCCCATCTTCAGGCCCTGGTGCTCTGTAAAATGAGGTAATTAGGTCTTTCACAATCCTTAAGACAAGCTAGCAGCGACTTTTCTGGATCCCAAGTGCACCAAAAATGTCCAGAAAGACAGAAGTTTATCAACCGCAATTAACTGACATGAATATTTCACAATATTATCTTCATTTCCACTCATATGTATATATAAAGATTTAAATTGAAATATAAATAATCTCGCAATTTCAAATAGTTTAATATGCATTAAAGTTTGACAAAATGGAATTTTTCTAAATTTCAATTTAAGAGAAAAGATGAAAGGGTTCTGAGAAAAATTAATTAATTATAAACAACTTATAACTGAAACATGTTTGCATTGCTTACCAATAATATTTCGAAACAACATAAATTTCTCATGACCGTGACCAACATACACACTTGCTGCACAAGATGAATGCATTGAAAGAAGCAAGAAGAAATAACTAGCAGAAGAGAGAAATTGTAAAGGCTTTCGATCGGAAGAGCCAATCTGCTAATGGCAAAGAGTAGTAGCATATACACAGGGAAGTGATTCACTAAAGCTTATATAGGTTCCTTTCCAAAGATGTGAAACTTGAATATAATGAGGAGAAGAGGGCAGGAATTGCTATGGAAGGTGATGGGCAACAATGATGAACAACAAGAAGCAGATGATTGGAAAATATGAGTGCAAGGAGTCATGAGGGAATTAAGAGCTTGGTGAGTAACAGGATATTTGATGAGCTGCTACAAAACCCACAATACAAACATACATACAATCCTTGGATTGATAACCAGACATGATGAAGATGCATAGCCCTCTCTCTCATTCTTCCTGCTCATGAGACCAAAGCATGTATGTATATGAGATGAAAATTGTGACTACATATATAAACAAGTTACATCAAATACACACAACGGCATTTCATGACAATAAATACATGCACTGCCCACAACTTTAATTTATTATCATAGCCCTTAGTGCCATGAGTACTTATAGTAGTAGTAATATTTAGGGTAGGTGACCGACAGCTGAGGTCATTTGCGCCATTGGGGATGGACAGGAAAGGATGAAGGGTGGAGAGAAACCCAGCATCGGCATTAGCCTACTCTTAATGAAAGGCGCCAAGGGGTCCACAGCTTCAAGTCCCATCCAACGGATGGTGTACTCACTCAAAGCACCTCAAGTGGGGATCGAGATACCACTGAAAAATATTCAACACCACCGGGATTTGAACCCGGGCCCCCTGGGTAGGAAGCCAGTACGATAGCCACTGCAACATCTCAATCCCCATGAGTACTTATTTTGTAGTATTTAGCATTGAAGGGGATATGGTAGATCTATAGTCAAACCATTCTCAAATGTGCTTTGTGTACCAAACAACTCTCTTCTTGAACTAGAGTCATAGCCTTTCCCCTCATGAATGAGGAATACTAAAACTAAATTAGCATTACCAAACTTGGACAAAATCTTGAACCCCCTCATCCAGTCTACTACCTAGCTTGTCATGGCAGTCTACATCTCCTGAAATTTTATTCTACAAAGGCACCCCTCATGAAATCAATTCTTGCTTGAAGTATAACCCATGGTTAAGTATAAACACTTCAAACCAGAACAAAAATGGACCACCCAGAAAGTTTTAGTTATTTTGGGCCACATATGATGAAAAAAATATGTGCAAGGTCTTGGACTGCTATTCTGAATAAAATTGCAATTATGCAATAATTGTGATCCAGGTAACTATTTTCACAAATACATTATCCAAAGTTTGGAATGAAAGTCAGTGTACAATTCATAAAATCAGTTAGGTTTGCAGACCATCAAAGTTTAGTTTGTTAGTCAACAATGCTCAGCAGGTTGCAAGGATTGCTGAGTGGATTGGAAAGTAAGGACAACAGATACGGGGATGAGAATTGGTGTAAACAAAACAAAGGTTATGACATTTATGAGAAAGAGAAAGGATGAGTAAACTATTAAAATAGGAGTTCATATACTACATCAGTTGGAATTGCTAACCTATCTTGGAAGTGTTCTGGATACAAATGGTCAAAGTATTAGGGATATAAGAAGGTTTGCATTAGGCAAAGATGCTTCCACAAGGAGGGAATTGATGACTGGGGCAATGAGAGAGGATGTAAAGAAAAGGATCATTAAAACTTGAATATGGAGCATTGCTATGTACAGTGTAGAAACATGGTCAATGAAATAAGATTGGAGGCTTTAGAAATGTGGAAATGGAGAAGGATTTAAAAGGTGAAATGGGCAAAGAGAAAAACAATTTGAAGTACTAGACATGGTTGAGGAGAAGAGGGGATTGTCAGGAGAAATACAAAGTAGGCAATAAAGATGGATTCAGTGAATTTTTATTAGCAATGGAATGCTGAAGACAGTGATTGAGAGGAGAACAATAGGCAAACAAGGAAGGGGCAGGAATAGGAGTCTTGTTGGATGCAATTAAGAGAGTAAAAATTATGAGGAGATGAAAAGAGGCAAGGAATTGTAGCTGTACCATTTTATAGTTTGTGGTCATCCAAAACTTATCTTAACTGGTAGTATACCAAATAATATTATCAAAAATGGTTCACTAATTATTGTGTGATCATAATTTTATTCAGAATAGCTCATGGTCTCCCCACTTGAGTGCCTTGGTGGAACCAGAAAAGACCCTGAGAGAATTGGAAGAAACCTAGGGATCTATGTCATATGAACTACATCAGGAGCCATTGTAGTAGACACACATGCATAATAAGTCCAAGCAAGCCACTTTCAGAATCTTCTTTCGGTCAAAAAGAGAGTGATCCCTAATTTGCCTCCTTGGATCTACTTTTATGATATTCTTTTCAATGAAACTTCCATACTTACCAGTGCTTAATATATCATCTCTCAGATTTTTAGCTTTGTCTCTGGCCCAATTTAAAGAAGCTAAACATGACAGAAGATCATTTATTTGTGTAAACATGTATTTAAAACTCTATCAACTAACTTTATCTGATTCAAATTAAATAAATAACCTTTGACATCTACTTACCCTTCAGTGACCTTTTATTTTCTAAATTCCAAATCCTACTTGTTCTGCAGTTCTACCTGGGTGCAAAAATGTTTCACACAACATCAATGAAAGATTGCACAAAGACCATGAAGTCTCAATCTCGCCCCAATAAAGTTATAAAATAAATATATGAAATGATAAATCATAATTGCATGTAATTATTACACAGTTGACATTATTGCTCTTTCATATGGATATGTGGTAAAAAAAAATACAGACAGGAAAAGTATGAAATCATTGTGTATTAAATAATGGACATATAACTACTGGCATTTCAGATAGTTAAACCTATTCATTCCTGTTAACCAATTTAAGCATTCAAATTAAACCATTTTGGTTATATGTACTCATTGAACAGCATATTCATAATACAAAAAATGGTAGTTTGAGAGCCATTATTCAACTTGAACTTAACACCTAAGTTAAATGTTACATGAGGCCTGAAAAATAGTAGTTTCAAAATATGAAAACATTGTCACATACTTCTGATAACTTTCATTCTCATGCTGCATAATTAATGTTATAAGGTGAGTGTAGAAATGGCTAGGTGTAAATTACAAATCAACGTTCTGCTACCTTCCCATAAAATCCTTATCATATTATGTTGATATTAAATTCTTAAATCACATAATCCGTTCACAATCATTTTGCACTCACTTTCAAAATAATGGTAAACAATTTGATTGATGATCCAAAATGAATGCGATGAAAATTATATCATGTTTCTAGAATAGTACATTATCTTGAATCGAAAATTACAGAAAATAACTTGGTTTGTACATATTTCTAAGCATGAATTTAATATATATATATATATATATATATATATATATATATATATATATATATACATTCAAACACGAAATCCCGCCAAACGGCGAATAAATACTCATATATACAGAAACAGATATAAGGAAATGGGATAGGAACACACATAAAGGACGAACACAATAGAGGTGGGGAAGGCGGAATCAAACGGATCACAAGAGTAAAAATATTTCCTTGACCGGGACTCGAACCTCGGATCTTTCCACTTTTTATATATATATATATATATATATATATATATATATATATATATATATATATATATATATATATATATATATATATATATATATATATATATATATATATATCCACACACACACACTTAAAATATTTACTCTGTGTTTACCTGCATACTATCCTCCTTCTGCATTTTAAAAATCCAACTTCCACACCTGATCTAACTTTGAATTGATACAATCCCAGGCTGATCCATGATTTTTTGTCAAATTCAAAATGCCAATTCCATACCTGTAATTCATTAGGAGGATATTGCCAAGAAACCTGAACACTATACATATTAAAACGTAACGCTTCATTAGTATACTATGCATTTGTACATGGTGTAAGAAATATGTCATAAACATTTCTGATTCCAAAGCCCATGACATCAGCATTACTCCTGTTTTAGAAGAAAGCTCCTTTGTTTCTAAAAACGAGGAAAGGTAGGATGGTGTGTATAAATGCCTTCTTGGAATCAGGATTGTCTATCATATTGAACCTGAAAATGTTGCATGGTCTCATGTGGAGTAGGATAGAAATGAAGACTATATATCAATGGTGAGAACTTTCAACATGAAAAATGAATGGCCATGTTACTCAGCAAGATCCTTGACAGTTTTTTTGGCCCTAATCACCTTCTTTATGCTCCTTCCAAGCACCCTTTCTCCTACTTACCCCACTTCCTCATACATTTCTGCTCTATGCTTTGAAATGGATGATAAACATCATACCTACAGGATTTACTACAAAATTTTAATGTAAAACAAAAACCATTGGGGGCATAATTTACATAGATTAGCCGAATGCTAATAAAAAAAAGTTAATACAAATTACATCCTTTTAGAGAGAGAGTTGTTTGATTCTCAAATCCATCCAAAATAACATTCATAAAATGCTACTACCAGTACTCAAGTATAACTCACACACTATAATGCTAATATAATCAGTATTTAGAGAGTCAAAAAGTGATATGAGCCATCATCAGTATGATTAACAAAGTAGGCTATTTTAGAATACAGAAATTAGGATCATATTAATTTCAGACATCATCATCGATCAAGATGGATGATGCCGATAATATTTGTGCATACTGCTTGGAAATAATAGCCATTAATCAAGTTTTTCTTGAGTGTGATTTGGGCTGCAATAATTTTCATCATGCTTGCTGTGTTGGTGTATCCAAAACATTGGTCAATATGATTGCTAACAGCACAAATCAATCGTCTCCATCGATGCAAATTATGCTTGATACAGTCGATTTCTACATGTGGCTACCAGAAAAATTCAGGCTCAGCAAGAAGACCTACTCAGTTTAGTATTAGATCTGAAATCTAAACTTGTGGACTGTGTACAACTGATAGAATTCCAAAAATGTTAAATTAATTCTCTTAAGTGTGATCTATGTGCTGTGAAACCAGGAAGTGGTGATTGTGAGCCCACTCACACCAAACTGATGCTTCAAGGCCATAATAGAGTGAATAGTATTTCTTCTGAAATCTGCATGCCTAAGGTAGATTCTAAGACGATATCAATGGTTTGAAAGGATTATGATTCATCTCACAAACCCGCGAGTGAAATATGTGCAGAATCCAGCATTGTCTTGAAAGATGTATCACTCGTTGGTGATCGTTTAGACGTAATCACGAGTCCAGGAAGCATTGATGTGATTGACGACAGGAAAACATGCAGAAAAACTGAAGACTGGGTAATGGTGACCAAAAACAGTAAAAACAATCAGTCAAGTTCTCCATAGTGGATTGTGAAAAGGAAGACAGCCGTCTCCAATCCAAAAAAATTGCGGCTATACACCGTACCTTCCACACAGTGGAGCACCATGTAAAACCCAGCAAGCACTATTGTGAACTGGTAGTGGGAAAAAATACATCGTCAACAGATCTTGTTGGTGTAACAAGAGCGTGGTTACATCTTGGCAAACTGGTGGGTGGAACTATAGAAAATACTGTAGACAGCTTCCTGTGAAAGAACTTTCCTCATATACCTACAACGGTGAGTAAGCTTGAGTCTAAGGGTGTAAATGCCAGCTTCAAAATTTGAGTGTCTTTTTATGGGACCCGACCCTGAGGCGTTTTTTATTCAAGCGCCGGACTGCAGTGGAACTGAATTAATACAAAGTGGCAAAGATAACAAACCCCATTTCAATAGGGAGAGTAAGATCAGGATCCTAGTTCTCAATATAGTGTCTTTATAACAAGCTACAAGACCTTGAAGCATTAACTTTAATAGACAAACTGGACGTAATTTGGCTTTGTGAGCGTTAATGAGTGAACTGGATATCACAATTCCAGGGTATGTGATAGGGGACTGTTATTGCTGAAAAGTTAAACACCATGGTGGAACAGTGATTTATGTAAAAAACACATGCATGAAAATTCAAAGATAAATCTGCAGTCCTTGAACACTGAACAGGTATTTGAATGTATAGTGGTAAAACTTACTGTCAATGAGCAAATTCTTAATATCTTTGCATTTTATTGATCTCCCATAAGATCCTTAAGGAACTTCGTTGAAAAATTGGACAACTTACTCTATAATATGACAACTTATTCCAGGAGGCCTGCAATAATTCTTACAGGAGACTTCATTTGTAACCTTCTCACTGATGATAATAATCAAAGAGAACTGCTGTCTTGATTAGCCTCCTATTCCGTAAAACCCTTGGTTAATAATCCTACAAGAGTTAGAGCTAGTTCAAATACCCTGTTGGAGAACATCTACACAGACTATTCAGAGGGTGATCGAGATGGTGCGGGGGCTAACGTACTGGCTTCCCACCCTGAGGGCACGGGTTCAAATCCCAGCGGTGTTGAATATTTTTTAGAGGTATCTCGATCCCTACTTGAGGTGCTTTGTGGAGGGCACTTTGAGTGAGTACGCCGTCCGTCAGATGGGACGTTAAGCTGCGGACCCCTTGGCGCCTTTCGTAAAGAGTAGGCTAATGCCGACGCCGGGTTTCTCTCCACCCTTCATCCTTTCCTGTCCATCCCCTATGGCGCAAATGACCTTAGCTGTTGGTCACCTCCCCTCAAAACTACTACTACTACTATTCAGAATCCCAAGTTAATACTGTTGTTTTTTACCCAGCTGTGTCCGATCACTGTGTAATTATTTGTTTTCAATGTGTATGAAATTAGCAAATCTGCCGTAGCCCCTACCTTATTAAAGAAGACCATTAGCAACTCTAATGCCAGCCACTTTCAATTTCTCTTGAGTCAAGAGAATTGGAAGTTGTTGAACGAGAATAACTCCCTGAACAGTAACTTTGACCTGTTTTACAGAACTTTTTTGTATCACTTTGAATCAGCTTTTCCCTTTGAACGAATTAAGCACACTAAACCCATTAAAAAAAAACTGGATCACTCCAGAAATCAGGCATTTGTCCACAGTATTAAGGACTATATCACAAAATAATATGTTCTCTACAGATAACACACTGCACCACAAATATTCTAACTTAAATCAGGTGTACTGTAATATTTTTAAGGAATAAAAGAAAGAATATAATGATAAACTAATCTTAAATGCAAAAAATAATACTAAGATGGCATGGCATATTATCAAACAAAATTCTAGCTCAAATGTAGTGAAGTTACCTGTCCAGGCCAAGAAAACCAGCAGATCCAATAAAACTGGCAAATGAATTCAATAGCTCCTTAAAGGTACTAATGATTAATGTACAAGATCCTCCTCATGATATCAATATCTCTTCTGCTGTATCTTTCAAGTCAATTTTTCTTAAACCATGCAGCATATCAGAACTTAGCTCACATATTACCAAGGTAGGGAAGAAAGCCTCAACTGATTTCAATGATATTTCAGAAAAAATAATACCAAGTACCTCACTTGTAAATCAACAAGAGTCTGAGAGATGGTATCTATCCTAATACCCCCTAAGTATCCAAGGTAATACCAATGCATAAGAACAAAGGGGAAAGAAATGATGTAGGAAATTATTGACCTATATCAATAATCCCCCAGCTAGGAAAAATATTGCAGTTTGTGTTCAACAAAAGACTAATGGAATTCCTTGAAGTTAATAACCTGCTATCCCCTAAACAATTTGGATTTAGAACAGGAAAGCCAACAGAGCAGGCAATTTTCAATGCAGTTGACAGCAACATACAACAAATTAACTCCAAGCAAAAAGTAATGGGTGTACTCTTTAACTTGTCCAGAGGGTTTGATATGGTTCAGCATGATAAAACTCTCGCACCAATGTGACTTAATGGGTATTAGAGGTGCAGCACAGCAGTGGTTGAGAACATACCTCAAAAATCTTGAACAAAGGGTAGTTGTCCAGAAGAACGGGAATATCTTCCTCTCTCCACTATTAGAAGTTGATAAAGGCGTTCCTTAAGGATCAGTGTTGGGTCCAATTCTATTTCTCATTTATACGAGGGTCATCCGGAAAGTAGTACCCGTTCGTGCCGCATGAAGTGCTGACGACGCGAGTAGCCGCTGGACGAGGTCAGATAGCTTCAGTGGCTTGTCTGCCTTCTCTGAGCCAAGTTGCGTGACGCTAGCATTGCCTGTGTTGTTTCTGTGATTGTTTACAATGTTTAAAAAAATTGAGAACGCCGCCAGTTGTGAAGTGAGGGCAGTGATTAAATTCCTCAATGCAAGAAACGTTCGCCCATGTGATATTCATCGCCAATTAAAGGAGGTGTATGGAGACAATGTAATGGACGAGTCGTCTGTTCGGCGGTGGTGTCGCAACTTCAACATGGGGAGGGGGAACACACACGACGATGAGCGTTCGGGGAGACCGTCTGTCATTACAGACCAACTGGTGAGCTCAGTTGACGAATTCGTGAGGAACGATCGGCGCATCACAATTGATGACATCTGTGAGCATTTTCCCAATGTTTCTCTGGTCCCTCGCGTATCTCAATGAGCTGGCGGCGAAGGACTATGCAGCAGGAATACAGAAACTTGTCACACGTTATGACAAATGCCTTAATTTGCTTGGAGATTATGTTGAGAAGTAGTTTAAAGTATCCTCTTTCAAATAAAATTTTTTATGTTTGTTAATATTTACTTTTGTGTCTTTATTTCACGAACGGGTACTACTTTCCGGATGACCCTCGTATAAATGATCTACCTAGAAAATTAAGAGTAGATCCTCTCGGTAACTGTCTTGTTTGCAGATGATGTGAGCATTGTGCTGTATCAGAAATCCTTTGATGAACCGATGAAATTAGGTGAATCCATTATTCATGATATGGGCATGTGGTGCTATGGAAATGACCTAGTTCTTAATGAAACTATAACTCCATGCCATGCCACGAAAACCCTATGCTATGATATTCTCTGCAGAAAACCTGCCATTCTTGATATAAGCACTTCTCAGCATGACAAGTAACTCAAGTTTTTAAGACTATAAATTTCTGGGAATATATTTGGATAAATACCTGAAATGGGACCCGCACATTACACATCTAAGTAAAAAATTAAATTCTGTGTACCATATTCTTTCAATTCTGAAGCATACTGTTAGTATGGATGTTTTAAAAGCATTCTATTTTGGTATATTTTATTCTCTTGTATCATATGGTAACATAATCTGGGGAAGTGGGTCATCAACTAAGTCAACTAAAATATTTATTATTCCAAAGAAATTGCTTAGGTCCATGTGCAATAAATCCCATAGAGCCTGATGCAAACCACTGTTTTATAACCTTGCCATATTAACAGTCCCTTGTGTTTATTTATAATTCAGTAATTTTTGTAAAAAAAGAAAATGGCTCTATTCCCTTCAAATAATGGCACACACACATATGAGACTAGGACAAGAAATCATCTGTGTGTAGTATCTGCTAGCATGACAATGATGATCAAGGGACCTCATTCTCTGTGCATCAAGATGTTCAACAGGCTTCCCATTAGTTTAAAAAATGAGAAATCATTATTTTTAAAAAGGTATAGGTTATATACTTATATGAAATATGTTTTTACAGTGGGAATGACTACATCAATTCTGGGTATTATTGAATTTTATAATGTGCACAGAATTATGCACGTAGGTGTAATTTTATTTTTTCTGGCTAGTAATTATTAAGTCACACTACTTTTTGATGAAGCCTATTAGAGTACATAATGTGTGATATTCTTTACCATATTGTGTATTTGTCAACTGGGGATATAAATTATTATTAGATAAAAAGTAACATGACAAATGTTATTAAATTCATAAAGGTGTAATGAAATTACACTTCATAATGCAGTCTATTGAAAAACTTAACTCATACGTATCATCTCGTTTAACCACCATCAGTATTTTGCCAAATGTTGATTTATATAAAATCAATAAAGAATCTTTAAGCATGAAAATAATTAAAAAATTAGATTTTGGACAAAACCTAATTTTTTAAAGGAAGCCTAAAATTTCAAATTGAAACAAGTTGCGATTGAGTTATTAGCAAAAATTAACAACATCGTCAATAGAGTAATGAATTATGTTCCAGAAATAAAGAGATTGCATAATTTGGCAGTATTCATTTCTTAAAAAACAGTATATGTGTAGTTCCAGATAATGACAGCTGCCTTGGATGAGTCTAATCAGGAAAAATTGTGCTTCTACTGTATCATGGGCATGAAACAATTTTGAAAGAGAAGAATTGAGTTCATTTTCAAGCAATATAATTATTTTTTCTCAATGCTTAAAAGAATAACTGAGAAAGTTAACATCAAACATTGGGGCAAATCTAGCAATGCAGCTCTATTTTCTGGCAAGATATTTGAGTGTAAAATCATTCTGAATTTATACTGCACTTGTTTATAAAAGTAATGTTCATAATAAATTAAATTAGAGTTGTAAACATGATATTTCCAACTTATGTATTCTTCCAAAGAAAATTCACACATTAAATTAAGAAGAAATTATTTTTATTTTTCCTCATGTACTCATTCACTCACATGCAATAAACAGCTAAGGTATTGCCGGAAGTAGTTTTTTTCAAAATTATCATCTTATTAAATAATATTCAAAAGATTGTATTTTGGCTGTACATATATTTATTTGTAAATATTTGTTTATGACTTATAAGACAATATGTCAAGAGTTCAAAAAGATATGGTTTTCATTTTTATCCTGAATATGCCATTCTCACCAACACATTTACAACAAAGAAATACAATAAGTAGAGGTACTGATGTTTAGTATTTATATATTTTGTTTAATAGACAAATATATTCGAATATAAAGTAAGAAAGTAATGGAAAATAACGTACATGTAAATATATATATTACACCAATGACTGTCACTACTCCTTAGAAAATCATTGTCATTTATGAATTAAATAAATGTTTTCAAACATTTTGTACCATGAGTTTCAGTAAATGTCTTCCACAATATATGCATTTATATAAGCTCATCAAGAGAAGCTTAACAAAGTGTTTCTTTGGCAGTTCTCTTATACTTGCCTTTCTAACATTAAAATCATCATGATTTCCTATTACTATTATTACTTCAGACAAAGTGAGGTAGAAACAGCTATAAAATGCACTCAAATCCAGTTTTCTTCATAACTGGCAGCATTAAACAAATATAACATAGGTACAGTCAATCTTCATTATTAAGGACTTCTTTGGATATCAACACATACTTTGCAAACAATTTTTAAAAGCATAAATCATCAATTTTCATAGTGCCTATGCACCAACCCGTAAATGGAAAAATATAGAACCAACATTGCTGACCAGCTACTATAACCAACTTGCATCAAGTACACCATATTGTGCCAAATAAAAAATTTAGAATCAACAAATGGCATTCTTGTACCAAGTGGCATCACCAAAATTAACAATCATGGTACATGCTTGCAATACATATAGAGAAATATAGCGCAAATATAAAAATCATACATGCCTTAGCTTTGGCAATTTTTGAACAATGAAAATGGAACATATATGACACTTAAAAGAACTAAAAATCCTTCACAATTCATCGCTATTTTTTAATTACATAGAAAAATAATTCATATTCACATGCCAAAAAGATGTACTTGTCTATACCTTGAAGTAAAAAATTTTAACAAATTGAAAACCATACTTTTTTTCAGCGGCACTAAATGGTGTCACAGTTAAGTTACTTTTCCAAAGGTGATAAAAAATTTGAAATTGACAAATGCGTTACACTTGAACACTTGCAGTTTTTGCAGCAACACTGCATTACCATCAACGTGTACAGAATCAATTTAACAATGACCAAATGATTGCATAACATTCACCACAGGCAAAATACTTGGCACAACATGTGTTTGGTAAAAGAAATCAGTATTATTAAAAACTTGGTAAACAAATTATAAAATAAGTTCCCAAATGATAATCCACAATAATGAAGTTTAACTGATTATCTAGCACTAATGCCCATAAGGGCCTTAGGGCACCTTTGGATCAATCAAATTGAGCCATTCATTCATAGTTTATTATAAAGTCAAATGAGATGGATGGCCATTAGTGCAACGAGATAAGAAGCATACCAAACCTGAAGATCAAAGCAAAACATACCAAACCCAATAAATTCAATGAGGGGAGACATTGAATGACCAATTTACCTACCATTCAAATTTTTTTAATATAGCATAACATAAGCATCAACTAAATTTAATAATAGAGATTACTATATAAATAATTATATTATGATCCCATCCCATGGAAACCTTACAAATTTACTGCTATAAAATAGGCTCCATTTATCGCATTATCAAATTTGATAGGAGCAATTGACACATTTCAGAATCAAAGTAAAGCTACTTTAACTGGATAATTCAAACAAAATGGCTCATTAAGGCAGATGTGAAATAGTGGAAGAATGGTTAGAACTAAAGGAATGAGTTGGACAGGAGCATGAAGTTAATTCCCCTATAAACTATTGCTCATCAGCCCATAGGAATGGAGCTGCAAAACTCAGATGAATTAACAAACAGCTGACTAATGAGATAGACAAATGGAAACTCTCTATTGCAGCTTGATGAGGTAGAAACTATAGTTCTACATCGCCCATTTAAAAAAATCCTAGCTTGATTACAAAAAATAACTCTGAGAATACCTGATATCATTAGAAAGTCAGTCAAATGCCCACATATATATATAAATTGTAGGAGGTATAAAAGACATCACGTGCTTTCTTTACAGTACAAATGGAATTAATTTTTTTATCTCATTGAATTAACTAGAAATTTCCCAGAAAGATGATTCAATATCAAAGTCAAACTGTCCAGGTAAGAAGAATCACAAATTACTATAAAATCTTGCATGCACACCAAAAATAAATATTAACAAATATTGCCTGAATATAGACACCATTCAGTAGCTACTATTAAAATCCCAAAGGAATGGGTAGTATAAATTTCTAATAATCATCACATTTTCTGTAACATTCCAACATATTATGAGTCTGAAAAAAGACTCAATAGTAAAAATGGTTTCCACTGAGAATCTTTCATTCATCTTGAACAGAAAGCAACGGACTGCCCGGAGTAAACTGCTAGTTCTATCAAGCAGTTAATGAAAACAAGTGTTTATTAGGAGGTAGCTAAATGAATTAACAAATATCATATAGTGACATATAAGAGGAAGATTCGGTAAGTGTTAACAACAAAAGCATGTAAATATTTAAAATTTCTTTGGAAATTGTGAAAGTAGTACAGTGATTCTGCAGAGTAATGCAGCTAAATCTTTCATTCCTCAACAGTTAAAAGTTATCAAATGGTAGACATGCAATGAAACCGTTGTGATCTCAAAATAAAATTATTCTACAAATCTCTACCCTCAGTACTCTCATTATGATCCTAGTCTAAGGAGGACTTAATATGAAAAGAGCAGATACCTGCAATTTACCCATTAAAACTTGCTGTTATGCAAGGACAAATAAAACTTTTTCATTCACACAGTAATGCCCAAAACAATACTTTGTACTGAACTAACCAATTTTCTCTAATTAAACAATTACACCACTTAATAATGAAACTGAAAATGCTTACAAAGCAGCTTCATTAAGGCCAACAGGGAAGGGCTAATAATATGTCCCTTTAAATATGTTCAACAAAATTAAGCATACATGAATGAAAATACATATAACATGTGTGGAGTACACAAAGTCAGCTCTTTATGTTCAATAACTACTGTTAATTCAAAAGTAAATATGAATGTATAGATTGAAATGATAACAAAATAAAAATATGGTTACCTAAATCCATTAAACTATCAACAACTGGTGCGTGTAGCAGCAACCCTCAAGGAGAGGTATTGGCTAATAATAACTGCCCTGAATGTTTTGATTTGTCTGTTAATTATAATAAGTAAACAATATGTAAGCACTGTATAATGTAGAAAAAAATAAAGCTATTTGTCGGACGTATGGAACAAGAAAACCTCTCCCAAGTTGTACACCCAAATAACCATGGGCTAGACTGACCAAGAAGTACATATGACCACCAGACTTAGCTATGAAAAATTTGTGACTTCAATAATAATGTATATTGGAACCTCTTTCAATCAGCAAAGATACACACCCATTCATACAATCGCAATCACACTACCATTCAGCTAAGACAAATCAGTTCCTCACATTTGACACCATAGTAATACCCGCATTAAGAGTTGAAACCATAAGACTGGAGCAAAATCCTGATAACTACAGTAGAAGTCTGCATTTTGGCATGAAAAACTGTCACATAGAAAATGGTCAATCATGAATACCCTTCATGATAAATGTTTACAATCACATTTCACTTGTCACAATGATTAATTAATTCCAAATAAATATTTTCAATGACAGTGACAAAAGAGGACAAGCCTCACAACCAGTAAAGAACAATATTAGAAATTGTGAAACATATAAAGTAATTGGTCAACTGTAAAATATAAACTCTGTAGTGAAGAGACCTTCAGATAAAATCATTGTAAATACATTTTTACCTATAAAATGTCTGCTTTTCAGGCAGAAGAGGTATTTAGTCATTAAAAAATCCCAATAACAGTGCAATAAATTAAGTCTTTTGGTCCTAGCTGACTGGAATATATATTTATTCCCCAGCCAACCAATGTGCACCCATTTCACTCACCTGAGACTTCCTCCTATCCTTCTCCTCCACCCCATTATTTCCAACCATATTCTCATCATCTCCTTCCGAAGACTCTTGCTTAATGCTCACCACGCAGGGATCATCCGAAGGTCCAGCCCCACTCACTCCCACCACAGCCTCTCGGCTCGGCTCGTCCCCACCCTCACCAGTTCCACCTGATGTGCCTGTATCCCTGCTCTCTTCACCAATTCCTAATAAGATCCCCTTCGTGTTCTGCATCAAACTTTCTGCAATAGCCTCCACCCGTCTCTTCTTACCCGTAGTGCTTCCTCTCCTCCTCGGAGCACTTGGAACTACAGAACCCCTGCTGGCTGTGCTTGCCCTCGAACCCCTGGGCCTACCTGGAGAACGTCTTGGCCTCCCCCTCGTCGTTCCTTCACCCCTGCGACTGGCACTCCTGCCCCTCCCACGCCTCCCCCTACCCCTGCTCACTCCCTCAGCCTCCCTTCCGGCAGTCCATGTCATATCCACTGGCCACGGCTGGGGTGGATCTCCTGAACCCTCCCCATCTGGACTACCATCACTCTCATCGTCCTCTTCATCGTCATCGTCGTCTTCATCGTCATCATCCTCTTGCTCGCCTCTCGGTTCTGCCTCACCACCCGACACGTCTACTCCTCCCACGGCTGCAGCGTGGGCTGCAGCTGCGGCTGCCCCCAATGCCAGAGCCCTTGCCGCAGCCAGCAGTGGTAGACCTGCCTCCTCTGGGGACATTGCATGGAAACAGCGCTTGTAGTGTGGATGCTCCGGCGAGATGTGGTGCTTCTCTAGCAGATGCCGCCTCAGAGACTTGCGCACGGAGTAAGCCTTGTCACACAGCAAACAGCGCATGTGCTTGAGCCCTGTGTGGGTCATGAGGTGCGCGCGCAATCGGGATTGTTGAGAGAACACCTTCTCGCACCTACAACACACACACCCACACGACACCCATAAAGTTGGTCTGGTTAACAATCATTTCTTAAAATGAATAGCTAAGGAAAGATGATAACTTAATTTAAAAATGTCCAAAAGAGAATTCATGGGCATTGGCAATATAGTGACCATCGTAAAAGAAATCATAAATGGCACAAAAAATGCATATGTAGTGAGAAGAAACCAAAAACTAGCACCGCAGCGTTGTGCAGGTTTGACCAAAGGCACCAGAAGCAGCATATAAACATATACTCCAACTCTGCAGATTGATTCACTTTCACTGTCTCATGGAAATTATAATGCCTCCGCCCAATAAAGGAAAAGTCTAAAAATTATGAGATCAAGCATGGTTGGTAATAATAAAAGACTAAACAAGACTACTTACAGGCCAACCAATATAAATCCCAACAATTTGAGAAATGAAGAACAAGGTTTGCCGGGAGGGTTAATATTATTTGAAGAGAGAAATATAATATCTGTTTGATAGTCTTTATTCACTTAGCAATAAAGGCTAGTGTCATGATAGTTTATGTCTAACCACACAGGGAAAAATAAGACTAGATCAAATGGAAAAATTTCAGACAGATGTTGAATTACATTATTGAGTTAAATGTACATGTAAACAAACTATTGCTCCAAGAAGTATTTACATAGGTGATTCTTAAGTTTCCTGATTACTTGAAAGTTAAGTAAGGATAGTAATGGAAATAGAAACAAAGATACAATAAAGTCCAGCTCACAATACATATTAACTCTTCGACCACCAAAATGTAGAAAGATGTGGATTTTAACACAGTATCATTCTTCACACCACACAACCCAACCTTTAGATATATCTATTGAAATGAAAAATAATTCCAAGTAAGGTAAGAAAAAACTTATGAATCACACATAACTAGGGAGTGAATGCCTCAAGCTAAGAGAATAATTCTAAGTACAGAGGCAAAGAGAAGCTTAGAGTGAGTGCACACTTAATAAAATGAGGGACTCTACAAATTCATAGTCTGAAAGACAAAAAAATCATAACTTAATAAAAATATGTATATGCTCAATATAAAATAATCTTAATTGAAATAAGATGTGAGAAAATCTTTAAATTTTATTAATTAGAATTTATCAAAACAAAAAATAATTAGTATGAACAAAAATAATCTGAAAGCTATAAAAATGTTTTAACTTTTACTTACACCACACAACAAATCAGAAGCCCTTAGTCAAGCACAATTCACAATGCATAACAAGTTAAATATGTAATTACAGCCTAATTAAAGAGAAAAACATATCAAAACATTTTGACAGAAGAGAAGAAGAGAAAGAAAATGTGTCATAGCCATATGTAATTCAGCTCTTGGAATTATTAACATTTTTCCAATTAAATACTATACTGATTTACAAATGACCAGATTAAGGAAGACAGGACAAAGTTACAGAGAATAGCTATACAAGGAATATGATATTCTAATTTTATGTGCCTGAAATGTGATGTTGACACATCCATTAACTGCGGACTTGAGATTGGAAAGCGTTGCCATTGAGTACCATGAAAATAACTTACATTACATGCAAACATGGCTTTTAAACATGCAATAATGCCCAGGCTACTTCCGCATGCATTTGACGGCAGAGGCAAGGCTTGGTTTTGGCCCCAGGAATGTACAATAGATGTTACAATGCTTTCCAATCCCTCACAAAAGAGTTCCAGGTGAAGTTAACAAACATTTGAATAAAATTTTTCTAGCAATACTGAACTGTAAGCTAAAAGAAAGACAGTTTTCACAGTAATTATGAAACACAACCTGACTATGAATCAGTTATGCACTCACAAAAACAATGAAATAACTTGCACTGGCTAGCTACAAAAAATGCCATTAGTGAGTTGTTCCATGATTTATCAAAAAGAGGCTTGAATGATTGAAATTTTTAAGTGAGGAAAGTTTTAAAGCATTATAAAAATGGGCTTAAACCCCTTAAGAATTGTTGAATTTTAGAAAGAAGTTCATCTACTTCAGTAATGTTTATGTTGATTAACTTTAAAGGTGTGAAATTTGGGTTTGAAGCCCACAAGTTAATTTTATATTAATCAGGTCAAAGGAGCCCATGGATCATTGATCCAAGCCACTTTTTGCAATACAGATTTTATTTTAATGAGAGAAAGGGGTTGTCTCAATGTAAATATTGAGCTACAATTAGAAACACATATTTATAAATTTGAGAAAATGTGGCAAAGACCAACATCACATGAACCCCTCAAAAATCAATGTGCATGTGGTCAACTTGTAAGAAGTGTCCACGTTGACCAAACTAAAACAACAGTCTTGATTTACACTTGGGACTTTTAAAGTTCAGGGCATATGCATCACATCTTCCAGCCGAACAGCACTGATGGTGGGAAAATCGGTGGACTTGTAAGAGTGAGGTTGGGATTAGAAAGAGGAGACAATGTGGAGAAACATGACTCGGGCATGGCTGGGATTAAGGGGGGATAATAGGCATGGCAAGAACTCACAGGGGACAGGGAAATGCGTTGGACGGCTCGTGGACAATGGTGATGTGGCGCTGGAGGTACTTCTCACTGTTGAAACCTTTTCCACACTGAGGACAAAGAATCTGGGTCTGGCGGTTGTGGATGACTCTGTGCTCTTTCAGGGCAAAGCTGTTAGTGAATGACTGCAAATTTCCACCAAGAGCACCGAGTAGCACAGAGTGGGTAAATAAAATAGGGCAAAAGAATTAATTGTTGGAATTCATATTTGAAAACAAATACTTTCACTCCCAAATGCAATTACAGTGAAAAAATGAATTTACAATCTCCTAATTTACATAATCCCTGAACTTACATATTTTTCTAAGTTTGAGGGCAGCTACATATAAATCAAGAGAGTAAAACACTCAAATTTAGATTTCAGGGAACACAATTTATGTAAAATCTTCGCATCCCTTGAAGATAGCATATCGATTTTTGTGGTATATTTTCCAGGTGAGTCATTGCAATGTTTACACTATGCATATTGGCTCATTAGATTAATTTTTGCTAATATTTTTTATCAGGCATATGCTAACCAATTTTTAAGATGATGATGAAATAAGCTATCTGCCACCAGAGCAATATGAATTGTGCACTCCATTATGCTTTTTTCCAGCAAGAGTGGTTTCAGTTATCATCGAAAATAAAGCTACAATAATCTTCATCAGCACATTTTGATTTTTTAATATTGATTATATTGCTTTAAAATGACTGAAAAAACACACAGTATGTATTGAAGCTAAAAATGCCATACAATTAGACATCTGAATGTGAAGAACTTGGTTGGAAATCGAATAATCATATTTCGAAAGACCTTCATAGAAAACAGGATACTCTGTACAATACCTTGGCATACTGCATTTCACATTATACTGCTATTTCCTCAGACTTAGAAAATGGAGAGTCACAAAAATATTAGTAAACTCTCAAATCTTCTCAGCATTAAATAAATAACAAGGAGACAATGAAAAATTAAAGACATCCCCATTCTTTCCTTGAGGCCCCCAATTTCTTTTTAACTATCAGTAGACTATATTCACTGCCAGTGGTGAAGGTAACTTGATCAAAGTAATGATGATTCATATCCCATCTAATTTTAATGCCAGTCTCCTATGACAGAAATTTCACTTCAAATTTAGCAATGCTAGGATTTTTTTTCATTTACTCACAATGCACATGCCTGGTTAAAGAAACAGATGGGAGTATATATTTTTCACATTACTAAAATCAATTTCACTATTCTATACATAAAACATCGAAATACACTTTTAAAAAAACTTGTACCTCCTGATCCCAATTTTACATAAATATTCATTTTTATTTTTCATTGGTTAATTCAGAAGCATAAATTCAAGATTCCACTGTGTATAGCCATGAGCACAATGCAAAGCTGCATTGTCTGCACATTATGATTGTGACATTTTTATTTAGGCAACACAAGCATCCTATGTAAGTAGCAGTGTAAAATAAAAGCAGAAGTTTATAATAACTTTGAGGTAACAAATGCTCTTTTCCACATTACTTAAAATCATTGATTATATAACATTTAATTGAACGACGAATGGAATTATAAATCTTACAATTTAAAAAACAATTTGTTCAAGTTAACTTACCTTTCCACAAATTTCACAGTTGATTAAACCTTCTCCTGTATGCTTCCTAATATGGTATTTTAATTTCTGAAAAATTTTGGATAAGATATAAATTAATAAATTACTTAAAAGAAGAAAACCAGCAATGTTAACATTAATTAATTAATACAAAATAATAGTAACACAAGAATTTTTTTTAATGTTAGCTATCTTGAAAAAATTACAATGGAATAAGCTAATGATTGGTCATATTAGCATTTTTGCATCAAATAAATACATTGGGTTGTGAAATATGACTGACCTATTTCTCTTTGGAAAAAATTTAACTACCACAAGAAAATTCAATTTAATATGAATATAAACAGTTTTCTTTAGACAGGGTGGGCAGCAATTAGATGGTTTTCAATACCACCTAATAAAACATGAGATTATCAGCAGGCACCTAGTGCTCATGAAAACAATCATCCAATTATCAAGTATTTATCTACCATGGAATTCTCACCCAAAGAAGGGATTTCAATTTAAAAAGTGAATGTGATAAAGAAATTCATACAATATAGATGTTAACACTTTTAATCATAAACCATAAACACAGTAATCAACGCGAAGGTCGGTTTTATATACCACAATACCATATATTACATTATACCAGTTAAGTATTATCATAAGGAAACAATAAGGATAGAATCAAATTTAATGAAGATGAATGCCTGATGGATTTTCTTCCAATTACAACAAAATATTTTTGTATGCAACCTAAGGAGAAGTTGAAGTCTTTTATTATATGAATATTTAAGACAGTTTCATTTTGCATGGGAAAAGTAATTAAAACAGTAAATTTGAAGAAGAATGCACTGTTTATTCAGTATGTTTCTGATAATATCAACTGTTCTTCCTGTGGCATAATTATACACAAGAATGTGTAATACCAAAAAGATATGGTGTTCACATATCTTTAATAACGATACATTCATGATTTCTTACTTAAATCATTACTAATGTTTTATAAAAGATAAATGGTTATTTTTTTAGCAGCAGTGGTCCCTAAAAGACACTGATAAATAAAGTCATCAAAGAAACTAGATCTCTAGATAAAGGAACCATTAATCAAAAACATACAGCTTAATTACATGAAATACTATGATAAATTAAGCTCTGGCAGCATGAAAACAAAAATCCCTTTTGATAATCATACATTCAACAAATTTTCCTCTAATTTTTATAAATTTAAAATAGCTATATAATTTGATACTTGTGGATTGAAATGCAGAAATATCGGTGTAAAAATCATTCTCCTTGATCACGATTTGAATTCAGATCCTTCATGGTCTACTTTATTGGTAATTGATGAATGCACTTTGCAGTTTCCATATGAATATTTATTTGGCACGACCATGGTTTCGTTGAAAGGCAACATCTTCAGGTGACAGGTAGCAACACAGAACAATAATATAAATCAATCACCGGAGGGTGGGAGAAAGGTAGATAGGGAAAGACAAGGTAGCAGGAATGGAGGGGTAGGGTGATGGGAGGGGGAGTAGAAGTGAGATGAGGAGGGGTGGTAGCAGGAGGCATTGTCTGATGCATTTATCAGCGGGTGGGAAATGGTCAGGATCTGGGGACGACTAAGTTGGATAGGCCAGAGGATGAGAGAGGGGAGGGCTGTATTTTAATGGCTACCTCGGTCAGCAGGTAGGAAATGGGAAGTGTCAGGGGTGGAAAATGAAAGGTGCAGGAGGGGGGAACGAGAGAGATACAATTGGTCAATAACAAAGCACTTAGGTTGCAAATGGCTAAAAATTTCGAGCTCTTTGAGGGCATCTAATCTCGGTTCCTTCTTCTCTATGTGTAGAACCTTCAGCTGGAAATCACTGCTGTGTTCTTAGTCAAGTAGATGTTAGGTGAAATTTGAGCTCTTTCTGCCATTGATGTAGCAAGCCTGGTGTTCCGTCACTCTATTGGCAACATTTAGGTCATTCTTCTCTTGTACAGTGTGTCCATTAATTCTGTTTAGTACCCATTGTTGGCCGCTATGTTTGATCGTAAGGATCTCTTTTTTGGTGCTGGCTTCTGACATTGCAATGTGGCACAGTCAGTGAATCATTGAGCAGAGGGCCGTGTTTTCTGGTGGAAATTATGCATAGAGTGTTCATGGATAATGACATCGGAATTGCACTGCTTCCTGTAAATCATGGAATCAAACCTCTGGTCGTGAATTTTAATTTATAGATGTAAAAAATTTATAGTCTCTTAGTTCTCTAATTCCACTGAAAATTGACCGTAAGGAAGCTCATTAGTTGTCTTGATAATCCGGACCACACACAAAACATGCCGTCAACACAGCGGCACCAATGGAGTAAGTTTTGAGTCAAGGGACGTATTGATGAGAATAAGTTCTTTTCAAAGTTATTGATGTAAATATCGGCTACGATAGGGGAGCCCATAGCTAAGCCTTCCAATTTTTGATAATATTTATTAAAAAGAAAACTACCTGTATTTTGAGACACACAGGTTTTCAGTACAGCACATATTTCACTAATCACAGGGTAGGGTGTACTGGATTTATCAAGGGTGGCTTTGGTTAAATTGATTGCTTCTGTTCTCAGCACATTTGGAAACAGGTTAATTACGTCAAACGACACTAATATCCACTTTTTGGGTAGTATTTGTTTAGAGTGCAAGTTCACAAAATCATAGGAAATCTTGATTCTGACGAAACTATGGTTGAGCCAAATAAATATTCATGTAGAATCTGCTAAGTGCATTCATATTAATACGAAAAACTTCCACCAAGTCATGCCTGAGACAGGATTTTACACTATTGGTAGTCTAATTGGTCGAAGAACTTGAATGGGTATTGAGGGGGGGAACCACATTCAAGTCCTGGTTACGGCAAAAGATTTTACGCAGCGTAACTTCTGCTATTCAATGGAAATCAGCAGATGACTACATTTAAGTAAATGTCGTGGCATTTCCTGCAGTTCTTTGCATTAGTGGATTGCCATGGAGTATGATTGCATAACCACTAAAAACCCTCCCGACAACCTTGACATGATGGAAGAGCTTGGGTGTTCTGATGACACCTATAGCAGTACCACCGCCAGATAGTCAAACAATAAGGGAAAGACAAAAGGTAGTCCTTGCAGCATCTGTTCCTCAATGGGGTAGTAGAAATGCATTTCTGAAATGGATGCCCCAGTGAGGCAGACATTTTAGAAATGGTGTCATTTTGAAAATACTCTTGGAGAAGGCAATGGGAATCTCAATTAAATATCCAATGCTTATATGATGGACATAGATTAGAGTATGAGTGGTAACCAAAGATTTCAGTCCACTGGGCCATGCTTCCCGCCTAGCAGTGGGAAAGGCTAGGCTTTTGTGGGCATTATCTCACGAAATCTTTGCAAAGTGAAATTGACAGCAAAAGTAGTAAAGAAGAAGATAGTAGGAACAAGAAGAGGATAGTAAGAACAGAGAAATTAGAAAATAAATGTATACCACCTGAGATGAAGAGAAGAAATTGAGATATTTCAGGTTGGTGAGAGATGAATGGAAGCACAGCAGGGATTATTAAGGTGATAATTACAGAATAAATACAGTGGAGGGGTGGCATTATTAGTAAACATAAAGGCAGGAAGAAGCAAGTAAACAAGCAAGTGACTGATAGAATATTTTCAGAAGAAGTCAAAGCTGGTCCATGACAGTGAGATAGAAAGGACAATAAGAAAATTGAAATTAATTAAGGCTATAGCAGTAGTATTATTCCTAAGACTCTACTTGAGGGTTTTTTTTGGAAGACATGGAAGGACTAATTCATATACTTAGCAGTTCAACTAACTCATTGAACTAAAATTTGATGAATGTAAACATATATTTAAGAACTTTGCAGTCCTAACATTAACTTTAATACAAAATTGTCCAATATCAATTGAAAATTAAAATATTGAAAATGAAAAATGAATAGTGAAATCATTGTCATAGTCCTGCCCATTTCAAAATTCCTTGTTCATATAATATTTTCATGTGGCTTAGAAATCAAATAAATAGAAGAAAGTAGGAGTTTACACTAAAGAGTTCTTTTAGACTGACCTACAATCTTAAGTCACTAGAATGAGCACACTGTGGAGGGCTAAGCACTTAGCATAAAAGACAGTTATAGTCTAGTACATTAGTTCTAGCAAATTGAGTTTTAGGTGATTGTATTGATTAAATTATATGTTAATTAGACCACAAATTTATCCCAAATTTCCAATGTTAGTCTGTCTGGCATCAAATATTGGAAAATTGGTATGCCTTGCATCATTAAAACAAAATGAATGCAAATTTTAACCAGCAAGAGAATATTGGCATACTTTGTCAAATGAAAGAGAAATGGGTGGAGTAGGACACAGGACAGGAGTTACAGGATTTATTTCACATGGAAAGTAGCCAAATTTTGTTGATTAAAATTACAAGATATGCTTAGTTCAATACTGATAACTATTGGCAAATGATTCAAGAGAAAAATGGAAGATACGATGTAGCATACAGCTTATTGCTCTCTAGGAACCAGCATACCAAAGCACACTCCATGGATAAGAACTATTTGAGAAAAATCAATGCATTTAAATAGTAGGGCATCCACTTGGATGTGCGTGTCTATCCTGAGAGGGACCAATCCACCCGATTAATTGGAAAACTTCTCATGAGAATGTTCTCCTGTTCAGTAAGGCAGATGGGCAACGAGAAGCAGAATATCAATTACTTAAGATCCTTCGAACCCACTAGGTAAAAATTTATTTACCCCGTATACATAAAACGTGATGCTAGAAATAATCAAATGACCCTTTTGAGCCAAACTGAATGACAGAATAATGAAATCATTTTAAATCATGTCCAAATGCAGCCCTTCCACTAAGGGAATGAAACAAAATTTGGGCACATCAAAGTGGGCGGACAGTTCCCGAACCAACTAGGCTGTTCCCTTCAATGCATCCCAATCAGGGACAAGGTTTTCGGATGGGGAAATTAAAATTAGTCAAAGCGTGGCACAGGGAAGAATCAAAAAAGGTGAAAAACCTCTAATATTCAAATCCCTGGCTATAGTTTAATTAGAAAATGAATAAATATTACAGAATCATTATGGACATTTCGTGAAGGAAGATAAAATGTACCAAGGTAAGTTAGCCATATCACATATTGGATCCATTTGGCACCGCTTTCCTTTCCTATGAGCCAACACTTGAAAAGTTTTAACCGTTTCTAAAAATTAATAAATACCTGTTTCTTGGAGAAGGTTTGCCCACAGTATGGGCAGCTACAAGTCTCCTCTCGAGTGTGAACACGGATATGAGAATTGCAGGCTCCCTTGTCAGAAAATCGCTTGTCACAATGAGTACACTTGTAAGGCTTTTCTCCTTTTAAAAAAGAAAAAGTTCAATAATCATTAAGAATATGCACATAAATGTGTACAGACATAAATTACAGTAAAAATATTCCACATGATTGTTTATGGCTAATTTTCAACGAAAAAAAATGTTCATATGGTCCCACAATTAAGGGGAAAATGCTGATTTTCCCTGGCTAATGATCCTTTGAAATACAACAAACTAGGTCATGTAAATTAAGGACAAACAAACAACAGCATGAGAATATTAATTATCTGATTAACATCTTACTCTTTCAAACCCATTCACTAAGGAGGAGGAAAAGGACAGAAAGAAATGCAAGAAGCTTGGCTTGTTCACCAATGTTCATGGATAAGACACCAAGGAGAGGAATTTATATGGATAAGTGTAAATCAATCATTTTTTAGGTATCTACCCCATCTTAGAGTAGTCCTAACATGACAATAAATATAATGATTTTCACATTAACACAATTTTAGATAAAATTTTTATTTCTCATAAATAAAAATGTTGAAAATGATTTTTTCAAATTCTAACAAACTTACACATTTGCAATAATAAAACAATTCAGTCATTTCTTAAACATTTTATCTTTGAGTTGGTCAAAAGGTCTACAAATTAAAATGGAGATGTCAGCCATCCCATAAACTAAAATCAATGAAACAATGTACATTCATATCATAATTGAGAGGACACCATGATAAAGGACTAATGCCACACATTTGGGCGTAACTTGAATGATTATTACCAGAAAGCCATCAGGAAACATGGTAATTGAAAAGTCAAATGAACAGATAAATATAAGTTTCAGGTTTAACTTTGTGGAATTCCTTCATGATGAGGATAAAAAAGAAACTTTACACTTCCACAATAAAGATTTAATATTTCATGACCATGGTTTCAATGCTGTGCATCATCAGGTATCCTACATCAAAACTTATATAGTCTGGCTCCAAGAAGGGAGTAAGGGAGAGGGGGTAAGTCTTACCCCCTCTCCTCTCCGTTACTCTCTATGCCTTACTCCCCTCTTGGAGCCAGACTATATAAGTTGAAAAATGTTTATATATGTTACCTGATGATGATGCCCAGCTTCGAAATCATGGTCATGAAATATTAAATCTTGATTGTGGAAACTTAAAGTTTCTTTTTTACCCTTATCACGAACAGATCATACACACACCTGGCCCATAACAAAGAAACCATTCACATCCATAATTAAATAAAGAATATAATCATATTCCAACTTAGCTTGTGGCAGAGGAGGCCCTTTTCCCCAGGTGAAAATTTTCTAAGTCATTTGTATCATACAATACCTACAGCAAGTATGGGATTTTTTACGTTGATCAATGACAGCAAAAAATATTTAAATACAAGAAGGTACTCCAAATCCTCAAAACATAACATGAAATGCTGCATCAGAGGGTAATAAAATCAAATGTATAAAGTGCATATCATTCCTACCATTATTTCAAATCTGGTATGAACGAGTTTAACCAAGATCAGTGTTGAATAACCTATCAATAAAGCAACAGCTAGGGAAAAGAATACAGCATAAAGTGAAATTTTATGCAACACTTTTTTGTTTTAAAAAGATTACATCCCTGGGAGAGCATTCAAATGACTTAAACCAACGAGTTAAGCAATTAATTAATCCAACAAATTAATGTAAATTAAATATCACCGACCTGTATGGATTCTTATGTGTCGTACAAGATTTGAGCGTTGTACAAACTCCTTTGGACAATGCGGGCACTTGTGGCGGGGACCGTTATGTATTAAAAGGTGTTCGTTGTAACTGTCTTTTCTCTGAAAACAAAAGAAGTTGGTCAATATACAATTCCCAAGCTACAAATTACAAATTCACTTATCTATTACTCTACAAGCATGAGTCTTTCAGCCAAAAAATGCTATTTCTTGGTCATTTTCTTGGACAATAACCGAGGAATTTTTTCAAGTACCACGAATTTTCAAATTTTCATTATTGGCACATGAAAAATATTAAAAATCAACAGAGAAGTAAAATTTTAGTTAATGCAAAAAATACTTCAAAAGCATATTTTGATGTATTACAAATTCATTCATTCACTCTAAAGATTATTAGTTATTAAAATATATATAATACAATAACAAAATAAATATAAAGTTATTTTTACTGTAATATTTTATTTTAATAACAATTAAGGGCTAGTAGACACAGAAACTATCCAAGAGAGATGGGAGGAATATATAGAAGAATAATATGGTAAAGAACTTAGGCCAACAAGGTTAGACATGGAAAGAGAACATGACGTAGTGGAAGATAACTTAGGTCCAGACATATTTGACAATGAGATAGAATGGGCATTAAGGGAGATGAAATCAAATAAGGCTGTGAGGGTAGACAACATTCCTGCGGAACTACTAAAAGGTTTAGTAAAAGGAGGAAGGAAGAGGCTATATGGGCTGATCTGTAGTATCTAGGAGGAAGGAATCTGGCCGGAAGACTTTGTGAGATCAGTGTTAGTCCCTATTACGAAAAAGGTAAAGGTTACATCATGTGAGAACTACAGAAAAATAAGTTTGATTTCTTACACAGCTAAAGTGGTTCTCAGGTTCATCAACAAAAGGATGGACAACAAGGCAAATGATTACTTAGGGGATTATTAGTTTGTGTTTAGGAAGGGAAGAGGCACGTGCGATGCCACTGCAGTAATGAGATCACTAATTGAGAGGAATCGAGTTAATTGGGGAAAACTAAGGAGTATATTAAAGAAAATAGGAATAGATTTGAAAGAAAGGAGGCTATACCGCAATCTGTACATATCTCAGACTACTCAGGTGCGAGTGGGGGACGGAAAGTCCAGATGGTCAGAGTTAGGAAGAGGTGTAAGGCAGGGTTGTCAATTATCACCAGAGCTGTTCAACATATATATGGAGGAAATGATTAAAGAGGCATATGAAGAACTGGAGGTAGGGATGAAAGTCGGCAGGGTATTCGTAAAATCAGATAGGTACGCTGATAACCAAGCTCTAGTTTGTCAGTCAGCCAAGGGGTTGCAAGCATTGCTGAGTGAATTGGAAATTCAGTGCAATAGATATGGGATGAGAATCAATATATTTTTAAACAAAGGTTAAGCGATTTTCCAGAAAGAAAAAGGCTAAGCTAACCACTAAAATAGGAAGGCAAAAGCTAGAGCGAGAACAGTTTACCACTCTCAGAAGTGTTTTGGACCCAAATAGTCAAAGTAGTAGGGACATAAGGAAAAGAATTGCCCTAGGCAAAGAGGCTTTCACAAGAAGGAGGGAGCTGATGGCTGCAACACTTGAGTGTGGATGTTAAGAAAAGACTCATCAAAACTTTGATATGGAGCACAGTTATGTACAGCGCTGAAACGTGGTCACTGAAGCAGCATGATAGAAGTAGATTGGAGGCTTTTGAAATGGGGGTGTGATGAAGAATCGAGAAGGTGAAATAGACCAAAAGAAAAACTAATGAGGAAGCAGGTATGGTTGGCAAGGAGAGGGGTTCCTTGGGAGAAATCCTAAGGAGGCAGGAAAAATGGTTGAAGGTAGTAGGATGTTGAAGACTGTAATATAGGGGAGAATGTTGGGCAAATGAGGAAAGGGCAGGAACAGGATAGGGATGTTCAACAGGATGAAGGGAAGAAGGAAATACAAAGAGATGAAGAGGGACTTGATGTAGAGTAGGTTGCTGAATTGTGTTTTATTAGGAGTCACAAAATTTTAGTAGTTATGTCAATCCGAAACCTACCTTTATGGGTATATTACTTAATAATAACAAGGGCTAGGAGTGAAAGTTTTTTTTTCATCAGAGAGCAAATTATATATTCACATAGGGCAAAAAAGGACAAATCTTTAACATTATAATCTACCTCTACAAAAATTGACATCTGCACAAAGTTGCTTAACAACCTGCCGATTAAAAAATGAGAAAATAATTTCACTATCCAAGAAAAATCTATTCGCATATCTGGTTGATGAGTTTTACTTTAGCGTGAATGAACATCTATGTAATATGTGCATGCTAGTTTCATGTCATAATGGAATGATGTATTTCTCTTGGTGAATAATGTGATCTACATCCCATTCACCTGTCATATAGTCTTAATACTGTACACTGTGTCCGCTGGACAAATACACATATCATTATTATTACAATCTATATTTGTTTGTTTACACAGGAAACAGCACTTATAAAATTAAAGGTATGTTTTCATGTGAAAAATTCTTCATCCATGACCAAATATTCTTTTTGCAAAGTTTGTCTTAAGGAAATTATAAATTCAAGATGGTTCAAATAATTATTTACATGAAACAATAAAAAAAATGGCCTCTAATGGGTGCAATTCAACATACCGTAAATTCTTTGCCACAATGTTCACAGCGGGATATTCCTGTACCCGTGTGAAGCTGTCGATGACCATACATCCCTGATTTTGATGCAAAACCCTTGCCACAGTCTGGACAGTGATAAGGACTCTCGTTTTCATGGTCAATTTGGTAATGGAGTTTCCTGAAACAAACCATAATATGCATTAGAGGAAGAATAAGGTATCACAAATCAATAATATTTCCTGACAAAGAAGAAAAATATGCAAATTATAGCTCAGTCATATTTTTTACAGCCAGATCCTATTTGCTATTAAAGAACTCAAGTTTCTCCACAAGAGCAAAGTGACCAAAGAATTAAGTAGAAAATTTAAAAAATATTCATTCACAATGTTTAAGCAGTTCATGTCACAGCAGTCATGAGTAGAACAATTATGAAGCGATCTCTCTCCTCTGAAATTCTAGTCAATGGGAATCTCTGTAACCCGTAACTGAAACAAATGAGTTGTCATCCAAGCTTTATTATTTGAACAATTAATTTCCAAATGTGGCATTTCCTGCTATTCATTTTCTCCATGCCAGCTCCATCACAATAGAGAAGGAGAGTGATTTAAGTCCATAGTCTCTTGGCCCTGTCTTGGTTACCTTCTTTCATGACCACTGCCCACTCTATAAATGGATACCGTATTAAAGGTCTCTTCAGAATTAAATAAGCAGAAATAAATTTTCTGGTGGGTAAATTTCCACCAATTCCTTTTTTTCCAAACAGGGCAATAGCAGTGGCTAAGCAGTCTAAACTCGTATTGTGATATTTCTTTAGAAAATCTGTTGTGGTGGATTTAATATGTTTCTAGCCAACCACCAATGCACAATGTCTTTACTGTGAATTGCAACCAATAGCTTGTTTTAAGGAGCTTTAAACCAATACGTGGGCTGGTAACTGAAATCCAAGTCTATAAGTACAGCTAAAATGAGGGGGAATCAAACAAGTCACAAATTGAAATACCCTTTTATGATATTCATATCACTGTACATAATGCTTTGTAGCAATCTTTTTCTATTTTTCACCATTGTTGACAATGCTAAGTAAGACATTTAGTATTTCTCAACAATGCAATATAATTTATTTGGACCATCACACTTTTTCTAATACAAAATATGAATATGCAGGAGTAGGCATTCCATCACAATGTTAATTTGGAAAACTATGGGTATCTAACATGGAAATTCATCTATTTCTGTAAATGCTTCACTTGAAATAATTTCACCAGCCTAATGGCACATTTAAGAGAGCAATGGAAACTGTAAATTGAGCACTACTCCCTACACAAACTTGCATCCCCTTTGTTTATTAAGGGAATGGGGAACTGAATCCCAGACTCAACAAGTGAAATGAAATGCAAAGTAAAAAAAAGGGCGTAACTGGCAAATATTGCCATTTTTATTTTCTATGGTGTGGAAATACTTTAAAATTAGTATTTAAACAAAAAAAAACTAAAGTGCAAACGGGGACAGGCAAAAAACCTTTTCATGAAACAAAACAAGACTATAGCATGTTAATATGAGACTTGACATGACAAAAGATATTCATTTTATTCATAAATTTTTAAAGCCAAATAATCATGACAGAGATTTATGTCATCCAAATCATACCTTTCATCCTTTGAGTCGAATCTCTTCTGACAAATACGACACCGGAATCCAACTTTTGTGGTCTTACTATGCTTCATCCTATAATGTATTCCATATGCACGCTTACTCCACAACACCTTTCCACACAAGGAGCATTCACGACGGCGTGACTCTGAATGTACTACCTGCTTATACAATGAAAAAGGAAATACTGATTAAAACCTTCATGAATTTTCTAAAATAACTATCTTAACAGTATCAAATGGATCATGCAATTTAAACAATAATTGCCAGAAGATAAAAATGGTTGATCTCAAGAAACATTGCATTAATACTTAAACTCAATATGTAAATTAAACTCAGAAACTAAATGGAACTGGAGCAACCATTACACCATACGACATGAGTGCATTACATCCATATATTTTGAAACTCTTAAATTAAAAAATATCTCCATAATGTGACATAGCATAAAAACACTGGTGGAGCTCAAAGAAATTATACTTCAGCAATCTGTGAATCAAATAATCAAACAAAATTCAAATACTGTATGGGATTGGCATACAGACAAACCTACTTGCATACACAGTAGGTTAGGAAACTAAATGTAATGAGGTCATTGATTTCCAATACAAGGATTCATGTGGCCCTATCACACAAAGAAACATTTCGGAGACGACTTTAAAGACTAGCTGAGTGTGATCAGGCATTTGAGATTAACTGTATCAATAGGCATGGGCACTTCCAAGTTTCATTTGGATCCTCCAAGGTAGCATCAAAGCTTGAACTAGATTTATGTTGCTTTAACATTATTAATAAATTGATTTCCCTCCAAAGTAGTTAATTAGTTAGTAGTATAGAATATAAATATGAATTTATAAAAACTAAACAACTTTGGATGATACCCATTTACATTGAACATGTCATCAAATTGTTTTCTCAAAGCCTGCAAAAGTTGCTTTCAATTTTAAACTGCTGATTATTAAAATAAATACAAATTTTAATGAAAAGGTAGGTTTTTCTCAAAGCCTGTGAAAGGCAGGCTGAAATGATACCCTGCATTAAGGCAACTATGAATTGTTTGAGTGTAAAATGGAGACCTAAAAAAAAGGCTCCTACAGAATGTACAGGACGATTGGTAGATAAAAGTATAGTATTATTCTAGGAAATTGCATTGAATAGTAATCATTCATTAATGAGAGAATTTCACTATAAAATGAGCTGCATGTGCAATCAAACATACAAAAAAAGAAATTTCACAACCTTGCACACATTGTTTTTATCTCTAGTAACCCCTTGTATTATCAGTTGTTGTGACAAGTGAGAAGGCAATAATATTTTTAGGTAACTTCAAGGGTTGATGATGAAATTATGAATGCATAAGCTTCAATAAGGCAATTTAGGATTTGCTGAAAAGGAGCTGAGCCTTTAATAAAGAGATTGTATGAAAGCCATCCCAACTCATGAAGGATATAAACCTTTTGCAAATCAATTATTTGAGATGGGACACTGGACAAACAAAATTGCAGTACTACTGCCTCAGAACTGTCATACAATGGGTTAGCTAACAGTATTAGTTTCAACAAATGAATCATCCTATGCAAATACAACCACCATCACAAACGACCTAGATTATGAGTCTGCAGCCCATAGTGGTCAAAAAAAGCAAAGGACTTTCCCTTTCTTCAGCCAATTACATTCCTTGAAAAACTTTAAAATATTCACAAAAGTTTTGAATTTTTGAATTATACTTTAAATTGAAAATACCCCTTGAAATCAAATGCTAACTAGTCTGAAACATCTGCATGCTCAAAGTAATTGTTGTAGCTAATGGCTGACAGATTTTTAAATTAGTAGGATAGTATCAAATTGAATTTTTTTGTCATTTATTCATTCCTATCGAGAGACCATAATGCAACTCTAGACCAAATGATATTTATTTGCGCAAAATAGGGTAATGTCTTCCTGAAAATAGTTCATTTAAAGCTGGATAAACTTCACTTGACAGGTTTACATTTTGTACATTAAGTCGCAAATATACTTTGAAGAACTATTAGTAAATTACATTTTTCATCATTTTTATGTTTCTGTGCCATAGTAAACTATTTACAAGAGTTGTACATTTTAATGTCATGCTCCCATTGCAATCACAAGTCAGGTTGTCAATCACATAAAATTATCACACAAGGAAAATGTACAATTGACAGTTTTGTGATATTCAAAAAGTATTACCGATATTTTTAACCAATGAAATCATTAAATTTATGAAAGAAATGGGATTGACCTAATGAAAAAAGGGTGATCCCAATTATGTAACCAACAGAAAAAGAGATTTGGATTGATCCACACCCAGATATTATTTTTTGCAGAAATATTTTAAAAAGCTTCATAAATTGCAGTGGTCTGCTGTTAAAATATCTTCATATGAAGAGTGATCTCCACTACCTTGAGAATCATCAGAGGTTATATTCTCAGGAACCCAAGTACTCATTTTCAAAATAAAATAAACACATCTTTTTTATTTAAGTTGGAAAACTGGATAGGATGCAAGAATCTAAACACTTGCAATTCCATTTATCCAAATGTAAAATGTAAATAGCCTACCATGAAAAAAACTTTTCAGTCCACTGCAAAACATAAAATTAAAAAAACAAAAAGAAGAAATGTTGACCTGCTATTCTTCGCTGAAGATATTTTAAAAGAAATACCACTACTACGTATAATTAGACTATAAACCATTACTTACTTTGGCATGTTGTCTAAGGGTTTTTCTTGTTTTCAAAACAGAAGGGCAAAAGCGACAGTTATAGACTATTGCTCCAGGATGTTTAATTCTTGAATGATCTTTTAGAGCACCTAATCGAGGGAAAAGAACAAGACAACGCCGACACTTAAAGACCATTCTTTTATCATATGGCAACTCATCTGGATGGGCAGATTCCATGTGTCGTCGTACGCAAACCTGTGAGAGAAAAGTGCCAGTTTAATTATAATACTTTAAAATTTAACAGAAAACAAAATATTGTTAGCATATGACTCCCATATTCATCAAGGTTCTACAAATTTCATTAGAAATCAATCTTTATAAAAATGATGTGCTGCTAAAATATTAGGTAATAAAATCCATGTTTCAAGCTCAATCCTGTAAAATTTAACTTTAATTAAGCAAAAACATTGTGGATTTCAGAGAAACAATTTATTGTGGTGAATGCAGTTTATTCGCATATGTGGCAGGACCAGTTGCTCTGCAATAAATTATTTTCATTAAATCAAGTTCCATACAATTTGAAATTAGACGTGCTAAGACAAAATAGATAACTTTATAGAAAAGAATATGAACTAACTTGCATTGTCAACTAATTTGAAGCAAAATTTTAGAGAACACCTCAATTAATATGAGAAACAATGATGGTAATACTTTCTTCATTGCCTTGTTTTCAGGCTAAGGACTCCCTGACCTCCGATAACCAAAATAACCTCCTAAAACAATTGTTCCGCAGCACAGATTTTCCTACCCTCTACAACTATGTACCTTAGGGAATAAACTTATATTCAATACCCTCAAAATATAAACAAATTTATAACACACAAGTTCATGAAAATAATATCAACATACCCTGCTTGAAAACGTGTCATCACAAGCATAGCATCTGTAAAATGACTCCCGCTCCCCCTGATGGACTCCAACTTCATGGCCACTACGCTCCCATCTGCTTTGGAATTGAAGGGAGCAAAACCGACAGGCACGAGGTGATCGAACTTTGGGCTCAATCTTCACTTTAGGCTCTTCTGTTCCCCCAAAAACCATTCTATGGACTGCCTGTAGGTGGAGGCGATATTCATTTCCACTATCAAACTGCATTGGACATAATTCACACTCAAGAGGTTCTAATGAATTCCTCTCAGCAGCAGGGATTCCTGCTATGGCTTCATCCAGTTTCTCTACCCTAGATGGTCGTAAAAGTGAGTCGTCCTCATCTCCACTGCTAGCATCACCAATCAGTAACTGAACATCATGAGGATCGATGTCAGCCTCTCCTAAGTCAGTGTCAAGAGCATTTGGAGGAACAATGTCATCATCTTCATCTTCACAAGCATCCATCCCTGAGAAATCCATCCCCCCTACGTAACTTTCCATGTCTTCAAAATCAATAGATGATCCCCCCTCATCACTTGAATCATAATTTCCCTCTTCTCCTTTCTCCCCAATGCCCAGATCTTCCCCATCCAGACCCAAGTCTGGTACATCAGGATCAGCTGCTCGCTCTAAAGCATTAGATATTGAGGATAATGTAAATAGTGCAGGACCAAGAGTAAGACTGTGGTTTTGCAGATGCTCAAACAATGAATGAACATCTTTTCCCAAGGTTACACCACTTTGTTCACCACAAAGGGCACAAGTGATCGATGGTCCAGGGCGGAGCAGGTCATCACAGACAATGGGAGGGTCTGCATTGCCAGTTCGTTGCCACCCATGCTCAGTAACCATGTGTTTTTCATAACCACTAGCACCATCAGAAACGGGAGCACGACAAAATGGACATGGCACCCCACCAAGTTCAGGCCACAAAGCTGTAGACAACGGACACACTGAATCTGCATGCTTTTCCAGCTCCTCCTCTGAAAGGGTGGTGAAGCCACATGCTCTGCAAAAGGGTTTTCTCGAGCAGAATACCATGTGCGCCTGCTTGGGAGTAGTGGTCACATCTCCTTCTGTTGGGTATGATGATCCACACACTGAACAAGATGTTTCCTCTTCTTCATCAGCATTTTCTTCTTCAGTGGTTGATGGGGCCGATGTAGTTGTTTGTTTGATTTGCCGAGTTGCAGGAGGAGACTGTATTGGAGGAGGCATAACATCAGGGTCTTCATCATCTTCTTCCCTATTTGGACTACGTGCTGGTGGTGCACCAGCAATCACTACCCTACCAAGTTCCTGCCATAGGAGGTCTACAAGACAGGGCAACGAAAGGCGATGATATGAAAAAAAGTGTCCAAAAAGGTCTGTCTTCCGACGCTCCTTGCCACATAGACGGCACATGAACGACCATGCACCATCTGCATCTTCAATTAAATTTGGCAAAATTGCTGTTTCTTCTATTTCACCCTCTATCTCAGCAGGGACTTCTGGGGAACCCCATTCACCAACTGTTTCGTCATCATAGTCTTCCCGTACACAAAAGTGTTTACGACGCACATGAAGGGCATACGAAGCACGAGGTCTGACTAAGACACCACATAATAGACAAGTGCAGACATCATGGGCTGCAGATAGATGTCTTGCTAAGGCCACTGCATTCTGGAAAGGTCTTTTACATGTTTCACAAACGGGAGGTAAGTGATTGGCTTTTCGGTGTTCCTCCTCTTCATCAGCAGAAGGAAATACAGCTGAACAGTGCCGACAATGGCGCATCCCATGATTCATTACTTCGTGGAGCACGAGCTTTTCTCTCATCAAGAACCACTGACCACAAATTGGACATGCATGAGGGCGCGTTTGGTTAATAGAGGGGGAGGTAGTATAGCGCTTTTTTGATGACGATGGTTGCTGCTGTTGTTCTTGCTGCTGCTGCTGTTGGTGTTGTTGCATATACTGAATGGCCACCTGTTGCAGACCAATAATTGAGTTGAGGGGGGGGAAGGATGTGGAAGGAACACTACAGCTGCAGGGTCTGCCAGATGGATCCCTCCCTGATCCAAGACAAACGGTACAGTCTCCCCCCAAAGGAGCACTTTCTTTTTTCTTGTCATGCTTAAGTCTTTGGGTTCCGCGGGCTCCTAATGCCTTATGCCTCAATATCTTAGAATATCGAACTTTGCGCGGACTACTATCGCCACTATCACTCTCACCTTGGCTATCACTCTCCTCCTTGCTGCCACGTTCGTTAGCTACATCTCCCACCCCTGGTTTCATCTTGAAACCAAGGGTCTTCCGACCATAAGTTCGAGTTTCTGGTAGTAAAGCAATTGGCACACTAGAATACCTCCTGGACTTTCCAGAAGTTGCACCATCTTCAAGGTTTTCATTCATTATCAATCGAAACTACAAATACACCCAACCCACCTTTGCATTATTTACAGCCAAGTCTCAGAAGTTTATTCATTTCATATAGAGCAGAATAACTGCCTAAAGCTATATCTTAACCCGTGAATATTTTTGCATTAAAAATACATTGATGCTGCATTCACTATTTAACACCTCATTTTATGATTTAGTCACTCTCTCATACTTTAATTTCCCTTTTCTTTGTAACGGAGTAATGAAAAAAATAGCATTCCTTTGCAATAGATTGCAGACAGAGGTGCTAATCATCATTGTGGTTGTAATGAACACCACTCAAGTGTACTTAGAAACTGATACCAGAACATAGCTTATTTACTAATCCTCTCAAACATCTCTAAACGTAAATGACCCTTTCATTACGCGTGGCTATCTGTAAAATAGGGGCTTGTATATTGATATATTTATCACCCAAGTAGCTATTTAAAATAACTATGTGAACTTTACTTTTGGAAATGCAAAACAAACGAATAAAACTTTTAACTCTTGAACTAATATGGATATTTTAAAACTCTTATGGTCGATATATGCATACAAACTGCCTTTAAGGTGGACTAGTAAATAAAATTTGCAATATGAAATATTGATTCTCCCTGAGACATCCTTGGATATGTGAGTCCTTCGATTACTAGTAAATGACTGGCATTAAACACAACAATATCTTCAAGATGCTTGCAGCAGCCAACACTGAAATGGAAGATAAAAGAGTATTTAGCTACATATGTAAGAGATACGTTACCTGGATGAAACTCTCCTCGCACAATTATCCGTTCAACAGAATAACAGAAGAAAATCATCTAGTATGAAAACAGTGACAACATTACTAAAACCCGAGATTGTTATCATTAGTACATTCATATGCAGCACATATTACGTACACAAATGCATCAGAGACTTATTTCGCCGATAGAAATAAGGCATTTCAAATGACGCATAATAAATATTGGCTATGGGTTCGATGCCCGGTTCGGGCAGCCATGTTGTTGCAACTGGCCTTTTGTCAACTCGATATTCACACTTATGAGCTACGCCGTTTCCTGCGTAATAGGAGCACAGCAACTACTTAGATATCTAAAAGTACACTGTAAAGCCGCTAATACATATGAAATATAAAGATTAACACTTACGCTTTGATTAGATATAAACAGACGTTGGAGAGGCTGACCAGACCTGCTCCCGAACCCCCCCAAGACTCACTGAACGCACTGAACTAAACAACAGCATAACCAACGCCCTCATACTTCCATTCGTAGATAATTCTTGTGTATCAATTGATCTGTGGTTTGTAGCGTAATGTATAGATGGCGTTGGTGTATCATAAATTGAGCAATATTTATTAACAAAAAAATTGTTATTTCCTCGAGTAATATATTTTTAAATGCTCTTAGTTTACATGCAAGTGTGCCAATTAATATTTCAATTACCGACATGAGAATCATCGTTTTCTCCGCGGACACGTAAACGGGGACAGTGGCTGCAGGGCGTTGCGGAATTAAGCATATTTCCATTAAAATACTTCTATGATTTATAAATAACAACAAGGTACGAGTGTAAAAACAATGACATTTCCCGACAAAATACTACTGCATAGTTTACAATAAATGATAGAGTAATGATGTATTTTGCCGGATATTGATGTGGTTTGTGCAGCAGTACAGTGTATTGTTTTATCATACTTTTTTCTGTGTGATGCGCTAGGAAACCGATGGAGAGCACTTGCCTGGCTGTGCTAAGTAGTCGACTTTTTGTTGTGCTGTGCTGCCATTTGTTTTACAAATTATAACTATCATGAGTGTTAACTGCGATTTTTCTCCGTTGCCATTGTTATCGCTATGATTTTATCTTTTTCCGCGTTTCACATGCGAAGCAGTGTGTGAGGTAACGGCTTAAATAAAGATTCTCATGACGTGACCACAGCATTCAGACTTGACGATATTGAAAACGGGGTGGTAAACAAATAAAGCACCTGTCCATTATATATATATATGCATGCGATCAGAAAAATGGGGTCGCGCAACTGCATCCGTTGCATTGCGCAAAATGCAGTCGTGCAATGGTGAAAAAAGAAGTATCATTCAGATTGTTGAAGTAGGGCGCGGGCAAACATGAACTCCGTAAACTAATTGCATACGATTTTATGCTCTTCGTTAAATTATTAATATAACGAAACGATTTTTAGAGGTACGTATGTCTGCGAACGTTTTTGTTGGCTCTCTTAGAAGTTTTAAGTATATTTTTTGTATCCGATCTGTTCATCGATAATAACCCATCAAATGGAATTACGGAGGGATAGCTTGCATTTTTATTCGGCAAGTCGGTTCCGCTCACAGAGTAACGTATTAATCGAAAAGAATTCGCATTTTCACAAATGAAGAGAGTTATATTGTTATCAGTTACTGCTGCTAACTTTCTACAGCAAACTTGTTTTCAATAAATCCATATTCCCTACAGTAAACGTCGTTAGGGCGTGGTATTTTAGTGGGTAGAGCGCTAGGCTATGACTTAACGGAGGGCCCGTGTTCGATACAGAGGGTCACCTCTAGGCACCCTCAGTTTCACCCAAGCTGTGTGATTTTTCGGATACCAGATCTTCCAGCAAAACCTCTGGTGGGAAAGGAACTGTCCCCCCCTAACCTGGTGTGTGTCTTTCACACATCGTTGGGTGAGCTCTACCCTTGCTAATGAAATCAGCCTTCTGGTTGAGAACTGTGGTGGATATTTTAGTTGTCGGTAGACGCGGCTGTTTCATGCATCAAATAGTTCATAAATTGATACACCAGTCAGGGTTGAATTGACGTATTTTGGGGGGTGGACACCAGACTGAAATTGCAGTGCTGATGGGAATTGGGCCAGGAAGAATTGGAATGTAAAATTTTTGTTACTATCAAATGTTTTTTTTTTGGTGCATGATTATTGTGAAAAGAAATTTTGAAAACATGCAAAACAAATATTAAATCATGAAAGGCATTTCAGGGGAGGTCCATGGCTCTCTTGCCTTCACTCCCTAGATTCAGGAGACACCATAATCTGAAGCCATGGTCTCTTATTAAGATGGGTTGATACCCATGCAAGATTTTAGAGCTCATTCATTTTGATTTGAAGTTTCTGATTATTGAAACTCCCCTTTTTCATTCATCAAAGTAATTTGATGAATGAAAAGATGGCCTGTAAAAGACTTGTGTATTATTTTGGCCAGATGCTGTAAAAATGCTTGGGAACCCCCAAAATACTCCATACTTTTTTTAAAGAAATTAGTACTTAAGTCATCACTAAGAACTAATGTTGTTTGACCATGCCCATAATCAATGCATTAGAATTAGCCACAGAAAGATGCTAGTAGCTAGGGGGCATCATCTCGGAGCACTCTGTATTCTGTGAATCATGGTGGTTCTGTTAGATTATCTATGGAATTGAGTTTATACATTGGTATTGTACCATTTAAGATAAATTTTGGGTGGGCACAGACTGGACAACAAATTCTATGCTTCTATCAACCAAACACAACCTGACAGCCAATTGTACAATAAACCCTTCTTCATACTTCCTTCATTCCATCCAAAATAGCTCTCATTTTCATACCCCTTCCTTGCTTGTGAATTTTCTCCCCTCTATCCCAGTCTTCAACATCACTTTGCCAATCAAAATACTTTGCATCTATCCTTCCTGCACATTTTGACTCCTCCCGATAATCTCTTCTCCGCCACAATGCAAAGCAATATCTCATTTCTGACTAATTCGCTTGTCCTACCCTTTTCCATTTGCCTCTTTTCAAAAGCCTCAAATCTATGCTTAGCATATTGCTGCAATGATCATGTTTCCGCTCATTACAAAATAATGCTCCATATCAAAGTTTTAATAAGTTTTCTCAACATCCTTACTAAATATTCCTGGCATCAATTCCCTCCTTGAGAAAGTTTCTTTGCCTTATGAAATTCTTTTTGTTACTTCCCTGTACTTTCACCATTCTGATCCAAAACACTGCCAAGTTCAGTTAACTGATCCACTTCATCTAGTTTTCCTGCTATTTCAATGTTTCACATAGCATTCCTATTTCTGAAAAATGACCTAACTTCTGTTTTGTTTACTTTGATTCTCATCCCAGACTTATCTCACTGATTTTCTGTTCTGGTCGTCTATTCTAGTAACCCCTCAAAATACTGTACCCCAAAGATCCTTTTATATGGCTCTTGGTTCTATAATCTTGGTTTCGCCGTGTTTGCTCCCTGACAATAAGAATATTTTGTTAACACTATTGGGAACAAGCTTCCATTAGTTTCATCAAGAAAGAAATGATATAAACATGTATTTACCTCAATTACATCCTTATTACCTTGAAAATATGTGTAGCAAAAAGGAATTAAAAATACATCACATCGTTCTTAGCCAGCTGTTAGGAACCCTGTGGTAATACAGTGGAAATTACTTATTAGTAATTTTATAGCTTAGCCCAGAACAGTTGGTGGGGAAACAGTGAATAAGAATCGGGTTCTTAATGTTAACTGTGGCTACGAACAGTTAGGGCCCATCAAGCTGTAGGAGTAATGTTACTAGGAGACATCGTTTCTGGGTTAAATCGGAGAGTTTGGGGACTGAAATTGGTAGAGAAGGGATCAACATTTTTTTAGAAATAAAGAAAGAGTAATTATGTAGATAGAAGGGAGTGTTAAAATGTTGAGGCTTGAGCAGTGGGCACAGATTCATATCCAAGTCCATGCCTGAACATTGTCAAATTGTAAGTCACACCATGGTGATTCAGATGGCATATAAAATCAAGCAGGAAAGGGATTTTTCACAATGCCCTGCAAGGCTGTCTGATATAATCTAGTTGTACTCGTAGTGTATGACTCTAGATTTTCCAGTGCCCAGGGGGTAATGCCTGGATTTTTATGCGGGTACCCCTGAGAGGTGATTGAGTGATCAACCTATTAGGCCACGATTTCCTTCCACAATATTTCACTTTTAATTTTTTCTCTCTCTGCCATTTTAATCTCTTGATTTGTTTTAATTGTATCCATGACTATCTGGTTTGCCATGTACACCATTTCAGATGTTTGGGTTTAACTCTTACTAATAGTACATTCCACTTCAAGAAAATGAGGTTGCATAGAGATAGTGACATTGTTAGTGACTATCATTTTACAGCACCTAGAGCAGTGGTATAATTAGCTTATGAGCATTCAATGACAGTACATCTTTTCCACTAAAACAATTCTCCCCTCCAGAGAGTTCAACCATAAGTTAAATACCACTGATAGATAATATATATTGCCTACCATCAGCAATAGATAGATACTGAACTGTCTACAGTTCCATTCCATATCCAATGAGCGATGTGTGCTGTCAGAAACTGACAATCTTTAAAACAAAACCTAAATAGAGGGGGAAGAGCTGTCAACAGAAATTCCTGCTGGTTGACCGCTTAGATTTCAGCCGAGATCTTCCATTTGGGCAACCACTTCCCAATAGCTTCTATTTCCCCAATCCAATTACACAGTTTATACTACTATATAAAAATTCTTACCTCTTTTAAGATTACCATTCGGTAACCTTTTTACTAATTTTCCTCTGCATTGCTTCTTTTGGAGCTTGAAATTGTTTTGACTTTTCACTCGAAATATTAACATATTTTGATCTTTCCATTGAGAACTACAGAATGGATCAGTCAAAGATATCCTTAATAGATAGGATTTTCATTCAAATACTGTGGCAACTGCTGTTGAGTGTCATAGTTTTTAAGCGCAAATCGTTTTACAAATTTGAGGCAGTTCCAGTTTGTAAGAAATCACTTGCTTCTTCTGGGCTAAGTTTATGTTTTCCAATTCCTGATACAGATACCTACCTTTAATATTCATTTAATAGGAATCATTTAGGAAAGATATTTTTGCCTAATGATATTTGAGGAGTTGTCTTTGAAGAAAATTTGATGCTGGCATATAAGGTTAAAATAACCCCAAAACAGTTTTATTAATGAACCTCAAAAGAATCTTTATTCTCTTTAAAATATAGCAATTGTGGCAAAGGCACAATACAAGGGGGCTAGAAAGTCATTTTTCCCCCAAATCCCCCACACAACCAACCTCCACATTCCAGCCCCACATATACGAGCTCATATTATCAAGAACCATTCACTTTGTGCATTAATGAAATAAGAGCCTTAGATAAATATGCAAATATAGAGGATCAAGAATAAATAAAATACCCACCGCCTTTCCATTTTGCACAGAATATGATAACATTAATTGAGAAAACTGGAAACAATGGCAAGGAAAAAATTTTCCCAACCTCAAACTAAAATGTTTCCATTCCTACACTCCACATTCCTCTCCCACATTTCTCCCAATACTCATCAACCCATTTCTCATACAATCCCTTTCCTATGACTGGTCATCTGATCCTCTTCCCCCTCCATGGCTTCTCTCTTCAACACATGCCACTTTGTACCTCCCTCACATGACCATTCCAATAGTCTCCATAGTGCACACAAAGAATTGATTTTTATGCCGTGAACATTGACATTTTAACCTTCATGCCAATTTTTGCCTTAGCTGAGGGCACTCAGTCATCAACTACAAAAATATCCTGTCTTAGGTAATTTGGTATCTCATATATATATATATGAGATACCAAATTACCTAAGACAGGATATTTTTGTAGGTAATTTGGTATCTCATATATATATATATATATTGAAAAAATTGACATTATGTAAATCCAATTTTTAGTATATTAAATGATGGACTCTTCAAAAAATTTTTGTGTTGGCATTTTACCCTGTATTTTATGAAGAAGAAATGTGAGAAAACTATTAATATGTTACATTTCTCTGATTTTCCTGGATTTTTCTTTTAAATTTTTGTTCCTTTAATAAACTATTGGAATTCTATGGAATCACTCATTAAAAAAGACATGTCAGTTTAATGAATGACTCTACGGTAGACTATCGACAAAGAATTATTTGAGAGCTCTGATTTTAGCAAAGATGGAATTAATGTCTTTTGAGGGTCGCATGGCAACAGTTTGAGTCAACCCTAAATGCCTCCCCTCCGAGCTTCACCATCCTAGCTATGCTCTACTGCACTGTAAATCATTAATGAAGGGCATAGTACAAAAAAATGAGGAAAATAATTCTGGAATAATTCCTTTACCTTCACAAATGGAATCAATTATTTTATAGTCCTTTCTAGTGATTTTTTAAATGGGTAGGGTAGGTCCCAATGTGTAGTCAAGGCTGATGCCTTGTGAAAGTTTTAAATTCAGCACATGAGAACCCATTCCTTCTCCTCAGTCACCTACCGTTCAACAGCTTCAGAGCATCTGCTACTCCTAACCTTATGTACCTACCTATTGGGACCAGGGCAGAGCCGTCATATGTTGCCTTATGCTGAAATTGCCATGAAATCAAGGAAATATTTTGTAGGCGACATAGGACACATACTGTTGGTTCCTATAGCATTGAGTTTCAGAGGTTTTCTGAGCAGTAACAAAGGGTTCAAGTTTTTCTGGGAAAGAACAATCCCTAAAGATTAACTACACTTTCAATTTGTCGGTACAATAGTAGAGTATGATGTTTTAGTCAAATAACATTAATGTAGGGAATTTTCTCAAAGTTTAGAAAATCTACTTTTAGAGTATTCATTAACGTATGTCTTCAAATGAGTCTGTCTTTGGACCCTCAGAAGATGACAAGTATATATTCCTGAAATAGTCTTATATTTCAGGGGATAACTTTTGAACATTTTTGCGTTCATACTCATGGGAGCCAAGTGACAAATAAATATATTTCTGCAATAAAATTGAATTTTTGAACTGTGGCCATTTTATAGGATATAGTCAGGAAAAGCGACATCTTCGGCTGCTGCTGCAAGCTGTGCCCGTCCGAACCTCTTTTTGCTGTTTAAGGTCCCACATAGTCATACCTCATAAAATTTGTTCCTTGAATAATTAAACCTTCAATATGATAAATGAATTAATCTAAACATTTACTCTAATCGTGTTGAACAGTTAATAACAGTTTTTTGAACGAGAAAAAATAGTACAGTGTTGTTACATACGCCCAAGTTTATCCTGAAGTTCTCTTATCTCTGTGAATAATTCTCTTTTTTTGTGCCACCAGATGTTAAATAGAATTAATGGACCTAATGTGACGTTGGAGTTGTGATAAACTTTGCGGACTACACTTTGAGGTTTCAAATATCATCCGTGAACTTAAGTAACCATTTGAACTGCGCGCATGAACCCGACCGCGCGAATTCACCAATTACACCCCCTTGCGTAAAAAGATGCAACTACATGTGCAATTTCGGCGAATTCACCTGTTTTGATGACGTGAGGTTTTGCTTCAAGTACTTCAGATTAATTAAATATAGCATTGATAACATCCCACAATTTTTTTATTGTATTGAATGCTGTGAATATTGTGACCTCAATATCTGGTTGCAGATCTTTTGTAAATCCCTGTACTCAAGTGCAACATAGAAACGGTTTGGTTGGTGGGTGCAAGTTAATTCGGTTAGCAGTTTTAGTAAGTGTATAACTTATTAATGGTCTTCCCTAAGTTATTCTATAAAAGTCGCGCATTATATCCAACGTTGAAGAAAGAAAGCAGTATTGTGACTAGGGAATGATCACACTCTGGTGCGTTTAAGTAAGCCTTAACCATTTCTGAGGTGTTAACTTTTTCCATGCTCCGTATTTATTTACTAACACCTTCTGATCGTGGTTATACAAATTGTACTACTTTGGGTGACCATATTCAAAACAGTTTGACTTTTAAATTACTATTTTAAGGTGAGATGGGTTCAAAGAAGAACAATAAAACGAAAGGTGCATTAAAAAATTCTGTCAAGAATGCAGGAAACGTGACTAATATTCGCAGTCGCAAAAGTGTGGAAATAGTTGATCAGAGTGACTTGCAAAAATTAACTAAAGATCAGCTAAAGTCAGAGCTGAAGAAGCGGGGGGTTAAGTCATCTGGAAATAAGACGGAACTGGTAGGCCTGTTTTATATATTAACTCCTTTGTGTTTATTGCATAGTGGTGTGTTGGAATGTACCCAAACCATTTGTAGGACTATGTCATTGAGAAGGAAATTTAGTATGTTGTAGTATGTTTGCTAGAACTCTGGAATATCTCCGATATTAGCCCTATCATTATATCTTCTCCACATTTTAGAAGGGGGATTGTGTTTATATATGAACGCGGTAAATAATGATTCATCTACATCTGAAATCTATTTGTTATATGTCTTGTGGCATGAAAATAAATCCTGTTATGATAAAGCTGAAACTCGGGTTTTGTACTGGGTATACATTCATAAATAGTATGACGGACCTAAAATACTCAGTAGCACAAGCTGTTGAACGCCGTAACTTCAAGCGAGGAAGTCGAGCAGTTCTTCCTAATATCTATTATGTTAATTATGACTTATTAATTTCAACAATTGGACATCCTTCGGGGTTGTATTGCTCCATCTGAAAATTTTGTTTATGGCGAAATTAATGTTGGCGGTTTGTTGCTGAAAATTACTCGGCATAGTATCAAAGTAATGGAAATGAATAAATGGTTTAAAGTTCTTGAGATCAATTTACTTAATCACTTTCACTCTGTAATAAATTTTTAATTACATGTTTATGGTATTTCGTAACAATACCAGTTTGTGCCTGTGCCATGCGAGTGTTAGCACTGAATGGTAATGACATGTGACACCCGGGCACAGTGTGACCTTTCAGCGAACTTGATAAGAATAATTAATAATGGTAGCAACGTCAACTTGTCGGTATCAAGAATAGAAGCCATGCCAGACAAGAACAATTACAAAAGCGATTTTATAATCATAGAGTTTTTTGATGAGGAAGTGAGTCACTCTGTGTAGGAAGTATTGTTTCAAAGAGATGCCATGGTTCTATAAATATTTACTTGCTTTCCTATCTGCCTCCTTTTCTTGCTAGCTAACGCATGAGCTTGGATCTTATTTTTCTGATTTGCTTTCTTTTCCTGGAAAATATGTGCATAGTGTGCTTCCTGAATTTTGTTGACCATTTGTTTACATTATGTTATTTCCGTAAGTTTTAATCCAAGATTAGTTTTGTGCTTTTAAGTGCTGTAGGCTTTTGCATCTCACAACTAGTTGCTAATGATCGATGTACAGCGAGGTCATTTTAATTTTCATTGAATCTTACTTTGGTGTAAACATAAGTGTTTTTATTGACTCTGTGGTATAATTTTATTCACCAATATGTACTTATATTAATACCATTAAAACTGATTACCTTATAACATTTGAGAGATAATTCAATTTTGATTAACTACTTCTAGAAAGTAGCTTGAGAGAGTTTGCTCCTTTAGGATTATATATTACTTCAGAGTGAATAGTATGTAAATTCTAATTTACAGTTAGCTCTCAAGGAATAATTTAATTTTGATTTTTTATTGGATTACTTCTTTGAGGCCTGTGCATGTTCAATAACATTTCATAATATTTGATTTTGTGTAGTTGCAGCGTCTGGAAAAGCTAGGTGCATCTGGAAGCATGCCGTTAGATGCGGGCATAGTGACTGGCAGTGGTGGAAAGCACAAAGGTAGTGATCAAAATAGAGGAGCTAACAGACCAAATGGAGACACTTTCAGCTCCAGTAAAAGACACCATTATTCACAAGCAGAAAGGAGGAGAGAGAAAGAAGAAAGAAGCAAAATAGTCATTTGGCGGAAGCCTTTAACTACATTAGATTACTTTGCAAAGGAGTTATTATTGGACTTACACACATATGGAACCAAGTGAGTGTAATATGGTGATGTTTTTGTGCTGTGTGCAAGAAGTTACATCACTGTGGTCATAATGGAATTGGTGTTGTTTGTTTGAAACCCCACGCAAACCATGGAAATCCTCTACCAAATACTCTGTCATGTTTACGTACCCATTCAGCTATTACCCTTTCCTCTGATATCCTTCATTTATCACCCCGTTATTTCCCTGGAACCCCCACATTTGAGCTAATTTTTTGGATTATTCTAACTCCTGTTTATTTTATTAACAATCAAGATGTTAAATTTTAATTATAAATAATTCCTCATGAGTACCTTCAGCTGAACTGAAGTTTTAGTAAGTAAGAAATTATTACTTATACTTTGGAGTCAAAGATACCATTCTGAGGGGTGACTGGCAATTGAATTTTAATTTCTTCTATTCATGAATAAATTAAATATTATATGTTATACTATTAATCTATTAATAAATATTTATTTAGTTTAATTTACTATCAAATCACTCAAAGACATAACAGAAATCATAAAATAAGTCTTAATTGTATGATACTATATCATTATCAATAAATATGTGCAAGGTGAATACATATAATAGTTAATAGAAAAATCATAAGTCAATAGAAAGTTTTGACTATACCATTTGATAGCAGAATATTCATTTCTGGATGGTTATATGTTTTGTTCTTTCTTGTTCTCGTTCTTTAAATCTTGACAAAATCAATTTTCATGAATGCTGCAAGAGAAAGCAGTAATGCAAAAATTCTACCTAAAAAGAAAACGAAGTACTCAAGTGTTTCTTGAAAAAATGGTAATAGCAATAGTTAAAATTTGTGTGCTTCTTCATTTTGGGAGCCTAATGTATACTTAGTTAGGATGAATTCAGCCTGGGGTCAATTTAGCTAAGATATGACACTCAATTTAGGCAAGATATCTCATGGCCAAGGAAAGGGGGAAGCTGTTGAGAAAATTTTCAGATCCAAGAAGAGTGTAACATTTTATTGGTGTTAAAAATATCTAGCAACATCAAAAAAATATTTCTCTATGACAATGGATAATTCCTGAAACAGATGTGGCTGTTTCCCACTGGCTGTGTGGTATTTAGGCCCTTTTAATGGCGTCAAAAATATGATTCTGTGCTTCAAGAAAAAAGCTGGTGAAATTGTTGATGCAAGCCATTATTTGATACAGTCATCACTTGTGTTATGTTTGTTAACTTCATATTCTTCACATCATCCAAATTTGAATTATGGGAAGCATAAGTCTTGGATCGAGATGATAAAAATATAATTGAACCGAACTAATCATGTTTCTAATGGATGAAATGTGGACATTGGAATTATTATCTTAATTCATAAAGTGCCTAGTGGTGCTGAATGCCACCTGAAACACTCCCTAGTATGAATTCTCTTCACTGTTCAACCTACCAGCCTTGACTTCTATTAAATCTGGCCAGTCAGAATGCAGAAATCCTCCAGTGTAGTTTACTTTTCTCAAGTTTATTTCACTGAGCTAATATGAAGTGTACACTTGGCCATTTATTTATTGCTGTGGAGTTTTGTCAAGTGTTGGTTCATATTTATTATTGAATATAGCCAATTTTCATTGTTTTTTCTGCTCAGTATTAATGGATCAGTAATACTGAGTATGATTGTTGATCTTACAGATATGAAATCATGAGGAAAAACTTTTCCATGATGATAAAGTACACGTTAAGTGTTTGGGTGCCATTTGAAACTGTCACATGGAAACTGTCTGTCAGCACTTTCATTACTTCTGCAGAAATCTAATTTTCTGAGAGAGGATTTAGTTAGCAAAAATTGCTGATTGAGTTATCCTTAATCATTTTTGGTTTGTTGTTGCCTACACAATATTAGCTTGACACTGCATATTGTTACACACACAATGATAATTGAAAGGGTTTACCTATGACTCATTCAATATTATTTTAAATAAGTTTCATGACTATGCTCTTGGTTTAGACACCTTAGCTCATAGTTCAGGTGTTAAAATCCGTAGCCCATATGTGAGTGAGAGACAAGGAAATGTGTAATGGTTAGCTCAGAAATTTGCAGTCAAAATGAATCGATAGATGACCATTTTGAAATAAATAGTTTTTAAGAAAATAAAAATGTTTGGAATGCTATAAAATGAAAGTTAAAACTTAGAGTTATTTGTATTAGGAGTAAGACTATGTTGATACAGTATGAACTACACTTTAACATTTTTTGGTTTACAGATTATTGCAGTACCGTGTCATTGTTGGTTTGTGTTTTATTTTGGCTGCATCAACGTCCATTCTCATTCATGTTGAAGGGCCACACCAAAAGGTGAGTTAACATATGCATTCACCTGGAATTTCGGGGGTATACCCTACCAGAACAAAGTTGCATGCATAAGAAAATGAATTTATTTGTTTGATTGGATTGGATGATTAATTTTTGCTAAAAATGTTTCACGATTGCGTAGAGTTCAGAATTACAAGTTCAGATGTTATATTTTTCAAAGAAGTGATCCATTTAAGTTGATATCATCAGTCGTGTATACAAAAGATATGTAATTGAGTTAGACTCCCAGGTTGTTTCTAAATTAAATATTTTGAGGTGTATGCGTTAAATTTTAAACTTGAGTGAATTTAATGTGATGAAATTAATTTATTTTCAAGTTGAGCACATGATTTAACATTAAATTGGGTACTTGCCAGATAAATTGACATTTTAGATATTTAGATAGACTTGTTTAAAGGCTTAAAAAAGAAGTAAAAATTGTGCCTATGTTTTACTTTTAATCGTGTAGCACCAGCATATCATATCAAGCATAATGACATTTTCTTGTTTTAGTTCTTAATGACCATAAAATTGGGTACCTTTGGAGATTTGTTTGCATGTATTACATTATAGCTGTATTATTTTGAGTCCTATTCCATAAAATATTCAAAGTAAATTAATACCAAAGTATTTATTAGTGTTTATTAAATTTTATTATGAATTACACTGTCCAGTGTTACCCCAAACAAATGGGGTAGTTGAGACTGATATAAATTTTCAAACATGATATAACTTGAAGTAAGATCTGGTGCTTTCCAGGCATATTTGCTTCATGAAGTTTTCTCGGGTCTTCCACTGGGTCAGGGGTTCCATGTTGGCCGACGTTTCGATGCCCGACTCGTGCATTGATCTACCCTGAGGACGATACACAAGTCGGGCATCAAAACGTCGGCCAACATGGAACCCCTGACCCGGTGGAAGAAGACCCGAGAAAACTTCATGAAATGGTATAACTTTCTCTTTCGTTAGTATCACAGTGCACAATATCATAGTCAAAACACTACATAAATATTGGTATTTATGTTTTATTGAAAGCAAATGGAAAGATGGTTTAGATTTTGTAAATAATTTGAAATATTTAAAAGGGATTTTTTTCAACTCTTGGTATTTTAGCACTCCCTCTCATAGTTTGGAAATTTGGGTGGAAAGAGACGAATATTGTCATTCAAAACACCTTGTGATGTATCAATCTCATTAGTGTCAATAACTAGTATTTTTCCTTGAACACTTGGTGTAGCATTAGAAAATTATTCTCACTTTTATGTTAGATTACATGGTGGGTTCTATTTCTCATAGAGCCAATTTGAGAATTCCAGGATTCTTACTTTTTGGGGATGCCCTCAATGAAATTCAAGTAACCAAAAAATGTGTAATTAGTTACATTGACTTATAACAGGTTGCAATAGGAAAAACAAAGGGTATCATATTTTAGCAAATTGTCATGCATGAAATAGAATGAAAAAAATATGGGACTAAGTGGTTGTCAATTATCATTTTATATTTTAATTAGTATTATGTCATTTTAAAATACCAACTATTTAGTTAGTACATGAAGATCTCTTCCGTGATTCCTATTTTGCAAATTTGCTGTTTCATTAGTTAATTATTCATGAATCAATAATCTCTTACTTGTGATTACTTGGGAAAAATCTTATTTCATACATCCCTACAGAAATGTCATCTGTAATTAGATATTTATGGAATAATGTCCTAAGTGTTTTATTCCCTGCCATACTGAATGTAATTGAAATATTGGTATCTGTGTAAGTGAAGATATTTCATAAACAAATCTGGGAAGAGCAGTTTAATTATTTGGTGTGCAAATGTAATCCATAAGTACATTTTCATTCCCTTGACCTTTGCCTCATAATATCTCATTTAACTTTTAGCATGTTCTGGTAAGCCGATACGAAACATCTTTATCTGCTCAGAACTATTCCAAAAAATGTTTAGCAAATACCTGTGTAAACTTAAATCTATGCTAATTAGGCCAAAGAAAGCTACAGACCTGATTCTTGAAATTCATCTACCTTTAAGACTGACATGTTTTTAGAGATGGCGAGTACCCAATTTTTCATCAATTAATTTATTGAAATTTAACATCAGTACTTTAAGGATGTCTCTCAGGCAGATCAATGGCATTGGTCTAAAAAGGGAAGGGTCTAAATTGAAGCACACACTATGTATACCCCTTCTTCTCTCAATTCTAATTTGTTTTTTCTGTTTTAAACATTCTTCCTTTATATTTGATTATGTTGTTTATTGGGTAGTTTTTGCAGAAAAATTCTAATTATTCAAATTTTAGGTGCATACATATTTCCATAGCATATTTTTGCAGTAAATTTTCTTACAATTTGTAAAAGTAGTATTGGACACTCAAGTGCATGCATAGATTTGAATGTATAGTACACAATATATGCATCATGAATTTTTGACTGTGTGAAAATTTATTGAAAAAGCCGGTAAAAGTTGATGTAGCCAAGGTATGTGGGTAGTCTAAAAGTGTCCGACTAAACAAATAAACGAGGCATAATTTCTTCAATTAAATTTTTATTTTTCAGCATTGTCTCTTTTAAGTCGATAAACTTTTTCCAGTGATGATCTAGCTTTGCTAACTCTTCCAATTAGTAGTTGACGTGTTTATCTGTAAAATAGGTGTTTTTCTTATGCAATGATTTCCTCGTCCGATGAAAATCTCTGTCCTCTGAATGAAACGTTAGGAAATAAAAAAAGGTGCTGGGGATCAGATCTGGTGCAGATGGTGAGTGATCAACCAATTTGAAGTGCAAATAGTGAATTTTAGTCATGGCAACCCCTGAAGTGTGACCAGGTAAATTGTCTTAATGGAAAAGCATAGTCTTCTTCAAATGTGATCGTATTTGTGCAATTTCTGCCTTCAGCTTCTCAAGTAATGATGCATAATACTTTCCTGTTATTTTTTTATCTTTTTTAAGATAATCGGTTGACACAATTTCATGAAGTTTCAAATTTTTCAGGATTTCTTCTTCGTGGATCCTTTTTTTAGGATGACAGTTTTGCCAGTGTTGCAGAGCTTCTTCAGGTCAGAAGTGGTTGATGCTTGTTTTTGATACCAAGCTGGTACGGGAGACCTATATACAGTAAGATTGGTGGAAATAAGCATCAACCATTTCTGACCTGAAGATGCCAGCGACGGTGAAACTCTCATCCAAAAAAATGGATTCATGCAAAATAAATCCAAGAAGATTTGAATCTTCATTCCTTACAATCTGTGGGAGCCTTCACACGGAACACTATTTCATGTTTTTCCCAAAAACAGTGTCTGTCATCTTCCTGGCTGAGGAAACTGTCTAGGCCTTTCAAAGCAGGTTTTACTTAGCTGTCGACTGTTTTGACTGTTTGTTCATCTCAGAAGTATAATGTGGTAATGAGGTTTCATCTGCAGTTGTGAATCAGTGCAATAAATCAGGCTCGTTTTGCTTCAACCTCTCCTATGGGCCTTGGAAATGTTCATTTGAATTTGTTTTTGGTCCGATGCGACCAAACGTGACACCCAACTAGGATAGCTTATGCATGTCCAATTCTTCCGTCAATATATGACAAATGCATTCTTTCCATATGCCCATAGCCTCCATTATGTGTCTAATCTTAACTTGACAGTTGTCCAGTTACATTCGGTGAACTTTTTTGATTTTTTATCAGTGGTTGTCTGAGTTTTTGGCCATCCTGAATTCTCATCATCAGCCAAGTTGGTATGGCCATGTTTAAGCTGTTCAAAATTTCATGGTTGTAATTGATGCTGTCAAATCCAATTGCCCGGCATCCAATTCATCTTTGATTTCCATCTGTATATAGCCTTGAAAAAACTAATATTCAATGACAGCCCACTACTCAATTTTTTGCCATTTTCACAAAAACCCTCTGAACAGCTGACTTGATTGATTGCATAACTACAACTGATTGTCCTAAATGGCTGGAATTTTGGTGAGTACCTTTCAATGCATGAGCAAACTCACCCCAATTCCGTTGAAGAGTGCTGCCATGTTCATGTTAAGGTTGGAAAGTTTTCAGATCACCCACGTACATATTTGTTTTTTTAAGATGTTATTGAAGCTTTTTTTAAAGGTGTAATAACTTTTAATCGCAAGAAAAAGAAAACAAATATGATAGCTACAGAATTAAAATATCCTTTGTCACCCAGATATGTTTTAGCTCATAAAATAACAGCTATATATAACACTGCCATAAAATATTATAAGATCTTCCCCCATGTTAAGACCCTTTTTAATAAATTGTTTAAACCAGATTTTGTTAAAGGAAGGTGTTTTACATAACAATTATTGTATGAACAGATGCAATAGCATTTTGTTTTTGATTTTTTTATTTAAATCTACTGGCACATTCAAACTGAAAAGAATCTGTGGTAAAAATAGCAAATTTTTTTTGTTGCTGTCAGTGTGAGCCAGGGCATGGTTAAAATATTTGCCCAACATGAGTACATTTTTGTAGTAGTCTTTTAGTTGGTTTTTAAAATATAATTTATTGTCTTCCCATTATGCTATTTTCTATCTAAATCTGTCAAACTAAAACCATGCTTATTATTTTAATCTGAAACCTAAAGCTTATGAAATACTATAGTTTATCCATGTTTTTGTTGAGCCATTAATATAATACCCTGTTCTAGTGTGACCTCTGAAACTACAGTCCTGTGCTGAAAATGTGTATTAAAATATTGGAATATAAAACCTAAAGCTTATGAAACACTACAGTTCACCATGTTATTGTTAAAATATTATAATAGCTTAAAACCTCTGAAATTACAGTCATGTTCTGAAAATGTGTATTAAAGCAATAGCCCTTAAGTCAGTTGTTTGAGTCCAACATGAGTTTGTCCTCCGGCTAACTCCTTGGTAATGGATGTGATTACCACATCAGGGATATGTAATACAGAAATTGTACTGGGTTGGCTTGATGACAAGCTGCATTAGGTGTATTTGGATCCTAGATACTGAGGGGGGAGGGGGCTGTACTGGAGGAAAGTGAACAATTTAGAATTTGATTGAAAAAAATTATGGCTCTTTCCACTTTAAAAGCCAATTGAGAGAAAGAAATGTAGAACGTATGATGTATTAACTCCAGAGGTGATGTCATTTTGAAAATTGAAATCATATTAACCTATCTGATTGCTAAACTTGCTGTAAATTGTGATCATTCTGGCATTAGTTTTGGATATATTATTATTACTGCTATGATGTTTTTCTTTTCATATAAAGGTAATATTTTAATTTAGGATTTCTATGAAGTGATGTAAAAAGATCATAGTATGCTATTCAATAAACATGCCTCAATTCAATTTATAATTTGTGTCATGGTTCTTGTAAATTGACGTATAGCTTTCAGAAACACCTGAGGTGTGACATGAACTGATGGCCATTGAAGTGACAGGTGGGCAAGTTATCCCTCATGAATGACATTGGCCCTGCAACTATTGGTGACCTTCAATGAATGAAAGAAAATTAATCTCTCATCTCATCATGCAGTGTTATTATTCATTTGAATGGCATCAAAGCATGAGAACTGGGTAGCTCAGCAATCTGGACATTTGATGTGTGAAAATGACAAATAAAAATTGAAGTGTTTCATAAGTTTCTTGCCTTTTTTTATAAAACAAGTTTTTCATCTGGATGTGTTAAAAAATCCATTTTTTAATGAATATTTAAAAATTCTTTTAAAATCTTAATTTTACTCATTGATTTTTATTTATAGCCTAAAAATGATAGTTGTTTTCTTGGAAAGTAGAATTTTTTCTTCTATTTTTATGATAGCAGAGCAAAAATAGTGTGCAAATAACTTGTCTAACCTGCTGTTTTGTTGCAGTACCTTGACATAGTTCAGAGGAAATCTTTGTGGTGCCTTTACTGGGTGGGCCTTGGGGTGTTGTCATCTGTTGGCCTAGGAACAGGCCTGCACACCTTCCTCCTATACCTGGGTCCTCATATTGCTTCTGTTACGCTTGCTGCCTACGAGTGTGGCAGCCTTCGCTTTCCCGAGCCTCCTTACCCTGATGAGTGAGCTTGCATTCACTTCTCCTTTAAATGTTTCACTTTTTTTAAAGAATTTCCATCATATAATGATAAAACTTTTCACTGCTGTTATCTTACCCTTGTGACTATCCAAAGAATGAGCTCCTAGAAATTACAATCTATTTTCTTTCCAGGAGTTAAAAATGAATGCATTCAACAAGGGTATTTGGAAACTAAAGCAATAGAATTGTATTTGGGACTCAAATGTTTAATTTTAATTTGAATTCAAACGGTATTAATTTTAGACTAATTACTGATCAATACAAGATTTCTGTTGAGAGCTAAATTCTCAACAAAGATATGCATATCAATCTGGAACATCATAAATTTGATACATAATTATCAGAATATGCTATATCCCTTTTGTGCAATATTATGAGGATAAGTATTAGTTGCCACAGATTGCCTACTCCCTCATACCTTCATAGTAATGTATATGTAATCACATTTCCAGCAAATGCTTTCTATAATGGAACTGCTTCATTGAAACCCTGTGAGAACAAAATACTCCCTCTCACTCCTGAACTTTCACCATCAAAATTGCATGTTAAGACCTGTAATCATTTGACTTATGATAGCTGACAAATTCAATGTTATGGTAAACAAAGAGCTTATCATAGCATTGAATCTCTCTTTAAAACTGGTTACAAGTACATTGGCTAGCATGAAGTTAGTCTTAATTTGTAATGCAAGAAAAAATTTTCACTAGCTAAAAATATAGTAGGAATGTTGAGGTTTTAATGAAAGTGGGATATCACAATGCAACAATTTCAAAGTGTAAAAAATCATTTGCTTTGACCTGGATCCCTCAATGTCCAGCTGTATGCTTTAGCCAGTTAAGCTACTGAGTTGTCCTCTCACACTCTGAAATTTTAGGGACTTCAAAGAAACAAGATATTATGATAAATTACCAGACCTGTGACCGTGCATGCATTGTCACAGGTATTTGTAGTCATGCTCATTGCACCACAGTTCATCAGGCTAAAACCAAACATTAACCACTTGGGTGTTTACCTGGAAGAAATTCAAAGAAACTTCTGGAGATGCCATAACAGTAACTGCCCTGTCAAGGAAAATGATTTTTACTCTTTGAAATTGTTACATTGTAATCTGCATTATTTAATGACTTAATTAAAAGTTACTGCCACAGCCTGTCTCAGTTTCTTTGAACCTGGGATATATTATTTTTAATATTTATGTAATTAATGGATGAAAATATTCCTGTTATTCTAAGTTTATTTTTGAAGGAATCAAAATGCAGATTTACTTGAAAATTTATGGAATTTTTTTTAAAAGAATTATTTGTAAAGAGTTATTAAAAATTAATTTTATCACCATCCAATATGTTAGCATAATTAAATCCAACATGACTAAGTTATTATCTTAAACTGGTGCCTTAAGTTTGAATATATAGTAGTTCTAAGGCTGTTAATTTGAAATGCGTACTCACCACCATGAAAGATTAGGATTGTACCTAGATGCAGGATATAATGTCATTAGGTACTAGTGCTGACCTCCTTGACCACTAACACTGCATTAGTATCCCTAGCTAGGTTCCTTATCTGTGTGCTAATTTGTGACATTTGCATGATATAAACTATGAGTTTTTTCTTAGTTTTTGTTTAATTTTTTATTGATCAGTCTTTTTTTTAATAAATACAGTAAAAGTTTACTTTTGAGGTTACTTCGTAGACTTGGATAATAGTAATTCTTTAAGGGAGGGGTTGCCAAATTATTTTTGCCACCAGCCAAACTCTCTCTCAATTCTCATGTGTGAGCTGAGTATTGTACCTGTAATTATCTTAGTTAGACTGTAAAACTATCATTATACCTGAAAGTCGAGGTTTTAGAGTCTGACTCTAGTGGGCTTAATTTGAAACCCATCTGTTAGCAAAACCCAGTTCATGGATAGTTTGCCAAGCCCTGCATATGGGACCATCTCATTGTATATATCACATAGATACTAATGCTATTAATATTCCATAAAAAATCTTGTAAACTACTAAATGTATGTATTGTCAAACTATTTTGATCTTAATTTTTCTTGTAGATAGGCTTTTGAATATGTATGCCTTTTACTTCTACATTATCTTTGCTGCTATTGTTTCCATAGTCTACTAAATTTATTCAATGTAGCACATTTAGATTCATCTCACATGATGCTGGTGCTGCTGTTAAACTTAAATGTGTTGGGCTAACAGGGATGTTGCCTCTCTGCTAATAGATACATGGTATCTCTTCTGATCTGTATCTCACCTGAAAGGTATTTTGCCCCACCTCCGACTAAAAAGATGATGCAAGAATATAGGGAGAAGAAGGTGGATTTAGTAAATGTAGATATGAGCAAAAAAATTACGTCCATGTGTTCCTAAATGGTCCAAGCTTCTGCTGAAACTGCCACTTGAATACAAAAGAAAGATTATAAGGCACCAACTCATGATGTCATACAGATGGGAAGGATGAAATGGCCTTTGATTTCTAGTGTTTGCGGTTAAACAAGTCCTGGCAGAAAGTTACAATTGAGATTATTTTAATGTCTTTTTAAAATATGCGAAGTTAGCAATGTTCTTCATGGAAGTGAAATTGGCATTTTGTTTGAGGAAAGTGATAACCCCAGTGAAAATAACTGCAGAAATGATTTAGCAGCAGTGATGATAAATTGCTAGGAATCTATGATAAATTGCGATTACCTATTTATAAATTTAAATTGCCCTTAAAAAATTTTTCAGTTTTATAGCTTTTATATCACAGATATGGACTCGACCATATGAAAATCAGCAGCAGCTGTTAGCAGCTATAAAATAGTCCATGAATAGTAGCTTTTCATATCTATTTAGTGTTAGGCATATTTCAGTGAAACTAATACTAGAGATTACATTCAAAAAAGATTTTATAATGCCTTATAATAAATAGGAAGTAAAAAGTTGTACCCTAGTCAAAGCATTGCTATTGCTATTTAATTTCCAAATGTGTACTCTCAAGCTTTGACGAGTCATTAAAATGCATATTTGTTTATGGTTAAATTTTTTTCTTTCATGAAGAATTATATGCCCCGAAGATAATGGGTTTCCAAATGAGGAGATCAACATTTTGGCCATCATGAGCAAAGTTCGTTTGGAGGCATGCCTTTGGGGAGCTGGGACTGCCTTGGGGGAGCTTCCACCTTATTTCATGGCACGGGCTGCTCGACGCTCTGGCTATGACCCCGATGATGAAGATGATCTCAGAGAATTTGAAGAATTGCAGAGGAAGAAACGTACTCCTTCTCAAATGGTAAATGAAACAATTATTCTTTTATTTGCTTATGTAGTTTACTCAGAAACATTGAACTTTGCCGGGGAAAAACTTGAAGAAATGAAATTATTTCTATTTTTATCCAAATATTCCAATCAATTTAGCTGCCTGTATCTTTGGTGAAGAGAAGGAATTGTGCAATTGTGAAAGTGGTATATTCTATTATCTCAGAGACACTTGGGGGAAAGAGTACAAACATCCCTAGGAGTACACATCAGTAACTCTTCAATTTCCTCTTTCATCATCACTGTGTCGGCCAACCATTGGCATACATGCAGAGATGAAAGAGGGAGCAGTTGCTGTCCCCCCACCTCCCAAACCTTCAATGTCTGACTGGGTGCTTATTGCTGAGAATCACTGACTTACGATGTTAATTTGGGGGTGGTTTTCTTGGCCTATTCAGACAGTCAACCAATTGACTATGTTAGTATGTTATCTAGATAGTTAACATTTTTTATTTAAACATTGGTTACCATCCTTAACCTATTTAAATTTTATGAAACCATTCATTAAAAAGGTATTTTTAGTACAATAAATGACTCCGAGGCATCAGCAAGAAATTCTTTTACAAAATGAAGTTCTAGTTTACAAGGTTTGTATAAAAAGTATCGGAAAAATAGATTTATTTCATATGTTGCTACATTGCCTCAAAATTCTTCAAATTACATCCCTTGAGCATCAACATACTTCTGCCAGTGGCTTTTCTGTAGCTTGAAGGCTCCCTTTCCTGGAGGGTCCTTTAGGGTACAAATGCAAGCTTCTTTGGTGGAACTTTGGGTCCAATGGTTGTGTCCTTTGAGGGAGGATTTAACTTTTGGGAATAGGAATTAGTCTGCTGTTGCCAAGTTGGGACTGTAAGGGGGATGGGGGTCTTCGTCAATGCATTACACTCGACTCTGCTTTTGGTCGTCCATCAAGACTCTTGTGGCTCTTTTGCATTGCCAAATTTTCAGTGGTAATGGTGTGCACAGTGATCTTATTAATGCCAATAAGATCTGTGATCATGCGCGCACTTCACCAACGGTCTGAATACAGCACTTCACTCACACGTTGTTGTTGGCTCAAGATGTCAATGGCCGTCCAGTGAAGGGCTCATCTTCCGCACTCTCACGGCCATCATTGAAGAGCTTGTGCCCCTTAAATACTGCAGTTTGTGATATGCTTTAATTCTTGAACACTTGGGGCAAATCATGCCCAATTTCTCCGTTCATTATTTCCCCAGTTCAATGCACAATTTAATGGTGTACCCCTGTTCAATTGTGCACTGCATTTTGCACTTACATCAAGTCACTCTACAGGGGTCCAGTAAAACACAATCTAGCCTTAGCAAACACTCACATGCACTTGGCATTTGGCATGTGTTGAAGATCAGACCCCCACCCACCAAGCCCTCATGGTGCGAGCCTGCTGTGATGCAGTCACATCAGGAAAAAAATGCTCCCAAACAAGCATTGTATAGTTGACAAGATTGTGTTTTTTTAGGACTACATAAACATTGGCTTGCTTTCTCCTTCTCCCTCAACCCTTTTCCCTTCACTACATCACTGCTGCCAATGTATTTCTATAAATCCCTTCCTTTTGGTCATAATTAAAAAAAGGATGGGACCCAGTATGGATCAGTGGACCAATACAAAAGGTCATGTACTATAAGAGAACTAAAAATCATGAGACCCCAATTTTGAGAAAATCATCCATTTAGGCATTGTTTTTATTCGAAAATTAAGCGAAAGAAGCTTAATAGTGAAGTTTTTTTACCACCGATGAATTTTTAGACTGTAGTATTAGCCAAGAATTAGTGTCCTGGCTTCAGGTACCATATCCTTCAGTACTCTCTATCTGTGAATTGTTTCTCATCCTGGAATTGGGTTGCTTTTCCCTTTGGGTTAATAGTTTCATAAAAAGGTTTGTTTTATCATTTTGAACTGTTAATTTTATAACCTGGTCGTTAATTTGTTATGTGATTCAAATTCATTGTCACCAATTTTATTGTATTTCAATAGTATTTTTCTGCCCTGAATATATATTCCCACAATTTTGATCTGCTTCCACTTTAGTTGCATTATTGAAGTGATATTTAAAAGGAGGTTTATATGTCCAACTGCATACTGACGGTATCTCCAGCCATCAAGTCACCATGCAAGGTGGTGTGTAGCTTTGGTCACTTAAGGTTAACTATGCACAACAAGAGATTTTACTTGCAGAAAGGGACATTCAAGAGCCCATCATTGTTATATCTGTTGAGTGAAGGTTGTGTAAATAATCCCAGTTTTCCATCACTAGTTCCTGTGTTTGTCATACTTTGCCTTATTTGGGTCAAAGTCATTTTTATTCGTCATATTTTCAACTTATGTGCGATAGGAATAGTCTCCCTCTGGTGTTCTTAAAATGCACAAATTATGTTGCTAACTCCCAGTCGTAGAATGTATTCATTTTGTGCCACGAATGTTTTCCTGGCCAACTGAGATTACAATTTGTTTACTTCAAATTTCCATCATTAGTTGCACTTGTACTACCCCAGCTCATTCAAACTCTTCACTATAACCATTCAAATTACTACTCTCAATCATCTTTTTTGGTGTATTCTATATACAAAACGAAGTCAAAAGAGTTATTTCGATGAAGGCTGATGTACATGAGTAACTGTTTTAGTATGTGAAATCATTTATAATACAGTACATAGTGATGCAAAGTGGGGTAAAAACTGAAAATGAAATTTCATAAAATAGGGCTCCACATACATTTTTAAAATAGGACATCGTATGGCACATGATAAAAATGCTGTAAATTGCGGGAAAACATAAATTATGATAATGAAAATATGAGGTTTGACTGTACTCCTTATAGAATTGATTGTCGCATTGATTCCTGAATCGGGTATCTCCTCATAAATTTAAAATTGGCCCATTACGTTTAACTTTTTAAATAATAAGATTTCCTATGGTTTTTTTGTATGCATAAGAACTAAATGCAAACTGGGACCGTAGTAGATCCTAAAATTGCATTCATTTGTACAAGCATGACACATATAAGAAAATGTAGTTAGAATTTCAATTGGAAGTGCAATAAATATATTTTGTTAATTTCTTTATTCAGATTTATTATGCTTATATAAGTTTTTGCTTTCACAGGAATTTCTGTATGGAGTTAGTCTGGTTGATTTTGATTTTATTGAGTACGTTTTTAAATATAGCCCAGTTGGGCTTGTCAAGTTTAATTTCAAACTTCTTTTTTTTTGTTATTTTTAAGAAATGGTTAATATTCCAAACATGCCTGAAATACTTCTGCGTCTTTCTGAATTTATTAAAAGTGTTGCATTTTTATGCTCTTTATCTTTATAGACTTTCATTGATCGTGCCAAACTTGGAGTTGAGAGACTCGTGGAAAAAGTTGGGTTCTTCGGGATTCTTGCTTGTGCGTCGGTGAGTTTTTTAATATAAGTGTAGCTTTTTTTTTTAAGGTAATCTACCGGTTAAGGTAGGTTTTTCGATGGACACAACTACCAAACAAATATTTTGTGACTACTAACAAAACACAACCCTAAATTCTACTCTAGACCAGGTCCCTCTTCATCTCTGAGTACTTTCTTCCGCCCTTCATCCCGTCCAACATCCCTATCCTGTTCCTTCCCTTTCCTCTTTTGCCCAACATTCTACCCTCTATCACAGTCTTCAACATCCCACTGCCGGTCAACACCCCCTTCATCCACTTTTCCTGCCTCCATAGGATTGCTCCCAACAAACCCCTCTCTTCGCCCACCATACCAAGTACTTCCTCATTTGTTTTCTTCTCTGTCCATTTCACCTTCTCCATTCTTCTCCACACCCACATTTCAAAGGCCTCCAGTCTACGTCTATCCTCCTGCTTCAATGACCACGTTTCCGCGCCGTACATAGCTACGCTCCATATCAAAGTTTTTACGAGTCTTTTCTTAACATCCTTACTCAAAGTCCCCGTCATCAACTCCCTCCTCCTCGTGAAAGCCTCTTTGCCTAGCGCAATTCTTCTCCTTACGTCCCTACTACTTTGACCGTGTTGGTCCAAAACACTACCGAGATACGTAAACTGTTCTACCTGCTCTAGTTTTTGCCCTCCTATTTTAATGTTAAGCTTGCCCTTTTTCTTTCTAGAAAATCGCATAACCTTTGTTTTATTAATGTTGATTCTCATCCCATACCTGTCGCACTGAATTTCCAATTCACTCAGCAATGCTTGCAGCCCCTTGGCTGACTGACAAACTAAAGCTTGGTCATCAGCAAACCTAACTGATTTTACGAATTCCCCGCCCACTTTCATTCCTACCTCTAGTTCTTCCCATGCCTCTTTGATCATTTCCTCTGCATACAGGTTGAACAGCAACGGTGATAATGGGCAACCCTGCCTTACACCCCTTCCTAACACTGCCCATCCTGACTCCCCGTTTCCCACCCGCACCTGAGCAGTCTGAGACATGTACAGGTTGCGGATTAGCCTCCTTTCCCTCCAATCTATTCCTATTTTCTGCAATATACTCATTAGTTTTTCCCAATTCACTCTGTCAAACGCTTTTTCGAAATCTACGAAACAGGCAAATACCTCCTGGTTGTGTTCTATATTCCTCTCGATTAATAATCTCATTACTGCAATGGCATCACGCGTACCTCTCCCCTTCCTAAACCCAAACTGATCATCCCCTAAGTAATCATTTGCCCTACTCTCTATCCGTTTGTTTATGATCCTGAGAACAACTTTAGCTGCGTGGGATATCAAACTAATTGTCCTATAGTCCTCACATGACGTGGCCTTTACCTTTTTCGGAATCGGAACTAAAACTGCTCTCACAAAGTCTTCCGGCCAGATTCCCTCCTCATAAATGCTACGGATCAGCCCATATAGCCTCTTCCTCCCACATTTTCCTAAGCATTTTAAAAGTTCCACGGGAATGTTATCTACCCCACGGCCTTATTTAGTTTCATCTCCCTTAATGCCCTTTCTATCTCATTGTCTAGTATGCCTGGACCTAAGCTGTCTTCCTCTACGTCATTTTCTTTTTCAATGTCTAACTGTGTTGGTCTCAGTTCTTTACTATACAGTTCTTCTATATACTCCTTCCATCTCTCTTGGATCTTTCCTGCGTCAACTATTACCTTACCCGCCTTATCTCTAACTATTAGCATAGCTCTTCCTTTCTTACTTCCCGATAACGATTTAACTTTGCTGTACAGCGCACCGATTTCACCCTTCCTCTGGAGACTTTCCATATCCTCGCACTGCGTCTTCCACCATGCGTCTTTTGCCTTATAAGTGTAGCTTATAGCCATTAAAATCATATCTTTAACCCCAGGTAGTTGTGGCAAATAATTAAAGTTACTAAAAACCTTTCAGATTGATGTATGTGTCATGGAATCAATTTGAAATTTTTAAATTATTCAACCAGAGGCTACTGTAACTGTCGCATTTTCTTTCATTTAACGTACACATTATGCTATTGAAAAAATAAGAATAAATTGATATGTTCCATTGATACTGCTCACTTAACAGTTTTAAAGCATCTTCTTTTGTGACTACATTGGACATGTTAGCCAATGACTTGTAATGGATTGGTAACTTCTAATGGATTTTATGCAAATTTTTTAAAAATACACCTTTAAAAATCCTTTTCAGATTCCAAATCCTCTATTTGACTTGGCTGGTATCACTTGTGGTCATTTCCTTGTGCCATTTTGGACATTCTTTGGTGCTACGTTAATAGGTAAAGCTGTTGTGAAAATGCACATCCAAAAGATGTTTGTAATTATTGCATTCAATGAAGTGCTTGTGGAGCGTGCAGTAGCCTTGCTGGAATGTATCCCTTATATTGGTAAAAAACTACAAGAACCATTTAAGGAATTTCTGGCAAAGCAGAAGACCAAGCTTCATCGTAATCGAGTAACTGCTGATACAGCTACGGTAATATACCTTTTCTCTCAAACTTATTTATACTCCAGTCTTCTCATAGAAAAAGAGTTTTGTGTTGACACAAATGGGTATTGCAAGCATGTGGCTTTGGTTTTTAGTAGAATTGTAATGTAAATTGAACAGTTAAATGATATATTGCTAAGGGTTGCTACAGTGACACAGTACTGGGAAATTTGATTTGGAAATATGGGATATAATTCAGTGATATTAATGACTTGCTTGTGGCAAAGGGGTAAAATTCTTCAAGTGACAAGTTACTTGAAAAATAGTTGCATGCCAGTTACACCGGTGTGAAACTGTGGTATCTGCTTTTCCCCTGGGAAGGCTTTGCCATGTGCCAGGTGGTTATACTTTCTCCAATGGAATATGTTATGTGCGACTATCTATCGAAGCCAAGGTGGTCTGAAATCAAAGCAGATCTCCTACATCGGACGCATCCTATATCCCTCTTTGCGTGAAACATTTAGCGTGCTGAAGCTTTTTGAATGAGGAGAATTACCAAGATTATCTACAATGTGCACATTCATGAGCAGCCTTTCACAAGGTGATACTCACCATCCCTGGTTAAAACTACCATTAAAGGTAAGTACTCAGTACCCTAGTTGCAGAAACATTATTTGCAAGTGAATATGATTTGTGCTAATTTGTGTTAGACTAATGTATGTCGGAGGTAATTTCAGGGCTCTTTTTGCTACTACTAGTTACCAACCTTTAAGGCACTTTAGGATGCTCCTTTACTGACAGTTTACACTCTGTAATCAGGGAAGAATGCTTAGCCATTTGTGAGACAAAATGGGAAAGATGAAATGGACAGAAAGGAAACCTAAAGTTTTAGAGATTATTGGAAGAGATCCAAAAGAGACAGGAAAGATGGATGCAGAGCACTTTGACAGGCAATAGGATATTGAAAACTGCAATATAGGGGAGAACATTAGGCAAATGAGAAAGGGGAAGAAATAGGATAGGTATGTTATATAGACAGAATGAAGGTAGGAAGGAAGTATGCAGGATTGAAGAAGGGTATATGGTCATGTGTGATGCAGGATCTGTTTTATAAGGTGAGGCAAAGAAATATATGGCCGTATGGTTTTCTAGTGTGTTCATCCAAAACTTGCCTTAGATGGTAGAATGTCTATAGTAATAATGTGTTTTAGTATTTAGCCATTTAATTTTCCATATTTGTATAATCAACTCCAACAGTTGTTCAGTATTTGGAAGGATCTACATTCAAATGGACCTAATTTTTTTTGACTGTGTAATAACTAAATATTTTTAATACCAAAAACTTGAAACGATGTCATGAGGGGGTTAGTATTTGATTGGTAGTTAATATCATAATTAATGCACAACTGTTGCTCATGTCACAATTTCTGAATTTTAAGTATTAATTACGAAGATAGTTAGAAAGGTTCCTATAATCTCCACAAAATGTCAGCACTAGGGCAACGAATTTACCACATAGTAATAGGTTATCCTTTATGAGTAAACACGTAACACATCTGTGCTCTGGGAATAGATCTGTGGCATGGACACCTCTCTGTTGTTGTTGTTCCCGTATTGTGATTTGTGAAAATGGCAAAAATTGAGATTTGAGCAGTGATTAAATACTTTGTAAAGAAAGGTATGAAGGGAAAGGAAATTCATGCCGATTTTCAGAATACTCTGGGGGACTCTGCTCCTTCACTTTCAACTGTTGCCAATTGGACCCACAAGTTTAAGTTTGGTCGGGTCAGCTTAGATGATGATCCGTGTAGTGGTCAGCCAAAATGTGCCTTTACCCGAGAAATTATTGCTAAAGTGCATAAAATGGTCATAGATGATCGCCAACTGAAAGTGCGAGAGATCGCTGAAGCTGTAGGGATGTCATCTAAGTGGGAATATCACATTTTAACTGTGGAATTGGATATGAGAAAATTCCCTTTAAAATGGGTGCTGCAATTCTTGACGCAGAATAACAAATGCATCAGAATGTAAATTTCCAAACAATATTTGACCTGTTTTAAGAGCAACCAACAAGATTTTCTGAGATGGTTTGTGACCTCAGATGATACTTGAGTCCACCACTCTATCCCAGAGACAAAACAGCAGTCAAAGCAGTGGAAACATGTTGATTCACCACCACCAAAGGAAGCAAAGGCTATATGGTGGCCGGAAAGGTGATGGCTTCAGTTTTCTGAGATGTGAGAGTGATTCTACTGATTGATTATCTTCCCACTGATCAAACAATTACTGGACAAAACTACGGTAACCTCCTGGACCGAATACAGAAAAAGATACACAAAAAAAGGCCAGGTTTGGGGAGGAAGAAAGTCATCTTTCATCAAGACAATGCATGCCCACGCATAAGTATTGTTGCCATGGCAAAAATACATGAACTAAGGCACAAATTGCTGCCACACCTGCCTTATTTGCCGGCTCAATCAGATTTCCATCCCTTCCCCAAGCTCAAAATTTTCCTCGGTGAACGTAGATTCTGTTCAAACAAAGAGCTGATAGCCGAAGTAGACCGGTATTTTGCAGGCCTGAAGGAATTTAATGTTCGAGATGAGATGAAGACACTGGAACATTGCTGGACCCAAGTTCATTAGTGTACAGGAAGATTACGTTGAGAAAAAAAAAGTTTCACTGAGATAAATTGTTTATTTCTATTCCATTCCTAGAACTTTTCTAATTACCCTCCTACTTGGATTTCACTTCCTCTATACTTGCCGACCCCGGTGGCGGCGGGGTAACGTCCTCGTCTGCCATTCCAAGGGTCACGGGTTTGATTCCCGCCTGGGTGAGTTTCCCTCCATCTAGGGCTTGGGTGTTTGTAAATGTGACCATTGTTATCATTGTTAAAAGTTCGATGTAAAGGCCAAAATGTGCTGTTTTCGGACTAATACTGAATAAATAAAATAAAATTTCACTACCTCTATGTACGGAAACATTGACCAGAATTCAGTTCAGGGTGCAGCAACATAACTTCATTTTTTCCTAAGCAAATTTAATTGAACAAAGGGAGTGATACTGCCGCACCCTGTAGATAGTGTTAGTTCCGCTCAGAGAGAAACTTGTATAATGCCCACATTGTTTTAGAAGATGACCGTATAAAAAGTTTTACTAATGTATAAGTAAATGTAGAATTTACTCCTTTGTCTTTTTCACTTTGTCAATCTTTTAACTTAAGTCTTTAAACGTATTTCCCTGTTGCCTCTTCACCTGCTGTCGTGCATCATGGTCTGTGACAAAGGGAACATTCCAGAAGAAAAGACGGAGAGAGTATTTTAAAACCGTAGAAGCTCAGCAGCATGGCACAAAGAGCTCTTAGTATTACTTAGTGCAGGAAGTATTTTCCCACAGTTAATGCCACAAATATTATCATCAGTATGCATCCATATATTGGGCCAACAATTGTAAGTACTGATGAGTTTAATTGCTGAAGTTTTATGAATTCAATCAATTATATTTCATATGTGTAGTGCATGTCTAGGATGGACAGCTAAACGACTATGGGCGCACCACTGCACCTTATCACATTGAGCTTTGCTGATCAGGTGGTAGTATTGTTGCATAATTGTAGTATCACACTTGATTTAACTGCGCCTGATTTCCTGGCTGTATGACACATCATTCCTTATATCACAGTGTAGATTTGGTTGCCCACAACTCCTGGCAAAATGATTGACATAATTCTTTCTTGCAAGTGACCTTAGCCATGGATTGCCTCTCTGCTCAGAAACTAGTACTACTATAATTACTTAACTTTCTGCTTCAGTAACATTGTGAAAGGAAAAATACATTCATCCCACATACATTGTTTATTGTATGCCTAGGATTGTGCAATAATCAACATTATATATGATACATGTTACTTTCCTTTCACGGTAAAAAAATTCAACCAAGCCATGCTAGAAGCTACTTCCTTCCCCTATTGCTTTTGTCATTGCATATATCTTTTGTAATGACTTAATAAGAGTCCACAGCTATGCAACATCAGCAGGATGATCGCCTCTTGGCAAATATGAACAGTCTTACCGGTCCGGGGCATGCATCTCTTGGCATAAGCAAAGAAGCTCATTGGAAGCACTTGATACAGAGAGATATAAACTCCTAGTACCCAAAAGGTGACCATTTCAGAATTTCACGGTATGGGTAAATATTTGCTGAAAGGGCTAAAATGATGTGAATCCCATAAGCTGTCAACAATCATGTACGTATTTGCTCTTGGTAAAGCAGTTTCAGGTAGCATTATTGCGCAATTTTTGCCAGGAAAGCTATATTTTGATTTGATTTGCCCTGGATCAAGTTTTTCCCTGGGCCTTTTCATTATGTAAGAGAGAGAAAGTAAATAATTTGTTGTGTACTTTGATTTGCTGAAAAAATGTTCCATCACAAGTGGTTCTTAATTTTGGAATTAATGAAAGTTTTGCTTAACCTTCACATCATTTCTTATCACGTTTGTTTGATGTGGCTTTCATAGAAGGCCTAAAATCCTTCCATAAATAAAACTTCTATAGGTATCATGGTTTTGTTCGAAGCAAATTTTAAATTAGCTTGAAAATTTGAAGCCTGAGGAAAGCATGGGTGCATGACCCTTTAATGGTGTATGTATCTGTGATCTTCCGGTCAAGTGTATGTAGTATATTTATGGGTTAGTTCTATAACATGTTATCATGTATTTTATATGCTAATTGGCACAGCAAGGGCATTTAGGATCTGTTTGATTCCTGTAGTACTTATGATGTTAGGTGGTTCATTAATTGCTACATTATGTACAGGTCTGCAATAATATTTCCAAACCAAAAGGCATTTGCATATGATTCTAAATTAAATGGTAAGAATAATACTTCTATTTGAAAGTATAAATGAGAAGGTAATGGGAATCAAACTTTCTCAATTCTTTATCATGATGATTTTAGTGCAGCCATTCTCAACCCCATTTCAGATAGATACCCAATCAGTTACACATATTTTTGCTCACATCATTGCCACTGGTAATTTGACCACTGCCATGATTGATGTCAACCATTATGTCCCCGAGGGCCATTGTATTGTAAAAGAAGTTAAATACAAAATTTTCCTTACTAATGAGTACAAAATTGTTACAGCTAATCACATTGAAATGTGCTTCTCATTTTCAATGATTCTTTGATCTTCTACAAATTATTCATTTAAAATCCCTATAGAAGTGTTATTTGTATTGCAACCTGTGAAAAGTTAGAATTTTTGAGATCCTTACTTTTTTGTTGTTACTGAATTCCTGTGATAAATTTCCTAAGAAGACCCTTCATGCTTTGATAAATAGAAACTGATGATATAGATGGGCATATTTGTAAAGCAAATCATTGGTCTACTTGAGATGATACAGGTGTTGAACAGCTTTTTACATAATGTCAAGAGAAGGAAAGGATCGATCATTTTCTGGTCAAGTCTAGTGATCAGTAAAGCCTTCAGATGTACTTATTAACTTAATAAGAGGACCCACATCATCACTGTGGTTGCTGCTTTCATGCAAAGGGGTTTTTCCATCATCAAAGAGGTAAACATGGAACACTTCCCGGCCTCTTATTGGCCTAAGCCAGCAGATTGTGTGAGAGTTGTTGGAAGTTTGGGCCCACATCTAATTGAAAAAGAAAATCATTATAAAAGCAAGGTAATCCAGACATGCATTTCTAGATCCTTTCGCAGCTCAGAAAGAAGAAAATCGGTGTAAAAGAGTAGTCTGATGAAGAATATTGATTATATTGCAACCAAGAAAAAGTGAATCGTTTTGGAAAATTTGATGGACTCAGCAATCCTCAGTTGATGATGTAAGCTTGTTGTCAGGTTTTTGGATTGAATTAATGCTGTTTTAAGTTGGTCGTTCAATAAGTCCTTCTAAAATATAGGAAAAAAATTATTTTTGGTAAATTTTTTATTTTTCAACTTTAAACCTTGTAGCTCGATACACTTTTTCCAGCATTTCTCCAACTTTTTTTTGCTGTCCAAAAAGTTGGATTTTGGAAGGTTCTCAAAATAGACTTATGCTATATATGTTGGCGATGACCATATATTATTTTATCACTGAGCCATTTTTTCAACTTTGAATGTAAAAAGTCACTGGGAGCCAAATCTGGTGAATATGTTAGCTGTTTTAATAATTTGAACTTTAATTCCCTAATTCTTGCCATCGAAACTTCACATTTGTGCACCTGTGTATTGTTTTGATGGAAGAGAATTTTTTTTCCTTCCCAAACATGGACATTTTAAATTCATTTCTTCACTCTACCAGTGCAATAATGATACGTAATATTCTCCATTTATAATTTGCCCTTTTTGCAAGTAATCAATGTAATTGATTCCACGAGCATTCTAAATACGATAGCTATCACCTTGTTGGCAAATTCACCATCTTTGCCTTATTCAGAGTTGGATTGCCTTTAGAAACCGACTGTTTTGACTGTTCCTTTGTTTCTGGAGTGTAGTTGCGTATCCATGTTTTGTTCACAGTTAAGTATTGACGTAGAAACTCATTAGGATTCTGATGGAAAGACACCAAACCCGTCTGAATCAGCTGCACAATTTCATTTATTCTTCACTGAAATCAAACGTGGCATATATGTTGCTGAGATTTTTCTGCACCCAATTTTTGTACAAAATTGGAAACATTTTACCTTTTGATATGCCTGTGGGCTCAACTATTTGCTGAACTTCGATTCATTGATCACTTAAACGATATCGTAGATTTTGTCAATCATTCCAAGGAGTCACTTCACTTCCACTGGACTGCCCTAACATTGTTCATCATTAATGGATGTACAAGCACATTAAAACTCATTCACCCTTTGTAAACAGTTGCAAACACTGTAAGAAGTGCCATGGACTTCATCCAACTCCGCTTTTACCTCTTTTGGTGTTAGGTCCTTAAGTGGAAGTGTTTAATCACCACACTAAACTCCTTTTTTTCATTTTTCTAAAAAATGGAATTTTGTGGTTTTGACAATGAAAATGAAACCAAGTCATGGGTATAACTGAAACAGAAATCTAGTCACTTCTTAACACCTACCTTTTCTGATACTTCAGAGCTATCTCGTGCTTTTCTAAGGAATTAGTGAAGGACCCACTTAGTAAGAAAAGTATGAGACTTCATGTTCTAGTGAATAACATTTTTCACCCATTGATTTTATTTTTCCGTATTTATTTTCTGATTTTATTTTTATATTGCATTTTATAATTATTATTGTAATGATGGTGATATTCAGCATACGGGAGCAAAGTTTCATATGTTTGTCGCGTGCATTCAAAATAGTTTTATGGAAAGTCTGATGAGATTGAGGTATATTTAAGATTAAGAAAGTTCTGTAAGATTTCTGCCTGGCAATCATGCCAAAATATCATGTAAGTGTTATTTTATACTGTAAAACTGTAACAAAATTTTACTAATAAAGTATTTCCTTATAACAATGACAACGTCTCATTTCTATTTTTTAAACGTCATCCATAATGGAGGAAAATTCATGTTTAAGCCAGGGAGTCTTGAAAATGGATCCAGAATATAGGGGAAGATTGGGGGATTTAAAAAAATTTGTGCCTGTAGCAACCCTGTCACTCTTTTTGCAAAAAAATGTTTTAATGTGATGTTACATTTTAATTTTTGATTACCAACAGTTATAATTTCATGGATTATTTATTAGGTAAATCCATTGCCACGTACAGCCCTGAAAGGAAGCTGTAAAAGGACATATATCTGGTTTTCATCATTTTTATGTGATCATTTTAATTAATCTGCGGGAAATTATGTTTTGGAAAGCCACCAAAAGTATATGACTGCAGTGCTCAAATACAGTGTCTCCTGCTATTGTCTTTTCATTATCCTTCAAACATTGTGTTTAACTTGATGAAAGAATTACATCTTGAATCAATGCATGCAAGCTGTTTCTATTGTATGGAAATTTTCTGAATCTCACTCATATTTAAATAGATGTAAAAATAAATTTCCTTAATTATATTTTAATTAAATCAAGAATAATCTAAAATTATATGGAACAGCTTCTTACAATTTATGAATTCCATAAAAAATATTCTAAGATTTAGATATCAATGTACATGTGTATTATTTTAATCGGAACATATTTTTACTTGGTCTTCTTTTCGTTTCAGGAGGGGAATTTACTTTCATACATATTTGAGAAATTCGTCATCTGTATGATCCTCTATTTTGTGGTGTCAATCATTAATTCGTTAGCCCAGAGTCACCATAAAAGGCTTCATAAGAAAAATCGAGAACAAAAGAAAGTTAAAGATTAATGAATGCTTAAACATAGACATAATGAGGCAGTGGGATACCCAAGAAGAACTGGTAGATATAATATTTTAGGTGTTTTGTAGATAGGCAAAGACAATTTTCAACAAGGTTTGCCTGACAAATTCATTAAGTATTTCTTGCCATCGTTTGTCATGAATCACAGCAGTGGGAGTGCTCATGTAGTCAGGCTGTGGAATGAGAATCAGGTTTACCTCTGAAACATAACCAGTCCAAAAGTCACTGTTTTGCTCAGAATATGCCTACAGTTTTTAATGGGAGTCATTTAATTGCATGCATCCATTGCTGATTGAACATACCATGACTGTTGAGTTGAAATATTGTTTCTTTGTGCTAGTTTACGTTTGGACCGGTTTATTTCACCTCCACCTATATTTTACTCATCTTCAATATTCGCTGAAGCTGATTATGTTCCGATTGGCAGAGCTAGTGGATCATAGCACTCATCATACTGCCATAAATAACTGTCGATGGAGGTGCCTTTTCCTTGTTGTCTCCATAATTGTTATTTATTCCTCTAATAGTATGAATTTGATTGTGTCATCTTTATTTCATGAAGCATGTAGTTTTAAGATTTCACCATTTGTAAATAATCATAGACATTGAATCTTGTTTAAATTGTTTGATCATGATTATCTAATTGTTTTAAACAAATTTTTAAAAATTTGTTTTGTTATTTTTGTTTCCTATTAGTTGTATATTTACAATCAGTTTTTTGCCCATGTGATACGTGTGGCTGTGTTAAACAAATATATGGTATGCCTTTTTAGAAATATTTTGTGAGCGTGCGGGTAAGCAGCATGTTTTTACATTTGTAGGTTTGTGAAGGAATAACTTTGAGTCTTGTTATGTGCTGTGGCAGATATAATGCCCATTTTTTGGAGCGATTGTTTGCATGGGATTGTTGATTTACCTTCATGCTCCCATTTCTTCATATGAAAGTATAAAATTATTCCCATCCTCTCCAAGACGGATCAAACTATTAGTTTGTATTGTTACCATATTTTTAAAAAACTTACTCTGCTAAGTAGCTTTGAAAATAAATGACTGAAGTTGTTTACTCAAAACTGCTACACATGAGGAGAAAAAGCCTTAACTAACTGAAAATCATCAGATTTTCTTTAATAAATAATTTGCTCTGCAGTGCATGTGGACGAATGGATCATAAAAATGAAAAAAAATTATAACAGCCCAATGTGGACGAGCAGTTTGCATAATACATTTCGATATGATTGGGTAATAAAATCTTGAATAATTGTGAATGACTTATTTGTAATTTGCATAATTTCCTGACCTGTGTTACTTGGATCTATAAAGTATGTTATAGCATTGGCTTTTGGCTTCAACAGCATACTATGTTGGTTAAATTGGTCAAGACTTCAAACTCTGTGGTGGCTTGCATCTTTTGGACTATTGCCACATGAGTTAATGAAATGATAACCAAAAGAAAATAATAATTAATGCTATGTGGCTGAACATCAGGTTATGCATCCAGAAGATCCTGAAATGCATAATTTGATATTGAACATTTCTGAACTTTCATGAGTAACAATTGCTAATGAGAGTAACATCATGGTTGGCTAGCTAACTTGGATATAAAAATTTTATGATCGTTTTTTTTTCTTTTTAAATAATGGTTGCTGAATGTGAAAAATGCAGTTACTTATCAAAACACATCTTACGATAAGTGATATGTTAATAACTTAAAGAGTGAAAATGAAGTCTCTACTGTGGTAATTTCAAGATGATTTTTTTATAAGAAGAAAAAATTGTGGATCTTCCTCAAGGTGCAAAAGTAACCAGTGTAAAATTGTCCAATTTCATCCCCAACAAAAAAGAACTCCAAACTTATAAAAATTAAGGAAGAATTTGTAGGTGCCAGGAAACACTTTTTGAGCCCACCTTCAATTTTTGTGCATTGAAAATTCAATTGGATAAAAGTTTGAAGGCTAAGTGAAATTGCAGTGCCCCGCATATGAGAGTGGAAAAATAAGTTTGAATTATGGCATGTAAACTATGAGATGTGGCTGAAAGTAGGCAAGGCAGAGGGATGTAGGAAAGTTTCAAATACAATTGATGAGTCAAGTAATCAGCTATAAAGACTCGATCATTTTATTAGCCATGGTAAGAAACCCTAAGCTCTTTTTTACTCTTATTGATTTGTAAATTGTGAGTGTGAGCTTAGCGGGTAAAATATGACGCTTTATATTAGCGACTGGTTGCACTGGTAAAATAATTAAATAAAATTTAGTGCTCATTGTTAATTGATTCCGAAAATTGAATTACTCTGTTGAGTGTGTTTTGAATGATGTGCATAATTGATTGTATAAAAGGTGACTCAATAACCAAATTAAATATTCTGGGTCTTGTACCTGGTTGTGAACATTCAGTCAGACAAACTAAATTGCACCATGTTATAGAGAACGAAAAATTAAACAATGCTTATCACAGTGATATCCCCAGTGCATATCAACATATTTGATAGCAAAGTTTGATAAGGAATTACGAATAGGTGTCATTGTGTGCCTTTCATAGCTATCTAATTATAAACAAAGTGTATTGGTACCTTATGAATTTGATTTTTCGAAGTCACTAGGGGCACTATACCCTCACCATATGCAAGTGCTGTTAAGAAGGGGTCGGGGGCCCCATGGATGGAATTGGGCACCCATGATAATGGAAGTGATAAGGTAAAAACATTTTGCATGTGAATTCAGTGCCATCAGATTGTTTGTTGGCACTTAAGCCATTGCTTAACATAATTAGAATCTTGATGTCTTCATGAAGAATTTTTGTGATATCTTGTTGTTCTCATCGATTCTCCCAACTTCCATTAGTCCCATGAGCATTTGATTGTGGGACATTTGTCATCAAAATTTTCATTTTGTTTTCCATTTCAAAAACAGTGCATCAAGTCAAGGGGTGAGAACACCTATCACCAATTGTCATGACTTGAATAAAAATTTGTATGGGAAGAATTTGAGTTGGCCATATTTTTGGCTTGAACAATAAAATTTAAGAAAACATTTCCTAAATTTGAAGTGTTGTGTTATAGTTATTACTTCAAATTTCCTGCCTATTGGAGAAATCCACTGTATTAATAACTGATAAACCCAGATCTAGTAGCCAGTATTAAAATGAGATAACTTTTCTCTCTTTTAATCAGTTGATACTTTTAAGGTTCATTCTCTACTGATAAATCAAAGGACAAAAATAAAATTGGCTGTAAGAGCCGGTAAAGTTTTAAAAAAGGCAGAGAAATCTGGTGAGAGGAGGCTTATAAAGAAAGTCACTTTTACATTGGTAGTTTTCATAACTTTCAAACTGAAACGATAGGATATTTGAAATTTTACAGTTGTAATTAGTGAGAATGTTGCAATTTTGAATTTAGTAGTATTTTTCATACTGGGCTGTTGGTGCCCTTCAGGGGTCTTGAAACAAGTTCAGAATGTGCCAAACACATTTAAATTAGGTTTTATCAGCAATTAGAAATAGATCTGAGATGCCCTTGGGTAAGAGATAGCATAAAATCATAGTTTAGGAATGTTATGCCCCGTCTCACTTTGATGCAGTCCAAAACCAAACTTAATGTACTATAATAAGGTGAATTAAAATTTAGTGGAAGAACTGTCTCCATTCATTTTTAATGGTGTGGAATTATTCTGCCTATTCAGTAAATCATTTGACCATTGTATGAAAGAAGCTGTTGTCCTTAGTGATGAATGGACGTCGAAAACTGAAGTAGATTGTTTTATCCTACTTCCACAACTATTGACCTCAGAAATAATCGGAAAGACAGTATTAATAGGAAAGGATTTGACGATGGCTGTCCTGTTGGCCCACATCAGTTGTATTGTTTAAGAGCCCAGGTAATTAGGAGATCTGCCCAAAGCCTTCCATCAGTTGCGTGGTTATGGGTCTTTTTCTTAATTACTAGTATTATCCATTGTATAATGGAGGATACTTTTTTTTACGCAGAGTTCCTTTTCTATATTGTCATTATTGGCTTTAATAGTACATAGTAGCATTCATGAGAAGATTTATAATTAAAACCTAAAACGATTACAGAGACAAAACTCATGCATGTGTTGAAAGGTGAAGTTTCGGAGAGGAATGAAATTCACAGTTATTTAATGGATAAAAAATGAAAGCAGTGTTAAATATCTTTTGAATTATTTTAATGTTAACTCACGTACGTACATGTGTTTGAATATCTAATAGCTGCATTTTATAAGAAAAATGAATATCAATGTATGCAGTGATATTGGATGACAACTTCAGTTTTCCACGTAAAAATAAATTGGTCTGAATACAATGGCATATGTTATTTTATTCATTAACCCTAAGGATGAACTCTCAAAGTATGACTCCAAACAAAAATAGTTTTAAGTAAATCCATAGATCTTAATGTGTTTGAAATCATTATATGGATGGTATTGAAAGGCTGTTCTCAGTTACTAATATAATAATTCCAATAGATACATAATGAAGAAAACAAATGAATGTATTAGTAAAGGTTTGGTATACATAATACCTGTTTGCATAGTTGTCAGCATGACTGTTGGGATTTATAGGAATTTCAGTCATTGGTCAGTTTATTTGTGATGGCCTAAAATATGTAGGAAAGTAAAGGTTAGAGAACATCCATTGGATGAAAACATTAAATGCGTGTATATTACTTTGCATAGCCAATTAAAATGTATGTTGCTACATCAGGGAATCTTGTCATATTTCCATCAGATTTGCCCAGCTGCAGGCTAAAAAACTCTGAGAAGCACTGGCTTAGAGAATTACATTCATCTTTGGGTTTTATTTTAGTAGCATGAGGTATTTATTTTCCATTCTTCAGTTCAGAACACTTCAGTTCTTTTTCACATAGTTTGATGAGCTACTTAGGTGTAAGGCTTTTTTTAAAGAGTAAAATCCTTGGTTACCTAGTTCATACCTGACTGTGAAAAAATTCAAGGTAATTATTCTGAACTTATTAGAAGAGATAGTAAAATTCTTCAATTATTTGTTTTGAATGAGTAACAGGATGAATATAGTTTCATTTTTAAGAAAACTAAAAACCTTTTCACCGTGTCAGTCAGTATGGAAATATGATCCTTCTAACATCTACAAATTGATTTAAAATTAGTCTAAATTTATTACTGAAAATAGAATAGAAAAAAGTAGAAAATGAGCAAAACAATGTATTATATTTCAAGTGGACTTCATGTTTGTCAGATGTGATTTCCTGTTCAAAATTCCCATCTCCCTGCTGTAAAAAAAGCCAATTCTTCTCCTTCCTAGTTCTGACTTAGTCAAAATTCTGTCTTCTTTTACAACCATTAACTTCCCCACTAAAAAAATCACAGTTATCAACCCAAAGGTTGCTTTGATTGGTGAGGGTAGAGTTTACCGAGTGCCTATCCCAATATCTTGTGCAATCCACTCACCAAGATAGGGGGGGCAGTTCCTTTCCCTGTGTCATCTGTGGTCATGGGAAGATCTGATACTCAAAAAATCACCCTGTTTGGGTGAACCTGAGGTTGCCCAGAAGTGTTCCCAATATCTCTCAATATTTCCTCCACCGATTTTATCAGCATTACAGAAATAAAAATATCAAGAAGTAGTCTTGTTTAAAATATATTTGAAAAAAGAGTACCATTTGTTATTTTCATTGTTCTTAATTGATTCTTATTGCGCTACCATTTGCTTTTATTAATACTCTAATGAAAGCTAAGTCATAGTGAAACTTTCCCATGCTCAGAGAAGTTAAATGAAGACTCAGAACAGTAAATAATCATTATTACATTTTGTGTAAAAAAACATTAAATGTTTCTTTCTTCTGAAGAAGACAGAAAAGGAGGAAAGATATTCTGTTTTCTCAGAAGAAAAATTTTATGGACCTGGGTTCAGAGCTTCACCTTAATAAGGATATTCATGTGACTCATTTCTCCTGTGAAATTAGTCAAATGCTTGGACCTAAGGTTTCAACTTGCATCTTCCTCTCTTCTCCCATCATATTTAAAGTTTTGCCATTGGTGTTCCTCTCTGTCAACCTTTTTTCATAGTTCTTCTATATAACCACAGCTAATTTACTGACATCCAATGCTGAAGTAAAATCTTGATAGTGCCAGTATTTTACAGTTGTATCACAATCCCAACTTGGGGTGCTACTAGGGGAGTATTTCAAGAGGAATACACAGTCTGTTGGATGGGAAGTGAAAACATAACGCTCTTGGCATATTCTGTTAAGAGTAGTCTAATGCTGATAGATTCTCTTCACCCTTCCCCCATTCCTGGAAAATCCTACTACTACCATTAGCCTTCTGCCCAGTTTTTGTCAAGTGAGTAGGGGACCCTACACATTACCGCCTGCTAGCTGGAGAAAAATTGAACTGGATAGGTTGAACGAAATAACACAAAACAAAATTATTTTGACATAAAGACACCTTCAGGATTAGGGTGAACCTGTTTTCAACAAAACAGCCTCCATAGTGGTAACTCCAAGAAGCAGAAAGAACTCTTCACCTACTACTACAAAACGAAAATTAGAATATTGAATAATATTTTATATACATATGTGGCTGAAAGGAACTATCCATGTATCATGTACCACAATTTTGCCCATTTCATATTCCATCTGTTCTTTCTGTTATACTTTCTTAAAAATTTTCACCACCCTACTTTGTTTATATTTAATATATATTCAGGGTCTGCCCCCAGAAGTAAGTAAAATGATTTTTCCTGGTGAAGGGGATGATTAGAGTGCGATAATTTGTGGTGGGAAAAATGGTGAGAGATCTTAGGAAAGCAACACGACCTGTATCAGTTGTCTGTGGGCCCTTACAGTCTGTGGATTGCTGCTAGACTGAACCCCCTGTTCATGGGTCGGGTCACAAATTCATGATGCCACTTTCCATGGAGCAATGATATGTGATGTGCAATTTTGTGTTGAAATCAGGTTTGGAGACGATGACCTTGGTTAAGGATGCTTACAGAGATGGAGAAATGTCCCAAGTGATGGTTGGTTGCTTATACAGGCTGTGGTAGAGTAACAAGGAGGTTGACAATGAGGAATGGCATGGACATCCATAAAAAACTGTGCGATGAAAATTAGCAAAATGTGAGACACATGCTCAGTTTTGATGTACCCCCAAGTGTTAGGATGTTAGCAGAGAGCAATATTAAAAAAAAAAACAGTGCATTGCAGAATGCTGGCGACCAAAGCATCGGCCGCTGGGATTTGGAGAGCGGCACTGCCGGTCTCTCTCGGATCGTGTTTTTTTTGGAGCGGAGGTTGACCGCCTAGTTCTTCTAGAAGCGTGAGTTTTTGACTCTCGACTTTCTTTTGCTGGGGAGGCCTTGCTTTCGTTTTGTTTACTGGTTCAAGACTGACCTTATCTCCTGTTGTAGATATTTTTCTCCTTTTTGTTTGCTACGGCAGAGTGCTTGTAATGGGGAGGGAGCGTACACGAGTGTTTTTTGCCTTCAGAGTGCTCATTCTTTTAGTGCCCTTTCCTTCTTCACGTAAGCGTGCTGAATTTGATTTTTAATGGCTGTGCCCCGCTTAAACACCCTCGCCTTGCTAGTTGATGAGAAGGCGAAGCCCCCTATCCCGTTGGAGGTCCACTTCTTCACATTAGAGTCGCTGGGCCTCAAATCCATTTGGATACAATCGCCATTTGATATTCCTGAAGTTGGCAACTGAAGCAACAATGATTAGGATTTTATAGGCAATACTCCACGGAAACTACCGTTGCCATCTTTAAGCGACCAGAGGCCGACAATAACTATTGACAAGACTTCCGGCAGCCCTTGTAATGTCAGGGTTCAATATCTCTACGTGGAGTCCCCGTTAGAAGACAATAAGCGAGCTCCAACGTTTTGGTAAAATCCATCGCTCGTGGGAGAATAGGTGGGAGGGTGACAAGATGGCGCGGGTGGTTAAGGGCAACAGGGAGGTGCGGATGACGGTCGAGAGAAATATCCCCTCGTACCTCCACAACGGCGACAACCGGGACATCATTATCCATGAGGGTCAGCGCCGCTCTTGCTCCCGCTGCAACCAAGAAGGCCAAGAGCGCAAGACCTGCCTTCGGAACCAGGGAGGGAAGAGCTATGCGGAGGCAACGACGATGGGCTCCAACCCGAACGCCACCGTGGAAATTGGCGAGCCCGAGGTGGCTTTGGAGGAGAGGGCCCGCTGCTACTAATCGAGGGGACGGCCCCGGCACCTACTGTCGGTCTCCCGCATCCCTCTCCAAATATCAGCGGGAACGAAAATCGTTAACAGAAGAAAGGGATCCGAAAAAGAAGAGGACAGACGACCCCAAGCTCCTGGTCTCGAATACCCTACCACCTCGCCTAGTCTCATAAGACCTCCGGACCACGTCTCCATGACCCCGTCAAACAAGGGGGATCATCTTTCAGGACCCCCCTTCCCCCGCCCACGTCATCGACGCCCTCGGTTCTTGATCCATGCATCACGCGCTTCAAACACCCCGAGAACCTCTGGTGACAGGTGAGCAGGATGCATCTGATTGCGGTTGTTTCCCGTCCCCAACTACTCACCCCTCGAATCCTTTATAATTGACAATAAAGGAAGTGTCACCAGCCCCGGAGGTCGACACACACACGTTTCCCGATGTCAAAAATCCAAGATACCCCATCGTCCTTCTCCATTGAGGACAGCCAAGGTGTCGACGATCTTCTCAGCGCTCCTGTAGAGGCGGACCACATCCATCTCCCCTGATTTTTCGACATAAGACCCCGGTCCGCATCTCCGACTCCCGTCGAGGCCACCTCCTGCCCCATGACGGCCCCCATTGATGCTCTCTCGAAGAAGGCCCTCGTGGAGCGCTGCCAAATTATCCTCTCTTCGTGAAGACCACAGCTGGCTCTTTCTCTTCGGACGAGGTTGGGGGGAGGGATGCGGCCACAACTGATGACCTCGATCGTAGACCCATCTGAAGAGGCGTCCCGGAAGCGGCGAAGCACTCGTCGCCCAGGGTCGAGCCGTGACCGGAGCGACGTTGGCCACGACCAGAACTCTGGTGATGTGCGGTACCCAACCGGTGCTGGACACATTTCGCCCATGGTTGAAAAGTTTTTTTTTGCTGAATGACTGTGCTATCATCGATAATTTCAACCTCACTATCGATAGTTTCTTACAATACATAATATTCCATTGCTAGTTAAAATCTTCCACCTAATATCTGTAGAACTAGCCTTCCTTTCTATGTTTATTTATATGATGATATGGGATGAGATCGATTTCTGAAAGAATGGGATTAGAATCAACATTAATAAAACAAAAGTTATGCGATTATCCAGACAGAAAAAGGCTAACCTTAACATTAAAATAGAAGGTTGCTAGAGTACAGAACTGCAACATATCTCGGAAGTGTTTTGGACCAAAATGGTAAAATTAGATGGAAGGAAAGGAGAAGAATTACGCTAGGCAAAGAGGCTTTCACTAGGCGGAGGGTTTTGATGACAGGGACATTGTTTAAAGATGTTAAGAAAAGGCTCTTCAAAACTTTGATATGGAGAATAGTTATGTACGGCGCAAATATATGTTCACTAAAGAAGGAGGATAGACGTGAAATTGGTGGCTTTTTAAAAGTGGGTGTGAAGATGGACGGAGAAGGTGAAATTGACCGATACCGAACAAATGGGGTAGAACTAGTATAGTGGGCGAGGAGAGGGAATTGTTGGGAGAAATCTTATGGAATAAGGAAAAATGGATGAAGGGCATATATATATATATATATATATATATATATATATATATATATATATATATATATATATATATATATATATATATATAAATGCAAGAACCATTGTTTAATGTACTCCTAAAAATTCGTTACTAAGTTTTCACTTAGCTAAGTAATTAAGAATCGTTTTCGGTTTTAGGGTGATCATCCAACTTTAACTACACTCAATTCTTATTCGATTTTCAATGAGAATATTTCATTTCTGTTTTTGCTTGCTTAACTTGTCTGATGTAATGGCACTCGTAACCTATTATTTTCGCGCGCAAACCCCGCAACTGTCAGCCATTGGCTATTGCTCTGACACCGACATGTGGTAGTGCGAACATATTCGGCGTATATGACCAAAGGTCTTAATTTTCCACTATCGAGCTTTAAGGCCTTGAAGTCGGAAGGAATTGAAATTGACGGGTTTTGGTTAATCTTTAAAAATATATTTGCAAAACACTGTCCACGTGAACCCAGGCGCTTTTCTTGGATTTCTGAATTAGCAACGGTTACGGGTATACATATCCTTTGCTTAAGCACAGCTCACTAACGGTCTTCGTTTGTGTGTATGCATTTTGTTGTCTAACAAATGATATCGATAATCTCTCATTTCAACCTGATGTTATAGTTAAAACTACATGTTGCGGTGTGACAGTCAGAATTCTCTGGATGAAAGCTCGCAGAAGCAATCTTCGCATCATGAAAAGAAAGATAAACCAATTTACAGTAATAGACGGCATACGATCAAGGCTTTTGAGGTGATGCAGACAATGCGTAAGTGAGTATAAAACTGTTCATCCCTGAATTATGCCGGTAATGTGGCTGTTTATAGTCGGCCAATGCAAGAGCATGTCCATTGACATCTAATTTTATTTTCTTGTCTCTAGGCAAAAATTATTATGTGATGTGACGCTCGTTGCTGGGAACCAAGAGGTTCCTGCTCACAAAATGGTATTAGCTGCATGTAGTCCATATTTCTTTGCAATGTTTACTAGTTTTGAAGAAAGCAAGAGGGACAGAATCTTGTTAAAAGAATTTGACCCTGAAGCTCTAGAGTTATTAGTAGAATACATCTATTCTTCAGAAATCACTGTTACGGAGGACAATGTTCAGGTATGTTAACAATTGAAGTAATGTCGGCTTTTTAATCCCTCTAATTGGATATGGATCTGCGATGGATCACAATTCCATACTAAGCTTATTTGCATAAGTTCGTTATCTTCCATGTTGACATTATGATATGATGCAAGGTACAAGTATATTTTGTTCTGATTGAAGCATTTTTTAAATAGATTTTGTTGCCTGCTGCGAACCACCTTCAGCTGACAGATGTCCGGGATGCATGCTGTGATTTCCTTGAAACACAACTCCATCCTACAAACTGCTTAGGAATCAGAGCCTTTGCAGATCTTCACGACTGCCATGACCTGTTCATTCAATCTGAGAGCTACCTAGAGCGCCATTTTCAGTGTGTTTATCTTTTGGCTTGAATGTACTTTATTACAAATCATGTCGTTTGAGCAATGAGTGTTCACGAGCGTGCTTTAAACTGTATTTTGCCACTTTTCTTTTTAGGCAGGTGGTGGAATGCGAAGAGTTCTTGGCATTGCCTGCGTCTCAGGTTTTGAAACTTGTATCAAGTGACAGGCTTGTGATATCATCGGAGGAAACTGTAATTCATTCTAAATCGTGCCGAAAATTTTTATCTTTAGTTAGGCCATTTTTGAATTTTTACTATACTTGGCTAAATATTTCAGGTGTTCGAAGGTGTTATGTCCTGGGTCTTTCATGATGATAGCCGTCGTCAGCATTTGGCTGAGTTAATTGAGCATGTTCGTTTGCCGCTCCTATCATATAGATATCTTATACAAAGGGTTAGCAGAGATCCTCTCTTTGATGCAGATCTCAGATGTAAGTTCCTAATTTTACTTTTTAGTATTATTTCATGTCATTTATTTATTTAGATATTAGGATGAACTATAATCTGTGTATTTATTGGAATGTGTTCTCTGATAAAAGGCTAACGGAGTTGCTGGAAGCATGGAATTGCATGATCCATAACTCTTTTTTTTCTTTTTTGGAACATTTCTGCATGTTTCTGGTGAAGATTTGGTTATGAAGAAGTGATCATGAAAGTCAAATATGTGTAATTTTTGTAAACGTTGTTGTTGAAAGTTTATTATGGTGTTCAGAGATCTATATTTTTACTTGTTTAACTTTTTCCTGTGCAAATAAGTGTTTAATATAATAATGTAGAGTAAATTTTTTCACTCAATTCAAATGTTGTTGCAAGACATTTTTTCTCTCTTTTATGTGGTTTATAATTACACATTTTAGGTAAGACTTACTTAATTGAAGCTTTGGCATACCAGTTGTTAAGAGCTAAGGGTGACAAAGAGATACCATTTGAAATTCGGAATACTCTTCCACGTCAACTAAGTGGATTACCAAAGGTAGTGTGGCAGGTCCTTGTGAAGTAAGCATTAATTTATTTTTTTCAAAATTGCTAATAGCATAAAATTATTGCAGATAATGCTAGTGATTGGTGGTCAAGCTCCCAAGGCTATTAGAAGCGTTGAGTGCTATGATTTCAAAGAAGAAAGGTGGTACAGGGTTGCTGAAATGCCCGCCAGGCGATGCAGGTAAGAAATTTAGATGGACTCTTATTGTACACTAAGCTCGGTCTATTGTCTTTTGGGTGTTGAATAGCTTTACCAGCAGTCATGTTGGCCCTACTACAAAGCACACTAGTTTCCATTACATTTGCTTTATTGTGTATTTTAATGCTCGCATAACATCCAATTGTTTTAAAACAATACACCATCTTTTTCTTTTCGTTTGATATTCATTGTTAGTTTGGGTGAGAGGCAGACAGACTACATGTGTTGTGGTAGGAAATTGAAAGACTGTCCATAATACACACATGGCTTAAACTGCACTTGCTGGTTAAAGAGGTATAAAGATCCTCATGCTCATTACCTTTGTTGTCAGGTGACAGCGAAAAGTGCATCATTTCAAACATGCCACTTAGAAAGTTGGCTGACTTATTGGTAATTAGTGTGAGGTGTTATCAATTCCATTCTTTTAGGCCATGGGGCAAGCTTGAGATTGATGAAATTTTCAGGGAATTCATTAAATCTAGAAAGTAAATGGAAACAAGCCCAGAGCACCTGTTAATTGGATAGTCCCCATTATTGCAAATGTTCACTTTTAATGCCCACTATTTTGAGGCATGTTGGTCCAGTGGGTAGAGCGCTGAGCTACTGACCAAACTTTGTTTAAATTTTGGGAGATGCCAAGGCAAACATCCAGCTTCAAGCTGTGCAAATTTCTTGGGCATTAGACCATAAGCCCACTCTTTTGTTTGTAGTACATTTGCTCTATGAGGTTTTGTTTTAAGTGTACAGGCTCTTGTTTGACCAATTAATGTTTTAATAACTTCATTCATTTTTTAATAAGTTAGATATTCAATACGACCAGATGTCACTCAAAATAAATTTTCAACTAGTTGAAACCAAACAAGTAATTATCAGTGTCAGGAGATTAATATTGTATCTTAACCTCTCAGAAATACTTAATGCAGGCTTTTAACTCATTTATGTTTGAACATAACTGCAGCAGTGGATCCATATTTTTTTATCAGCATAGGAAAAATACCAAATTACCAATAATAAGATAATGTTAAGCATTAAAACTTTTATTGCATGGTACATGCATGCGTTATTGCAGTATGTAGATGGATGCTTGACAATGAAGTAATGATAAAACTTGACTCTTGGAAAATCGCTTTGTGATTAGTTTTTGTAGAATTGCATTTTGGCTGAATACTTGCCTCAATGCAGCAATTTTAGTTTCAATGATGCTCCAGTCGACTTCTTCATATGAAGTGTGGTGCAAAGTATCACTGGCCTTACATAGTTGTTTTTCCTCCCCTCTCTTACAGCCATCAACATTCCATTGCCAATCAAAATTCTCTTAGTCCACTTTTCTTGCCTTCCTTGGATTTAATGTAACAACCATCGAATCTTATGTCCATATTACTTTGACCACCTTGGTCCAAAACACTTCCAAGAGAGATGAACTGCTCCACTGGTTCTAGTTAATACCTCCAATTTTAACATTTAACGTAGCCTTCCTCCTCCTCCAAAATCTAATAACCCTTATTTGTTTTCATTGACTCTCATCCCATTGTATTGCACTGATTTCCTAATACACAGCAGTAATTGTAATCTTTTGGCATGTTGGGTGACTAAAACTTGATTAGTCACATATCTAATGTATTTTATAAATTTCTCACTGACTTTATTCCTGTCTCAGACTCTTCCCATGCTTCTTTCACTATTTCCTCCACATATACGTTGAAAAGCAAGTGTGATAATGGGCTTCACTGCTACCTAACATTCCCCAGTCCCTATCTCTGCCCACCCGCCATACCTGAAAAGTCAGGGATATGTACAGGTTGCAGATACAGTCTCCTATCCCTCTATTACACTCAAGCAAACAGGAACCTCCTGTGGTATACTATATTTCTAAGTGACCTCATTACTGCTCTCACATCAAACGTACCTCTATCCTTCCTGAATCCTAATTGATCATCCAAAATTTACCATCTTCCTATTCCTGTATTGATGATCTCAAGTACCACCATAGCAGTGTGCAAAATTAAATTTACTATCTTTCCTCATGTACATACACCTGCCTTTCTCTTTTTCTGTATAGCGATTATTATGGATCTGGTGAAGTCTTCCAGCCAAGTTTCTCCCTCATAAATGATTGGAATTAGCCCGTAAAAACTCTCCCCTTCACATTTCCTGTAAACCCTTAAGTAGCTCTATGGGGATGCTACCTATTCTCATGACATTGTTTGATTTCTGTCCACGAAATGCACTTTCTATCACACAATCAAGTATGAACGGAAGTTACCCCATTTGCATCATTATCTCTTTCTACGCTTAAGCTTGCTGGCATAATATCTGTACTATATATGTAGTTCCTGTGTGTTTTCTCTCCATCTCTCTCAATTTTTCCTTGGTCTCTTTGTAATTTTAATGGAATTTCTTTGATGTTGTCCATTTTCCCACGATTCCTTGTTTTAGATTCTCTCAGGAAATAGTTTGAAAGAAGTCATTTTTTCAAAATTCAGGTGGTGGCATTTTTTTTAAACATTCTAGAATGTATAGGCAAATTGATAATCTTGGTTAAGAATGATGTACTTTTTAGTTGTGAGGTCAGTGCAGGACCTGGCCAACTTGCTGCCTAATCCTGGGTCAATACTCCATGTACTACAAATTCTTCATTTTTCCTTTTAGTTTACAATGGAATTCCATCATGCCCAAATTTGTTTTACTCGTTTAAAATTTTATCTTAGGAATCTTTTAAAACATGCCTGTTTAAGTAATACAGGATTTGCTGCCAATTTGATTGAGTGAAGAATATGTTATATAAATCTGGAATATATTTTTTGAGATATAGGCCATCAGGATTTCTTTGAAGTTCTTTGTGTGCTGTTTTGCTTAAAAATTTTGGCCATGTTACCAAAGTCATTAAGAATGTAACAAGGTAAAGAACCTTATCAGAGCATGTGTTTCTAACATAAGCAGCTAATTATACTTTTCATGGAATATTTTTATTTTATAAATTACCCCTAATTATAGCTTCTATATCAATAGCAATATCACCGAATAGCAGACTTTTTCAAACTTAAAATATTTTAATGCTTGAAGGGTATCACCTTGTGAATAGAATATGTTCTTTAATAAGTGATTTATGAAGTCCTGTTCAGTGACAGCTAATTTGTGGTTTGATTTGACTTGAAGGGAGTGTATTATACATTGCTCATGAAGGTGTGCTTTTGTGTAAAACCAGTTCTCCTAGATTAACCGAACATCATTTGGTCATTAGAACAGGTGTATCAGTACTTGATGGACAGGTGTATGCTGTAGGTGGATTCAATGGTGCTCTAAGGGTGCGCTCTGTGGATAGGTATGATGCAGCTGCTGACAGATGGGTGGCATCCCAGAGCATGATAGCACGGCGTTCAACTGTTGGCGTGGCTGAGTTAGGTGGCTGTATATATGCTGTAAGTTGATTTCTTGTTCATTATTTTATGGTATCCTGGTATCCAATTTCATTTGGTGTGGCATGAATGCTCAGACTTTATTTTGTTTAAATTCATAAATTCTTTTTATAGACCGCTTATGAAAACTGATAGAAATATATTTTACCTTGAACATAGATCCAAAAACAATATTTTTGAAGTTAATTCGCTCTGAAAAGTAGATTGTGTAACTTAATATAAATAGCTATCTCTCTCTCTAAACTGGTCCTCTTCTGACCAAAAATGATTTATTTTAGAGTGTTTTAGCCATTGTGGATTTAAATTACTTTGTATACCTTTGGTATATTTATCTTTTGAATGAAGAAAAAGAAATAAGACAACTCTGTGTGTTAAATCTTTGGTTGAGTATGAGAAGGTGTGGGAAAACAAAATTTGTCACTTGTTACAGGTTGGAGGCTTTGATGGAACATCAGGCTTGAGTTCTGCTGAAATGTATGACTCTCAAACTAAAGAGTGGACCATGATTCCTCCCATGCCAACCAGGAGGAGCAGTGTTGGTGTTGGTGTCCTCGATGGTCTTCTCTATGCTGTGAGTGTTTGTAATCACACCACTAACGCCCAACGTTTTTGCTAAGCTTCCCCTTCACTTCTCCCCTCGCCCCTCTTTGCAAGGGTCATTTTCTTGACCGTGCAATTCCCCCTCCCCTTCATTACATAACCTATCTTTTCAAACTCCTCAACTATCAACTTAGTCTACTGGCCCCCCGTCCCTTTGACCCACCCCAACACCCCCTCCCTCTACATTTTACACAATATATACTTCGGATTGCCCTTACCCTTTCTCACTTCGACTGTTGTTGTTGTGATGATTCACCTTCATTACACTGAAGAGGGCTACTTTGTGGCGGAAATATGCGTATTCGTATTCACCTTTCTTATCCCTTTCCTTTTTACCTTTTACCCCATCCTTGACTTGTGGTTTTAGCCAGCTAATCTCATTTGTACTTTGTTTAGAAAGGTGAACTTTACGGGTAGTGGAGTTTTTCATTCATTCAATTCTTTCGAATGATTGAAAAAGTTTAGAGAATTGCTGGAAAAACTGTTTCGACTTACAAGGAGACATTGTTGAAAAATGAATTTGAGAAATAATATCTTGTATACTAGGGTAAGGGGAAAAGTTCTTGCCTTGATGATGAAAGACTGCAATTGCCAGTTAAAAAAGATTTTATTTTTCTACATAATCACCCTTGGCTTCAACATACTTGGTCCAGAGTTCCTCCAAACATCAGTTTTCATTCCCAGAAGTGAGAGTCCGGAAGGCTGTGAAAATATCCTTCTACAGCCCGCTCAAGTTCTTCATTGGATGCGAAGCGCTTCCCAGAAACGGATTTCTTCAAGTTTGGGAACAGATGGAAGTCTGAGGGTGATAAATCAGGAGAAAAGGGGGGATGGAGAAGCAAATTGTACCCCAAATCCCGTAGTTTTCCCACCGCCAACGCACCATTGTGAGCAGGTGCGTTGCCCTGGTGAAATAAGATTTTTTTCTTCTTCAAGCCAGGCCTCATCTCACAAATTTTGGCATCCAGTTGTTCAAGAAGTTTGGAGTAATATTCGCCTGTAACTGTTTTACCTTTTCATGGTTATCAATTAATAGCATCCCTTTTGCATCCCAAAATACACTGGCCAAGACCTTTCTGGCAGATGCTATCTACTTTGCTTTCTTTGTTACTGAACCACCGACTTCCATCCTTTGCCTCGACTGCTGTTTGGTTTCTGACATGTAGTGCTGAACCCATGTCTCATCCAAAGTGACAAATTGCCGCACAAAATAGGTCGATTCCCTCTTGAATTGGTGAAAGTATTGCCGCAAAAATCATTTGCGCATTTGCTTTTGATCGGCATTCAGCAAATGCAGCACCCACCTTGTGCAGAGCTTTCACATCCCTAATTCTTTGAGCAAGATGTTTTGCTCCCTTTCTTCTGATATCCCCACTGCCATAGCTATCTTACTCACCTTCACTCACCTATCATTTAACATGATATTATGCACCTTTCACCATCATCTTTGAGGGATGTTCAACCAAATTTAAATTCAGCTGCCCACTTTTTAATGGTTGATATTAAAGGAGCAGGGTCCCCTTTATGTTTGACAACTTAGGATGAATTTCACTAGGGGTAATCCATCCAAAACGAAAGAATTTTATGAATACACTAAATTCAAGTTTTTCCATTTCAACAAAAAACATCTACTGCGACAAAATGTGTGAACTTGAGAACAAGTTGAAACTTGTCTTATGAACAAATGACACTTGCACCCAGGTAGGAATCAAATTTTAGCTAATTAGAACGCCATCTCTGTGTCAGGCCGAGAACTTTTTCACCTTACACTCTTATTGGTAAGGTAGGCTTATCAGACTGCCCATGTATGTGCATTACTTCAAAGAGCTAACCTACTCTAGCCCTAATCCAGCATAAAGTACGAGGTCTGTTCAAAAAGTATCGCATTTTTGTTTTTTCAAAAATTATTTATTTAATCATGAATATCTATTTTGTCCCCTTCATAGTAATCCCCATTAGATATTATGTACTTGTGCCAATGTTTTTTCCAATCCTTGGAGCACTTCAAAAAATAATTTTTTGTGATCTTGTTCAGCTGCTCCTTCGATGCAGTCTCTTTATCTCATCAATCGTAGCGTAGCGCCTCCTTTGCATGGGCCTCTTTAGTTTCAAGATCAAGAAAAAGCCAGTGGAGGCCAGATCTGGGGAATGCGGTGGCTGCGGCATCATTAGTGTGTTGTTTTTGGCCAAAAATTTGCACACGAGTAGCGATGTGTGAGCAAGGAAATTGTCATGGTGAAAAGGCCAATTTTGTTCTTCCACAAATCCAGGCATTTGTGGTGGATTGCTTCGCCAAAATATTGCATAACTTGCAGGTAATTTTTCTTATTTACCGTTCTACCCTGTGGCAAGAACTCATGATCTGCCACGTCCCTGCAATCGTAGAAAGCTGTAGCAAAACTTTCACATTTGATCGAACTTTGGCTCAATCTTTGCTCGTGCCGCAGCTTCAATTGGGATGATTGAGCTTTAGTTTCCATGTCATAACCATAAACCCATGATTCGTCACCAGTTATGACCCGCTGGAGCAAATCATCGCAGAGAAAGTCGAACAACTTATTAGCAATGTTAATGTGTTGCTGTTTTTGGTCAAAATTGAGCAATTTTGGTGCAAATTTTGCGGAAAACCGTGTCATGCGCAAATCATCGGTAAAAATCGAATGGCACGAGCCAATCGATATGTTTAGGTCCTCAGCAACTTCTCTAACGGTGATTCGAGGATTGGCCAATACTATTTTCTTTACTACATGAATGTTTTTGTCTGTTGTTGACTTGCCCGGGCATCTGGCACGCTCTTCGTCATTCACATCTTCTCTGAGAATATTTTGTTCCACCGATAAATGTTGCTTCTGTCCTTGGTAGCTTCTCCATATGCCACAGTCAACATTCGGAATGCGCCCGCACACTTAATTTCGTTTTTCACACAAAGTTCGATACAGATTCTTTGATCCAATTTGTTGGAACAGGCAAAAATCGAAGACAAGCCAAAACATGTCCAAGCAAAACAGCTGTCAACAATTTACTGAACATTCCAAATGACTGGCTTTTCGGCATAAGTGAGAGACATGAGTACCAACAAAATGCCCCAAAAAAGTCAAATATATGTAACCTGCAAAAATTCAAACAGACCTCGTATATGGATGGCTGAGATCCTAAATTATAATAAATTTTATTTTTTTCCTGTATCTGCTGTTGTAATTGGATCCAAATTCTATTTTACAATATTTGTTATTGTGAATCTTTCTGTTGTGCTGCAATTTTTCTGTTAACAAATTCAAATGTTTCGCAATAAGATGATAAAAAATAATTTTAATTTAATTGATAATTAAGTTATTCTTAAATATTCAGCCCTTATTTTGCTTGGTCAATGTTCACATATCACAATTTCCATGATCACCATTGTGACAATGGTGACCTTGACCAAATATGTTACATTAAGGTTGAGAAATGCTAGTGTAAAATAAGCTCTGACATTTCTTTGGAGACTTCATGTCAACCAATTTACTAGATCACTCTTGTCAAAATGGTGATCAGGGAAATTGGTCATGATCGTAACCATGAGGTCTACTAAATATTTTCAGAGCTTATTTTATACAGCATTTCTTTCATTTTTTGTGTCATATTTGACCAAGGTTAGGGTCAACATTAGAACTCTTCAAAGCAGAAGTTTTTCTAATTGACTCTAAGTGATTCATAAATGAATAATTAGCCAATTGAATAGTTTTTACATGGCATATAATCCATTCTTAATTACATACATGTATATACTGTCTAGTTGTGAAAATTTGAGATTCAATGAGAGCATTTACTTTTGGATTCATAAAGTTAATGGGTTGGACCAAAAGAATATAGGGCAGTCCTCTCATGATATATGAGTAGATAAGATTTACAGCTTTATTTTTCTTGGGCCAACTCTACAAATAAGAGACACCTTTATTTATTTTGTAATATAGTAGTATAAATTGAGAGAAGTTCAAATTGAATGAACTCCTTATGGTCCTGCTAAGCCTGTCAGTTCTGGCTTGACAGCAGGTGCCACATAAAAAAATATATCACCGAATGTTGCAAGTTCTACTGCTATGTTGTGTCATGTTTTGTTCTAAATCCCTTGTCCCTCTCTCGTAACCACTAGTCTTTTATTTTCCTTTTCACTTCATTTATTGCCTCTAATTGCCTTAAATCCTAAAGTTTTTCATTAAAGATTAGGGGCACAGTCACCTCCAATCAAAAATTCTTTTACCTTAATTTGTATAATGTTTTTTGTTGTAAACTTCCTTGTGTGTCAAGTATTTTATGTTTGTTATTAAAATAGTTTCCTATTATAATGCCATCTATAGAGCTTGTTAATTGGTAGAATTCCCAATTGTTGACAGATATTCTTCTATCTAGAATATTTACATTCTTTGATTTAGCGTCTGAAATTCTTTTTGAAACGATTTGAAAGGAAAAAAAGGATTTTTCTCTATTTATTTTTGAATATATTCATTTTTATAGGACCACTGGATCCTCTCACTGTTATCCATGTCTTAAAGTACTCTAAATCAGTGCAAAATACACTACCTTGATCACATTCAAACTGAAAACACCATTAATGTAGGTAACTTGAAAAGGATGTAATTTAATTTATTATTTATTTTTGCAATATGTTCACCAAAGGTAATATTTTGATCAATGAATACCCCAGGTAATTATATTTTTTTACTTGTTCCAGCATGGATCAATTACAGTTATGGGTGGGGCAGTATAGGCAGTTATGTGAATGGATCTGTAATTTAAAAGCTATGATATCAGAGGTTTTGTGTTTCACAAACATTTCTTTGGATTGTTTTTCAATGATAACTAGATTATTACCTTGTATCCATTTACTGATACTATTTTAGTCCTGTTTCATATCCTGATTAAAAGGAAGAATTTAAATAAAGATAACTGTCTTAGCAAATGTACTGTGAAAACTACCGGGTCCTGATAGTCAGATGACAGGCCCTATACTATTCTAAATGACAGGCACTATAGGGTCCACTTAATGTCTCATCCAACAGATATTATACTCACTTTATGTGCTATTTATGAAGTACCTCATTTAGGGATCAGGATACCACTGAGAAAAATACTTTGCCTACAGGTTTTGAACCTAGGCCCCCTTAGGCAAACCTAGGCAAAGTTTCTTTTTCTACCCTCATCTATGCCCCCTTGTTGGAAAGCCAGTATATTTAGTCATCTCACCATCCAGATCCCTGGATCTGGTCATGCATACCTCTTTAGGTGTCCCAAGTTTTGTTGTTAAGAATTTCTAAATGTTTCTGTAAAAAAAATCATTTCTGAAGGAAAATCTTAGCATTTCATTGTACTGGGATATAGTTTTTTTGGGAGTCATGACATATAAGCAAAAACTTCATCTTTGTAAAAAAATGAACTATATACCTCAAATCAGATTAGACTGGTTCCTTTTACTTAATTTATATCTACCTTTAAATATTGAAATTCTCATGAGTGATTGTTTTTCTAGGTTGGAGGTTATGATGGAGCTTCACGCCAGTGTCTTAGTTCAGTTATACGGTATAATCCTGAGAAGCAGATTTGGACCCGTGTTGCAGACATGTCAACCTGTCGTAGTGGTGCTGGTTGGTGAACTTTTTCATTTAAATTTCCTTGATTATAATGTTTGCCTGTAGTAATGGAGTTGGTAATGGGTATGGTAATTTGATATTTAGAGTGTTGGGCTTCTTAGTGGCGATTCCTGAGTGATGCCTCTGCCGGTGATCAACTCGTGCTGTGCTTTAAACTTACTCACATCACCAACTTGTAGATGACTTTTTTTATTGATTAAAGTATAAATATTCAACATTATGATGTTGTCATAATACAGTGTAACCCCACTTAATGAGCACCTTGGACAGCGAGTAATTTGCATCATGAGCAAAAGTATTAGTCCTGAAATGATTCGCAATGCAAATTGTGCAATGAATTGTGCAATGTTTAATAATATTCTGTGCATAGTTTTAAAATTGAAGCTGAAAAAAAATCTATTAGAAGAAAGCCATAAGAATAAAAATAAATAATAGCAGTAGGAATGAAAAGTAAAATCATTGGGAATTGGAAACAAGGTCTCATACCTTGTTTCCATTTTCAATGATTTTACTTTTACTTTACTTACAACGGTCGACATCAACGATTGTCCTTTTCTTCAAGAACGCAGTCAAGAGATAGATACTTAAAATAAGGTGACAAGTATTTAAGCAATGGTTACGCATTCTCTATGATGTACAAAGGTTGCTTCTCATATGCATTAATGAAAAGCAATTACAATGCAAAACCATTGACTAGAATATAATTTGTGAGAAAGAAAAAGTGATTTTTGCTGACCTTGTTAATAAGATGTTAGGATGATCAAAGGCTGTACAAGTATTTAAGTTCATGGTTCGAGAAGTTAATGAAAAGCCATCAGAAGTTCTGAGGCATGGTGAAGCAGTAAACTCTGAGTCCAAGGCAGTAAAGAATTTCATCATTGACTTCAAAAAGCTCATAGATTCTGAGGGTTACCTGTTTCAACAGGTTTTTTTGACGAGATGGTTCTCTTTGTGAAGATGAGGCTGAAGTAAGCCTACATATATTTGTGCACGTACAGGAAAAGAGAATGCATTACCTGAACATAAGGCAATGGATAGGCCGTCTCACGCTCTTGTTTTGCACAAATGGGATTGGCAATTTGAAAATCAAACCCCTGTATGTTTACCATTGAGAAACTCCATTACCCAAATAAGGCAGTGGTGATGTAGGTCTTAAATTTATTTAATGATCATTCTGAGTTCCATTTTTACCAAATTTTGAAGTGTTGGCAAAAAAAAGTCTCTTGACAGCTTTCTAGTAAAAAGAAATTACGTACCTAATAAATAATTAACAATTTATTTTGATTCTTTTTTGCTTTGACAAATTGAGTTTGCATGCCTAGTTGCTTCATTCCGAAATAGAAGAAAAGGTGAATATGATCCTTGGATCCTAAACAATGTATACATAATTTTCGTTGAATAAACCTTTTCGTTAATATTTTTTCATCATGGAATGCATTATTTTAGTTTAGATTAATTTATATGAAAAATTTGCTTAAATAAATGAGTGTTTGGCTTTACAAGAAAGATTGCGGAACAGATTATGCTTGTATTATGAGCATAATCTATATTCCAGTTTAGTTTTAGATTTTGTAAGTCTCTAAAATCTCAGGATATTTGAAAATAAAAGAAAGAAAGTAACTTGTTCTGTTTAATAATTCTCTGATTTACCCTCCCATCTGTAATTACTCTATTTTATATAAATAAAAAAAAATAAATCACGTTTACATGTTTGGTAGGTTTTTTATGATTCTTGGAGCAAATGCCATACTGTGTTGTGAATGATCAATGAGGCATGTTGGCAATTTGGCATTTTGGAAAACATTTATGTGTGTTAACTTTGTGTATCAGGTTCGAGCCAATCTTAAGTATGAATTTATTGGAATCTAGGTTTACTTTATTTGCAGGCATTGGTATTTTGGATGGAATATTATATGCTGTTGGTGGTCATGATGGCCCTGATGTCAGGAAGAGTGTTGAGGCTTATGACCCAAAGGCCAATGTGTGGACACCTGTAGCAGATATGGCAGTATGTAGAAGAAATGCTGGTAAGTGACTTTTCTCCATTGTAAAGCATGGGGAATTTAATTGTATTGCATGTCAATAATTGCACCATTTTATGTTGCCTTCATTTATATACATTTCTATGGTTCCTAGTGGTGAAAGAGTTGTATTAATGTAGTGAATTTTCATTTCAAGATAGTTCAAATTCAATTCATACAGATAGTGAGTCGAGGTAGTCCAGGGATTGAGTGTTGGACTACTGACCCAGAGGGCCTGGGTTAGATTCCCGGGCAAGCCTCTCTGGGCACCTGCAGCTCCACCCAAGCTTTGTGATTTTTTGGGTATCAGGTCTTCCTGATACCCGAAACCTACCAAATCTACCATCACCTACCAAACCGACCTTCGGGTTGATTACTGTGTTTATGATTTTTTACTGATAATACAGTTATATTATTGAATTATCCTAGTTTTTAAATTTTATCATTGTGCACAATCTACCATATAAGATGCTACCAGATAAGTGCTCTACATCCACCTTTACTACCACTTTTGGATTTCTGCCAACAATCCCCTCTCATCCACCACCATGACCTCATGCGTTATTCTTTCTGTCCTTGTCGCCTTATCCATTCTTGCCCACACCAACATTTCAAAAGTCTCCAATCTATACCTGTTTTGAAGCTAGCTATGCACTCCATGTAAAAGTTTTAACGAATCTTTTCTCAACGTCATTACTCAATATACCTGTCATTCCCTCTATATGAAAATTTCTTTGCCTAATGTAATTATTCTTATTGTATCTGTGCTACTGTGACTATCTTGGTCCAAAACACTGCTGTGATAGGTAAGCTACTCCTCCTGCTCTAGTTTTTGGCCTTCTATTATAACATGTAACATAGACTCTCTCTTCCTCAAACACCTCATAACCTTTGTTTTGTTTACACTAATTCTCATCTTATACCTATTGCACTGATATTCTAATGTACTCAGGAATGCTTGTCCCTTGGCTGACTGGCCAACTAAAGGTTGATCATCCAAAAACCTTGCTGATTTTATTATATTGAAATGCCTTTCATATTTTTACAGGTGTTGTTTCACTTAACAGTATACTGTACGTGGTTGGTGGGGACAATGGCTCGACAAGCTTAGGTTCTGTTGAGTGTTATAATCCAAAGACTAATACGTGGACCATGCTTCCAACACAGATGAGTATTGGTCGCAGCTATGCTGGTGTTGCAATAATAGACAAACCTAAATGATGTGCTGTTGTTGGACACCGTTGTTATTATTCAATTGATGTTGTGACAAAAGAGTATGGGGTATATTTGCAAATGAATTCTTGTCTTTTCCCTGTCACGAATGAGAAGCTCGATGGTTGGTCATATTTGAACCCAGCTGATGTTGATGGATTGCAAAAATGATTGGCATGTATGGTATATATGTGATAGACATGATAGAATTCAAATTCTTATCAGGTCATTGCAAATATATTCCCATAATATTAATTTTACCTACTGTGAATTATGTGTTAACCTATGTTCCCTCTTGTGCCCGGTGTCTGCCACACCTAAAAATTGTGAACCTTATTGATTAGCCAAAAATATCAGGGTAGTTTGAAAAGTCTGTGTTAAGTTGGAGAGTGGCACTGCCAGTGCATATTAAAAGTTATTTATGGTTAGTAGCATTTCTTGATAGTCCATACCCCAAGTTTCAGCCTGGTGGGTCTCTTCATACCCTTTCATTTGAGTTGAGCTAGCCGAATGATTTTCGAGAAATGGACAGGAGAGTATCTTTTATGTAGGTTAAATATTATTTTATGAAAGGCAGATCACCTCAGGAGACTGAAAAGAAATTTGATAAGCATTGTGGTAAATCTGCACCTTTGGTTAGAATTGTTTATAAGTAGTTCCAAGTTTTGTAGTCAATGCAAGGGACAATGAATGTTCTGGATGCCTTGTTGAGGTCACAACTGCATAAATTATTGATGAAATCCATGATATGGTGATAGATGATAGAAGAGTAAAGGTGTATGAGATTGCCAGTGCTTTTGGCTTCTTAAGTGAATGATTACATAATATTTTGCATCAAAATTTGGAAATGAGAAAGTTATCTGCAAGATGGGTGCTTTAGTTCCTCATAGTTTACCAAAAACAAAACATTTGAAATGCTCCAAGGTTAGTTTGTAGCTGTTTCAGCAAAATCCACTGGACCAAAAGACATGATTTTATATGCCCCACCTAAGTCAGTTCTGAAGCCATTTAAGGACATAATTTCATCACTTTGGACAAAACAGGGATACACCCCTACATGCCTGGAACCAAGGAACAATCCAAACAGTGGGTTTCAAGTGGAAAGTGCACTGAAGAATTGAGAAATTGTTCCTTCAGCTGTGAAGGTCATGTTAACTGTTTTTTGGGGTTTGCAAGGTATGATCTTCATTGACTACATGTATTTGGAAAAGGGTTAAATTATGAGAGGCACATACCATTGTTAAACCATTTGAAAACCAAACTGCCAGAATAATGTTTACAATTGGCCTATAAAACGTCCTTTCCCATCATGACAATGAGCTAGCATTTCTCCTTCACCTTCCTCTGCAGTTGTAGCTGCAAAATTGATGGATTTTGGATTCCAATTAGTTTCCCATTTTGCCCAGTTGGAACAGTTGCATTATTTGGAAGTGATCAACAAACTGAAGATGAATGGGATGAAACGTTTGAGCTTCAAAGGAGACTATGTTGAAAAAAGAAGTGGTTTATCCTGAAAAATTAGGTAGTTTTAATATTTGTATTGAGTTTTCAAACCACCCTTTCATTGGGAATTTCATGAAATTCAGAACTAGTCCTAAAATATTATTTAATGAATACAGTCCAATCAATTAACAGTTACTCATCAAATTTTAATTCCTGAAAAGGAAAAGAAAACTCATTCACGGACATTCCTGTTGTTATAAAGTCTACCAAAACTGCTTTATTTTTAAAATCTTGTTTACATGTGTTCAAATTGTATAGCTAATGCCAGCAGTATCCCCCTTGAGCAATTTATATGCTGATAATTTGTGAACAACATTACTCATCCCCATCACACATAGGCACAGAAGTGGGGGAAATGTAGAAAATTACACCAGGAAAATCAGGAATTTTTTCCAGAAATAATGGCAGACACCATGCTTTATTGTGTTTATTCAATCATTTTCCAGTCAATGGAAGATTCATATATGGAGCTATTGTTAGATCTCATAGATGATGTGATATAATGTTCTCAATGTTAAACATAGAAAGGCATAGATGATGTCATTCTTCAGATTTTGTGAGGAAAGCTTTTCTCTTTTAAAAATCATATTGTTGTGTATTTTAAAAACTGGTGTATTTTTGGTACTTAATATATAGTGTTAATATGTTGGTATTTGAAAATTTGGCCACTTTTCATCCTAGTGTCATTTTAATTAATATTTTTTTGGAACAAATATTATTCCTAAGTACTTAAAGATTTGATTTGGACTTTATATTGACTTGATAAATAAAGTTTAAAATTCTTAAAAACTTGTTTTCTGTTGGTTACGTATTGTTTACCTTAGCAAAGTATTCTATTCTGTTTCTACTGGCCTTGATGATTATTCTGATCACTCCATTCTGCTACTTATTCACAATTTATGCACCATTTGTTTGTTGGGGGGAAACGATTTTGTTGAATACCGGAGACAATGGTGAAGATGCTTTGGAAGAAGCAATTTAATGACTTTTCCAAACTACTGGGTTCTCTTTTACCTTCTATTTTTTGGGCGAGTTAACTGTTTAGAGATTAGTTCTTTATATTTTTCAGCTAGGAGTGACATAACCTTTGAAGTCTTAATGATTTTCTAACCTTAGCATAGTACCATCTAGGTTCTGTTTTATCTAAGAGGGTCATCCGGAAAGTAGTACCCGTTCGTGCCGCATGAAGTGCTGACGACGCGAGTAGCCGCTGGACGAGGTCAGATAGCTTCAGTGGCTTGTCTGCCTTCTCTGAGCCAAGTTGCGTGACGCTAGCATTGCCTGTGTTGTTTCTGTGATTGTTTACAATGTTTAAAAAAATTGAGAACGCCGCCAGTTGTGAAGTGAGGGCAGTGATTAAATTCCTCAATGCAAGAAACGTTCGCCCATGTGATATTCATCGCCAATTAAAGGAGGTGTATGGAGACAATGTAATGGACGAGTCGTCTGTTCGGCGGTGGTGTCGCAACTTCAACATGGGGAGGGGGAACACACACGACGATGAGCGTTCGGGGAGACTGTCTGTCATTACAGACCAACTGGTGAGCTCAGTTGACGAATTCGTGAGGAACGATCGGCGCGTCACAATTGATGACATCTGTGAGCATTTTCCCAATGTTTCTCGAACAATTGTTCATGAAATTGTTAAACACCATCTGCATTATGCAAAAATTTGTGCAAGATGGGTCCCTCGCGTATCTCAATGAGCTGGCGGCGAAGGACTATGCAGCAGGAATACAGAAACTTGTCACACGTTATGACAAATGCCTTAATTTGCTTGGAGATTATGTTGAGAAGTAGTTTAAAGTATCCTCTTTCAAATAAATTTTTTTATGTTTGTTAATATTTACTTTTGTGTCTTTATTTCACGAACGGGTACTACTTTCCGGATGACCCTCGTATTATTAATTTACTTGGAATGAACCTGTTGACTCCTGAGCATGTAATTTCAATGAAGGGACTCCACATCAGCTCGGTAACACACACTTTAAACATTTAATAGCCTCCTTTGTTGAACAAATAAATTTTCCATTTTGGCTTCTTGATTAAGACCTCATTCAGTGAAAACTTGAAATTTTACTGCTGTGTTCACTAATTCCTTTAATAATTTCTATAGTTAAGACTTTTTTAGGTACGTTCGTTGCTAATAAATCAAGAATATTATTGCCTCTAGTTGGTGAAGTTACAAGAGCTCAGCGTAAAGGAATGTAATAGTGCCTTGCAGGTATCTTTATTTTCCCCCCTGTTTTTTATACAATAGTGTTCCAATCAATAGATGGGATAATTAAATCTCCATTAATTAAAATGTTACCATTGTTGTTTTGGAATGGGAAACTTATGATTTGCTGGTCTGGTCCTTGTATTGAATTATCTTTGTCATACGACGGCTGGTAAATTGTGCATAAATAGATTCTTTGGATTCAGCACTTTTAATCGAACATGAGATACTTTCCAAACCATTATCTAGAATAACTTAACAAGGTAAGGTTATGCTAAGGCGAGAGATTTTAATGGAAATAAAATCACCCACCTGATTCTGTCTACTCTCGTCATTTCTGTTTACAGGAAAGGATTTAAGGCAAATTTCACTGCCGGCTTTTGATGATTATTAAATTTCATAAAATCAATTTTAAATGATTAAATTAATAATAATTAAATAATTCACTTTGAATAAGGTTGCTGCGACCTTATTCAAAGTGAATTATTTAATAAAATTTTCCCTGCATTATTGGAAGTCACAATAATATTCTGCGACTTAGTTTTTTAAACTTCAGCAATTAATACCAATTCAGATAATGCTTCCTTGGAAATACACTTGTTTTTAACTTTTTACAAGGATCGTTTTCTTATTAATACTATATGCCTTATAAAATTATCCATCCAATGCTATGTGATTCATGTTAAATGAACAATTGCTAGCACTGACCCTCACTTCATTTAAAGTTAAATAATTTGGCAAACAAGATTTTAGAAACCCCTTATTTGACCTACACTTTAAAAAAAAGCCCTGCAGTGCTCGAATATCCTATCCACTGCACACCTGGCGGCTTCAGATGTGTAGTGAAAACCAGAATTGTTCAGGGGTTTCCTACACGATTTGATCCCCGGCTTAAGGCCGGCGAAGGACACCCTGATATCATTGCAGAAACTGCAACCTGTGATTAATGCCTTCCAATCAGCTCTAAACCAGAAGTCCACGATCAATCCTCGGAACAAGGCTGCAGATAAAGAGTGTCACATCAACTCCCAAGATGCCACCCACATGCTTCACTTCCAAGATCAATTCCTTGATGGAATCCAGAATCTCTTTGATATATGATCCACAGCATCTTTGATGCTAACATGAGCCACGACCCGCGGGTGAACCACTGAGATTGGCTTGCCCAGGAATCAAATCCCAGACCTCCGGTTAGTAGTCCAGCGCTCTACCCCCTGGACTACCGTGACCCACTTTGTTGCCAATTTAATATATATATTTATATACATACATATATGTATATATAAACACATATGTATGCATATATATATATAGAAATATGAGGGTCATCCGGAAAGTAGTACCCGTTCGTGCCGCATGAAGTGCTGACGACGCGAGTAGCCGCTGGACGAGGTCAGATAGCTTCAGTGGCTTGTCTGCCTTCTCTGAGCCAAGTTGCGTGACGCTAGCATTGCCTGTGTTGTTTCTGTGATTGTTTACAATGTTTAAAAAAATTGAGAACGCCGCCAGTTGTGAAGTGAGGGCAGTGATTAAATTCCTCAATGCAAGAAACGTTCGCCCATGTGATATTCATCGCCAATTAAAGGAGGTGTATGGAGACAATGTAATGGACGAGTCGTCTGTTCGGCGGTGGTGTCGCAACTTCAACATGGGGAGGGGGAACACACACGACGATGAGCGTTCGGGGAGACTGTCTGTCATTACAGACCAACTGGTGAGCTCAGTTGACGAATTCGTGAGGAACGATCGGCGCGTCACAATTGATGACATCTGTGAGCATTTTCCCAATGTTTCTCGAACAATTGTTCATGAAATTGTTAAACACCATCTGCATTATGCAAAAATTTGTGCAAGATGGGTCCCTCGCGTATCTCAATGAGCTGGCGGCGAAGGACTATGCAGCAGGAATACAGAAACTTGTCACACGTTATGACAAATGCCTTAATTTGCTTGGAGATTATGTTGAGAAGTAGTTTAAAGTATCCTCTTTCAAATAAATTTTTTTATGTTTGTTAATATTTACTTTTGTGTCTTTATTTCACGAACGGGTACTACTTTCCGGATGACCCTCGTATTTATACATATGTACACACATATATACCTATATATATACATATGTGTGTGTGTGTGTGTGTATATATATATATATATAGTAACACACAATATAGAAACACAAAAAAAGAACACTCATACGTTATTTCTTGATATTTCGACGGAAACAATCCGTCTTCATCTGAAGATATAGAAGTAATTCTTCTATTTTTTAATTCTTCTAATTCTTCTCATAACTTCTATATCTTCAGATGAAGACGGATTGTTTCCGTCGAAATATCAAGAAATAATGTGTGAGTGTTCTTCTTTTTTTGTGTTTCTATATTGTGTGTTACTGTGTATTGTACTATTCGGAACTTCCGTGTTACGTCTACGAAAGCATATATATATATATATATACATATATATATATATTTATTTATTTATTTGGGATACATTGCTGTTAGGCGATAAGCCGGGTGGCAATGACATGATATAACAAACAGTAGTCATTCTTAAAACATATCACAGTGTCATTAAATAGTCGCCATTAAATAGTGTCATTAAATAATCCCATCATGTATACCTTTTGCATTCACGCCAAAATGATTTAATGCTTTTGGGTAAGGGCTTAAAGAGCTCTAAAAAGATCAGGCAGCTGGTTCCACTCTTTGATTCCCATATTTAGGAACGAAAACTTGGCGGTGTTTGTCCTTTGGGGCATGTATTTGATTTTAAGCGGGTGATCATTCCTGCCGAGATAACATGGCTTATTTACACTCTCTTTCAGTTCTTTCCAGCCTCCGTCAGCTTTCAATATTTTAAAAATGGCACACAGTCTATTCAGCTTCCGTCTGTTCTTTAGTGACCCCCATCCTAGTGAGCCTAGCATGTCACTTACACTGTCGGTCTGCCTATGTCGCCCTAAAACGTACCTGGCAGCCTTCCTTTGCACTGCTTCTAATTTTTTCACATGCCCTATTTCAAAGGGATCCCATACTGTGGTCGCATATTCGACAATAGGCCTTACAATTGTTTTGTAGGCCAATTCTTTAGTTGATTTAGTGCTTCCTTTGAGGCTCCGCATGACCCAGTGGAGCGATTTAAAGGCCTTGCCTACCACATAATCTGTGTGAAGTCCCCACCCTGTCTTTACTTAGGTGTACCCCTAGATATTTACAATTATCTTTTGTTACAATCGTTTCTCCCATTATTTTATATACCCTTCCCTCACCTGCCTTCCTTTTGGTGAATGAGATGTGGATAGTTTTTGCAATGTTTATCTCCATTTTGTTGATTTTGATCCAATTAGCCACGTTATCTATGTCACCCTGCAGAACGTCGCGATCACTGCTGCTGCTGATTTCCCTATAGAGTATACAGTCATCAGCGAACAATCGTATTTTGAAATTGACACATTCCGCAAGGTCATTCACGTAACAAAGAAACAGAGGAGGACCAAGCACGCTACCCTGAGGTACTCCGGATGTGACGCGGGTTTCTTCTGAGATTTTGTGCCCAACACGAACCTGCTGGGTTCTATCTTGTAGGAAGGCCTTCGTCCATAGTAGTACTCTTTTATCAATATTTAGTTTTCCAATTTTATCTAACAATCTGTCATGGGGAACCCTTTTGAGAAGTCGAGTATAACTGCATCTATTTCTTTACCTTTGTCTAAGCAGTCTGATATTTCCTGGCAGAGTCCAAGTAGTTGGGTTTCGCATGAGTACCCTTTGCGAAAGCCATGTTGGTATTTAAATAGCCAGTCCTTATCCTCCCAGAGGTCACGTAGATATTTTGCGACCTTCTTCTCCATTAGTTTACAGGTTACAGACGTTAGGCTAATCAGGCGATAGTTCTCTACACTGCTATTGGTCCCACCCTTAAAAATTGGTATTACATAAGCCTTCCTCCAATCATCGGGGATTTGATGATTATTTAACGTAATGTTAAAAATGGTGCGCAGATACGGTATCATTGCCTCTGACCCTAATTTGAGTGCGTCTCCAGAGATGTTGTCAGGGCCAATCGATTTGTTGACTTTAAGCTTTTTTACTTTGTCCATAACTTCGCGGTCACAGATCTTCATATACTTAGGAATAACAATATTACTCTTTGAAGGTGTGATGACTAGTTCACCCGGACATAATACGTTCTCCCCTTCACAAACATGAAAAACACGTGGGGGGAGGTTTCCACTGAAATCCTTGCTAAACACACTTCCATACCACTTGTTGAGCTCATTTGCTTTCCCTTCATCATCTGTTATAATGTCCCCCCCTTGGGTTTGGATCACGCCTACCTTCGCCTGGCTGTTTTTTCGTCTTCTTAAGTATTTGTAAAATTTATTTGTATCGTTTTTAGTGAGAATGTTCACTAAGTATTCTTCTTTTGCTACCCTCTTTTCCCTATTCAGTTCTTTTACTATCGATTTACTATATATTTGCACAGATATGGGTTCCCATACTTGATCATAGAGTGACTCCTCCTAGCCTTTCTCTTTAGTTTTTTTATTGCGCAGTTATAGTACTCGGGGTCGGTGTTACTTTTGAGAGTCATTTTTGGAACGAATTTTTCCAGCCCTTCGTTGACAATGTCTTTGAAACTGTTCCAGATGTCGTTTACAGTTCCCCCTGTACAAGCCCAGTCCTGAAAACGTTCCTTCAACAAGGTACGAAACCCATTGCTATCTCCTTTGCTGTATCTCCACACCGAATTTCTTACTACCCTATTCTCGGGTACCCGGAATTCCCATTGAATATTGATACATACCGCTGAGTGGTCGCTTATACCAGGAATTACCTCTCCTTCCGAGAACATATTGTATGGTCTAGCTAGAAACACATCAAGGATGTTCCCCTCCCTTGTGGGCTTGTTTACAACTTGGGTAAAACCCTCTCTTTGAATGAGACGATTAGCGAGCTCTTGGGCTTTGCCACCTCTTGCCGTGGGGCCACTCCAATGAACGTTGGGGAGGTTAAGGTCCCCCGCTATTAGGGTTCGACTACCTGGGTTTTCCGCGCACGAGGCGGCAAGGGCCTCTATTACCTGGAGGCCATCGGTGGGTTTTCTATAAACGGCAATGATGTTTAAGAAGTTTTTGTTATTCTCGCTTAATAATTTTACGCAGATCATTTCATGGTCCTTATCGGACCATTCTAGTACATTACGAAGGCCTTCCTTAACGCAGATAAAAACACCCCCTCCTCTCGTATCTCGGTCTCGGCGGCGGTCTATATATATATATATATCCCTCCCCGAACTATAGCCTTGACATGGTGGAAGGGCTTGTGCGTTCCGATGACCCCTAGAGCTGTGCTGGCGGGAGTAATAATAATTGCTCCTGGTAGGGTCACCCATGCCAGATAGGTTGAAGATTAGGAGCCAGACGAAAGGTAGTCCACGCAGTGTCTGTTCTTCAGTGAGGCGGCTGCAATGGCGTCTGACCCCAGTCGGGTGGCCAATAAGTGATTGTGTCACGTTAAAAACACTATTGGGGAAGGCAACAGGAAACCACCTCAATTATCATTCCCAAGATTTATATGATGGACAATCCAGAGATTTTGAGTCCTGGCAACTATGGGGCTCGGCCTGATCGGCCATGCCCGGCAGTGGGAGAGGCAAAGCTTCCGTGGTCATCATCCCACGAAACCCTTGCAAGGGTAAACCAGCAGCAGCAGGACAGAAGACGCAGGAGAAGAAGACCAAATTAGTTAGAATAGGAATGTGGAATGTTAGGACAATGATGAGGGCAGGGAAATTGGAGAATGTTAAGCGAGAGATGGAAAGGGGAAATATAGATATTTTAGGTCTATGTGAGGTGAGATGGAAGGATAGCGGGGATTACTGGAGTGATAATTATAGAATAATATACAGCGGCGGGGACGAGAGCCAACGAGGGGTTGCCATAGTATTAAATGAAGAGGTAGGAAGAAGCATAGTCAACATAGAGCAGGTAACGGATAGATTATTACTAATAGAGATAAAAGTAGAACCGACGAACTTGGTTATTATTCAGGTATACATGCCACCGAGCAACCATAAGGAAGAAGAGGTCGATATGATATACGATCAGAGGACATAATCTCGTGTGTTCCTGCAGGGAAACATTTGATAGTAATTGGGGATTGAAATGCGACGGTAGGTGAAGGAAGAGATGGTGATGAGGTCGGGGACTTCAGTTTAGGCGCAAGGAATGACCGCGGGGAGAAAGCAGTTGAGTTCTGCAGGAGACAGGGGTTAGTCATCACCAACACTTGGTTTAGACACTACAAAAGATGCAGGTATACATGGAAAATACCAGGTGGCTCAGAAAGGTATCAGCTAGATTATATCCTGGTTAGACACAGGTTTAGGAACAGTGTGATAAATTCGCACAGCTCCCGGGAGCGGATGCGGACTCAGACCATAATTTAGTTGTAATGAAATGTAGCATCCGTTTCAAAAAGATAAGGCAGGGGTGGCGAGTTAGAAAATAGAATGTAGAGGCATTGAATGGTTTGAAAAGGAAGGAATACAAACAGGCGGTAGAGGAAATCATGGAGGATGGTAAAGAGCTAAGTACTATTGAAGAAAAATGGGAAAGTTTCAAGAAAGGGTTGTCTTAAGCCGCAAAAGACACTATTGGAACCGTTAACGCGAAAAGGACTAGGAAACCAAGGATCACAGATGAGATGATTACATAGATGGATGAGGCGAAAATGGAAGAATGTAAATACAGAGTTAGGCAAAATGAAGTGCAAAGAATTAAACAATAAATTGAGGCGGGCAACAAATAAGGCAAAAGAAGCATGGTAGAAGACGCAGTGCGAGGATATGGAAAGTCTGCAGAGGAAGGGTGAAATCGGTGCGCTGTACAGCAAAGATAAATTGTTATCGGGAAGTAAGAAAAGAAGATCTATATAACAGAGATAAGGTGGGTAAGGTAATAGTTGACACAGGAAAGATCCAAGAGAGATGAAAGGAATATATAGAAGAACTATTTAGTAAAGAACTTAGACCAACAAAGTGAGATATAGAAAAGGAACATGACGTAGAGGAAGATAGCTTAGGTCCAGGCATACTCGACGATGAGATAGAAAGGGCATTACGGGAGATGAAACTAAATAAGGCCGTGGGGGTGGATAACATTCCCGCGGAACTATTGAAATGTTTAGGAAAATGTGGGAGGAAGAGGCTATATGGTCTGATTCATAGTATTTATGAGGAAGGAATCTGCCCAGAAGACTTTGTGAGATCAGTTTTAGTTCCTATTCCGAAAAAGGTAAAGGTTACATCATGTGAGAACTACAGAACAATGAGTTTGATTTCCTACACAAGCTAAGGTGGTTCTCAGGATCATAAACAAAAGGATAGAGAGTAGGGCAAATGATTACTTAGGGGATGATCAATTTGGGTTTAGGAAGGAGAGTGGTACGCGT